>NC_056733.1:748165562-748478062 GCF_019279795.1 Protopterus annectens | reverse complement strand
GAAACTTTTTCCGATAAGCCTTTTCAGCATCCCTGAGGTGTTGCCCGACTGTCCACCTTCGGAGGCAGTCGGGGGAAGACTTTCACTGTACCCAGAAGCCTGGCGATCTCTAACTCAAGACAAGTGGGTACAGTCCATCATTTCCGAAGGCTATTCCATTCCGTTCTTTCGCATTCCAAATCAATCAAAAAAGTCCCTTCCAGATGTTCCACCCACTCAAAGGGAGCAAGCAGCATTAGAAATATCAAAGTTGCTTGCAAAAAGAGCCATTCAGCCAGTTCCAGCAGACCAGCTAGGATTCGGAATCTACTCCAAATTCTTTTTGGTTCCAAAGAAAACAGGGGACTGGAGGCCCATTTTGGATCTCAGCATCTTGAACAAGTCTGTCAAGAAAACAAGATTTCGGATGGTCACGTTGCAATCCATCCTACCCCTATTGGGGAAGGAAAACTGGATGTGCTCTATAGACCTCCAGGATGCGTACTTTATATAAAAATGAACAGACGCTCCAGAAGATTTCTCTGCTTCAGGCTGGGAACCAGTCACTTTCAATTCAGAGCCCTGCCCTTTGGACTCACCACAGCCCCCTGGGTGTTTACCAAATGCATGGCAGTGGTTGCCTCTCACCTGAGACGTCAAGGATTACAGGTGTTTCCATACTTAGACGACTGGCTCCTTACAGCTCCCACCAAGCATCTTCTACTACTTGCCAGAGACTACACTTTTCGCATATTTCGAAAGCTAGGTATCTCAATAAATTGCGAAAAGTCTGTTTTGTCGCCTTGTCGTGCTATTACCTTCATAGGTGCAAATCTAGACACAGTCAGCATGTCAGCGAGACTCACAGACCAAAGGATAGCAGACATACACAAACTAGTCTCTCTTCTTTTCCACAGCAACAGAATCAAAGTCAGATTGGTTCTGAAAGTACTGGGGATAATGGCAGCTGCTATCCCTCTACTTCTATTAGCCAGATTTCACATGAGAATCTTACAATGGATGCTCTTCACACAATGGTCATACCAACAACTTCCGATGTCCCACACCATTGTGATAACGCAAGCATGCAGGAATCACCTTCTTTGGTGGATTTCATCCCCCCAGCTCTTCTTAGGAAGACCCTTTGTCCCTCCCCCTCCGGTTGCTACTCTGACAACGGACGCCTCCCTGATCGGGTGGGGGGGGGCATTATCAGGGCAGGACAGTCCAGGGCATATGGCAACCTTACGAATGCCACTTGCATATAAATGTTCTAGAGATGAGAGCAGTGCTTTTAGCATTGCAGGCCCTTCAAGACTCTCTTCCGATGGGAACGATAGCAATTCAGACGGACAACATGTCTGTAGTGTGGTATATCAACAAACAAGGCGGAACCAGATCCTACCCCCTATGTCGAGAGGCACTCAGACTGTGGCAATGGGCGATTTCTTCTCAGCGGTTTCTGATAGCAACGCACATCCCCGGGAAGTCCAATGTCATTGCGGACAAATTGAGCAGAGCTATTCTCATGCCTCACGAGTGGTCTCTGAAAAATTCAGTGTTGGAAAAAGTTTTTCTGAAGTGGGGCCAGCCTTGCTGCGACCTTTTTGCTACTCCACAAAACAGCAAGTGCAAAGATTATTTCACCCTCTTTCCTCTACCAGGCCATCCCCGCAGAGACGCTCTAGTCCAGGATTGGCCCCGGGGACTTCTGTATGCATTTCCTCCCTTCCCACTAATTTCTCAAGTGATACAGAAAGCCATCGCTCAGAAAGCTTCCTTGATCCTCATTGCCCCTTACTGGCCATGACAGGTTTGGTTCCCTTTTCTGCACCGTTTTCTGTTGGAGCAACCCTGGCATCTGGACCTAGTTCCAGATCTTTTGACCCATCAGTCGGGTCAGTTACATCGCTCCCTCCCCTCTCTGAACCTCACTGCTTGGTTCCTCCAATTCCAACCCTAGCCAGGCTTCCTCTAATATCTCACTCAGTTCGAGATATTTTAATAGCTTCCCATAAATCCTCCACTCGGAAGATTTATCTTAGTAAGTGGAAACGTTTCTCCTTTTGGGCACAAGGAAGGGACATAGATCCTTTCACTGCTTCCATTCAATCGGTCCTTGATTTCTTAGCCGAACTATTCCACGCAGGTTCGTCTCCTTCTACTCTTAAGGTTCAATTGGCAGCTATATCTAACTTTCATGTTGGAATCTCAGACTCTGCCATCATGTCTCACAAGCTTTGCAAAGCCTTTTTGAAGGGAGTTTTTCTTCTCAAGCCTCCTATTAGAAATCCTCCTCCTTCTTGGGACCTTAACTTAGTACTCACATCTTTGATCCTTCCCCCTTTTGAACCTGCAGCTTCGTGTTCAATGAAATTGCTATCCTGGAAAACACTCTTTTTGGTAGCCATTACTTCGGCTAGAAGAGTCTCTGAACTTCATGCACTCTGCAGTCGATCCCCTTACCTTTTGTTTCATAAGGATAGGGTATCCTTACGGACCAACCCATCCTTCTTACCCAAAGTAGCCTCTCCGGCAAACCTAAATCAAAACATTGACCTTCCTGTGTTTTTTCCTAACTATTCTAACAGGTCTGAAGGAAAATTACATTGGCTAGATGTTCATCGACAATTAAGGTATTACTTAGACAGGACCAAACAGATCAGAAAGGCTGACCAACTGTTTGTTTCTTATGCAGAAGGCAGAAAGGGCCTTCCAGTTTCGAAAGTATCACTCTCCAGATGGCTTACATCCTTGATTTCCTTTGTGTATGAGATTAGGCATCAAAAGTTACCAAACAAACCTAAGGCTCATTCAACTAGAGCTTTGGCTACTTCTATAGCTTTCCAAGACAGGCTGCCTATTGATACGATTTGTGTGGCAGCTACATGGGCTACTTCTCACACTTTCATTTCTCATTATAAGTTGGACTTAGCTTCTAGACACAAAGCTAACTTTGGTTCCACTGTACTCAAGAGTCTGTTCCGATAGGCCACCCGTTACTAGGTGCTAGGGACGCGGTCCCATCCAGCAAGAATGAAGGCGAGATAGACAACTTAACATATAGAAGTTATGTACCTACCATAACGTTCCATGTTAGTTGTCTTCTTCTCGCCTTCTTTCTTGCGTCCCACCCTCCTTCCCCCTAGCCTGGACAGACCTAGAGGAGTTTGATTGTGACCTTTTTTTCCTACCACCTCTATTTGTATATATGTATATACTGTATTATGTATATATTCCCTCATCAGGTTGTAGGTCACCTTCTTTCTGTCATTTTATAGAGGTGGGTTTCCCCTTTCCAGTGTTTCTGGATTTTTTCCTGGCTGGGCCTAGCTTACAAACGAGATCTGAGGTATTACCGCCTAGCATTGTGGGATAAAAGGGGAGCCTCGAGCCGGTGGAACCAACTCTCGAGCTTTTAGAGTGGCCGAGTCGGAGCCGAGGATCGGCTCCGAACCCATTCAGCAAGAAAGAAAGCGAGAAGAAGACAACTAACATGGAACGTTATGGTAGGTACATAACTTCTATTTTTAGATGTTTTGAAGTGTAACTATTATCTATCTATACATATATATATATATATATATATATATATATATATATATATGTGTATATAGATAGATATATTTATATATATATATATATATATATATATATATATATATATATATATATATATATATATATATATATATATATATATATATATATATGTATAGATAGATAGATATTGGAGCTTTTCTCCCTGGGCCTCCTCAGAAAAGAGCAACGTATGCCCAGATGGGCAACCTTGGTGAACAAATCTTAGCAAAATTTCCTGTTATGTCCAAGGGGACAGTTCTTATTTTCTTGAAGAATGCTTCCACTTATACTGGAATACTTTTCTAGACTGATAGCGAGGGTTTGGTAATCCTTAATAAACAAAGTAAATGGGAGGCAGAGGCTTTGAACCAGTTCAGCATCCTTTGTCATGAAATAATGTCCCACAGTGGTGGGATAAAATGTTACATAAGCTTTTGAGGTGAAAGGGGTATAAAGCACATGCGTACAGAAAATATCTCTCATCTAAAAATAAAACTAAATTAAGTCTAATAATTAAAGAAAAATAGCCAGGTAGCTAGAGTCTGTGAAACACAATAAGCTCGAAAACAAATGGAACAGATGAAATAAAAAACTGTTTATTTAATACATTAAGCACTTTTGTCCCCTAAACACCAATGGGGATTTCATCAGAACAAAAAATAACAGCAGTTATACCATTTATATAAGAAATGAACAACATGCAATCTCCTCAACCAATTAATCTAACAATCAGCCTTAAACAAAGAATACACTCCACTCTACTTAACATGAATAAGTAATACTTAATAGTAACTGACATTCATGAAAAAGACTTATTCTTCATTAAAAACTTTCTTAGAACCTTAAAAAATGGAAACTACCCATAAAAGACAGTAATAAAGTTTGAAATATGATGCTGAAATTTAAAATATTTAATAATATGTTATAAAGCTAAAGCCCTCTTCTTTAAAATAGGCAAGAGCGACAAGTTTTCATTAAGACCTGGAGGATAAATGGAATTTAACTTAATAATCCAAAAAAGTTTCTTAATTTCTATTTCAAGTTCCCCCCAACTACCTCTTACACTTTGAGCACAACTTCTAAGATTACATACTTAAATTTAGTAAACTCCTAACATTCTAAAGTATGCTTATATAGTGAGTTGTTGATATTTGCTCTTGAAATAGAATATTGATGTTCATAAATTATTTTCCTAAACATTCTCTCAGTTTTTCCCACATAATAGCATCCACATTTTGCACATATTGCATTATAAATCAAACTTTTGGTGTGACAATTACCTTCGCTTAATCTAATCAAACATTTGGTTCCCTGTATCTCAACTGAATCTGCTTCAAAAACAAAGGGACATTGTTTACATGAACCACACCTAGTGGTACCTTTCCAAACCAAAGGAGGTTCAATATAATTGTGTTCAAATAAGTGCTTACAATTCTTTCCAGCCTTATACACAAAAATATATCCTTGACGTAACACCTCCAAAATATCCAGATTATCCTTAAATATAATCATTTTTTTTAAATAATGTCCCTAACTTCTTTAATGCCAGCTCCATATGAGATAACCATACTACTGTTGTAATCCATTCCTACAACAGCCTTACTCTTCTTAAATGATGCTGCTTCACTATTATCAGCCAAAGGGGGTTAGATGTAGTTCCCCAACCTGTTAAAACTTCATCTACAAAACAACCCATCTTACTTAAAGTTACTGTTTTCAAACAGTCCATTAATTTTAATTATTTCTAATTTGAAATTTTCCAAATCAGAACACATCATAGCAGCTCGAACTAGCTGACCTTTAAATATATTACATTTCATATGTATAGGATAGTCACTGTGGAAATCCACATAATTATTTGAAAACATTTCCTCTGTATAGATTTTATATGCAAAATAACTCTTATGTGTATCTTTATATAAAGTGATGTCTAAATAATTTACAGTGTCTGATAAAGTCGAAGTAAACTTAAAATATGTACTAATGCTATTAAGATAATCACCAAATTGAGCTAGTTTCTGTGTAGTTTTCTTCCACAAAATAAAAATATCGTCCAAAAACCGAAAAGAGGAAAAACAGTATTGAGAATAATGAGATCCAAAGACATGCTTTGATTCCCAGGCATAAAGTACTAAATTGGCATGAATAGGTGCGCAACTGGCACCCATCGCCACCCCTTTAATTTGCTTAAAATATTCCCCTTCAAAGGTGAAAAAATGATTCAATAAAATAAATTACATGACTGTCATAATAAAATTCACCATCAGTTCTAACCCTTCTTGGTAAGGAATAGATGTAAATAAATTAACAACGTCAGTTGTTGAAAAACAACAATTATCACTATACCATTTTTTATCAATTTTAGATAAAAAGTCCCGGGAGTCTTTTAATAAGTAATAAATGGAATCAACACTGTTCTTCAGGAGCTTGTTAATAAAACGCCCAAGGGGGTGGGTGGAACTATTATGTGCTGAAATTATTACTCTAAATGGGGGTTGTTTTATGTCCTTATGAACTTTCAGACTTTTGGAATACCAAAAGTCACTGCAATCAATGGATGTTCAGTTTTTATAAAGCTAAATAATTCTTCTGAAATAACCCCTTGTAATAGGGAATCTTCTAAAACCACTGCATTTTCATATGTGCCAAAAAGACTTCATTCCTTGACGCTTCCTGGTACCTAGTAGTATCATGAAATAACATTAATAAACAATTAATATAATCGATCTTATCATAAATTACAATCCCCCTCCCTTGTTCATTATTCTTAACGTTTCATTCTTTCTAAGTTCTTGCATTAATAAAAATTCTTCTTTTGTCATATTAAAAAATCTATCCTGTTAGTAGATAAAGCTCTATGTATTTCTGGCAAACATGCTTTCTCAAAAGCCTAAATTAGGGGTTGCAAAGGGGGATTGAAGCAACTCTTTTTCTTAAATGACAAACCATTTACAACAGTGGAATTCAAATTAGGTTGTTCTCCAAACATTAATTAAAGATTTAGCTTTTTGGTTAAGAGTTTAAACTGTGTAATAACATCAACAACACCCACTTTAAAAGCAGGCAGAAATTTAAAACCTTTTTTGAAAAGAGGGAAATATGTTTCATTTATATTCAACCGAGTATAATTAAAATATTAAAATCTTGGTAAGTGTTTAATTTACCATCATAAGCTGTCACAATTTCATTATTTAACCTTACGTTACAATGATGTACCAAACTCAGTTCCTCCAGGTTTTCCCTCTACCTCTTACCCTCACTCCTTTCAGAGTGTGGCCTTGAAGTAAAAAACCTTTTTGCTTATTCCTATTTTTAATTTTCTCAGATCTTCTAAGAGGTGGATGTTGGGCTTTATAATCCTCAACCATATCATTATTGCCATCAGATGCCTGATATGCAGCTGTATGAGAATCAAAATGTTCATCATTTAACCTCCTTTGTCCCCTATCAGAAATATTTACAAAATAGGACTCTGGTATCAGATGTGCCTTTTTCTTACTATAATCATTTTCGTCCCTAACCATTTTCTGTCGCTTACGTTCTAAGTTATTTTTCACATTCTGTTAAACTCTCTTGAAAATATTATCATATCTGTGCATGTTAGACTCAAATAATAAATCCTCCATAAGTTCAACATTTAATTTATCCATTTCATCTAATAACATATTAATATATGTATTATTCATTTTAATAATAAATGGCATTAGTTCAAATCCAGGTATGTTGAATATATCAAAAAGTTCAACAGTCTCTACATCACACATCTTCAGTCGATTTGGAAATTTGAAAATCATTAACCCCTTAGGCACCTGTTTATTTTTCAAACTCTCATTAAGGTACAGGTTGTCGCACTGCAAATTGCATACCTTAAAATGCTTGTTCTCCAATTCAGTTATTTTAGTTTGAAAGGTCTTGGGAGGCTGCATTGGCAAAATAGTTGTGTCCTGAGGTTGAAACAACACTTCCTTATGTATCCAGTCTCTGAAATAAAAAATTCTATCATCTCCATTTTCATCAGTCCGTTTTCCTCTGTGATAAATGTTCAGCAAAAATAGTTTGTGTTTGAATCCTCTTGGAAAAATCACCCTGGTTCACAATTCTCGTTGAAATAGAAATTAAGGATTTTTTTTGGATTAAGTTAAATTCCATTTATCCTCCAAGTCTTAATGAAAACTTGTCACTCTTGCCTATTTTAAAGAAGAGGGCTTTAGCTTTATAACATATTATTACATATTTTAAACTCAGCATCATATTTCAAACTTTATTATTGTCTTTTATGGGTAAAACAATTCAAGAAAATCTACACGACCACCAAGGCAGATATGATATAAATCCAGAACTTAAATAAACGGTTAATGCTTTCATGCTCTTCTGAGCACTTCTTCAGACCATACAAATAAAATAAAACAATACCTTTAAATATATGCCTCAATCTAAAAACATCTATCACATGATAGCATCAATTAAAAATCACTTGAACAATCTCCGTCCCTTCAAGAAAGGTTTTAAAGGGACTGGGCCATTTAGCCCTGGAGGTGCATCACTGTGTAACCTTATGATCCAACTAGTTTCCCTTTGTTTAAGGATATTATTGGAGTCACCTAATCTCATGTTAGTTACTATCTGTTGTAATACTTTAAATTTAAAAATGGGTGTGTGATCTGTTTTCATTACATGGGTGGCCAAGGCATTCCTGGAATCAAGCTTCCTAATAGCTAATAGATGTTCACGTATCCTGTCTCTCAACTGCCTCTTGGTCTTCCCTACGTAGAAACTATTGCATGATTGATAAGTTGCCAAGTAGACCACAAAAGTTCTATGACAGTTAGTATTAAAGCAAGTAGAATATTCAAAATGGGTGAAAGGATATGTTAAAATGAACCCACATTGAAGTAGAGCCAATTCCAACTTGTGTATGTGTGACTAATGCATCATAACATAATAGACGTTTAAGGTTGCGTTTATTTTTAAACATAAATCTGGGTCGTGGTCCTACAACTTCACTAATCTTTTCTTCTATTAATCGAACGGGCCAATTTCTCTTGATGATGCCACAGAATAGTCCATGATCACTGGTATAGTGCATTGAGAAATTAACATGATCTTGTTTTATATTCTGCCTAGCTCTAGTCCGAGATGTCATGGAGTTATCATGTAAAAAAGGTAGTGCAGTGGTGTGCCTAAGCTGAGTGACTTCTGTTACCATTTGGTTCACTTCTCTATGTCTATAACCTCTATCTCTAAATTCACGGGTTAATTTAAATAAATCCTTCTCAAATACTTCCTGAATACTATCTAATCTTGATATGCGCATACCGTGTCCTTTTAACATATTCTTAAATATTCTAGTTGGATGCATACTGTCTCTATGCAGGGACCTTACATTCCTTCCTATACATTTGAGTTGCTATAGAACCATCAAAAGTTCTATATAATCTAACATCTAAGAAATCCATAGATGTGTGCAACTATCGATAAGTGAATCTAAGAAAGTTAGTGGTTGTATGCAAATAATCCACACATTTTTAGTATTAATTCACAGGGACCTTTCCACAGAATAAGCAGGTCATCTACAAACCTCTTCAAAAAGACTTAGTGTTCCTTATAAATATGTTCACATAATACAAACTTTCTTTCCCAATTACTCATAACTAAATTGGCATAACTTTTTGCACAGGGGGTGGCCTACGCTACCCCCTGCCGCTGCCAGTAGTATTGCCCATTAAAATAGAATAAATTATGCTCTAGTATGATACTAAGTAGACTACAAATTAATGTATTCTTGGCCTCACTGAAAGTACTATCAGATTTAATATTTCACTTAACATTTGCAAACCTTGTTCATTGGGTATACTGGTGAAAAGTGATTGCACATCCAGGGCTAAAAAACATATATCATTCATTTCAACACAAGATTCTGGAAATGCTGACATATCAGTGATAAATTGCTTAGTATCTTTTAAAATAACATCAGATTTATCAACCAGACCCCTTCATTCTTTTTCAATGAAGATAGACATAGACTCGGTGGCCCATCCCCCTCCTGAGACAATAGGTCTCATTGGGGGTCTGTCCACTGACTTGTGTACCTTCGGACGCCCATTCAAGATGGGTACTGTCGGATGCACAATTCTAAAATAGTTGAACAAATCCAATGTAGTCATATTGGCCGCTAAGTAACTAGTTAAAATATTACCTATCTTATCAATGACAGTATATACATTGAATAAATCTATCAAAGTGTATGTCATAGTATCACATAATAAATCAGACATCAGTTCTAAATAAAACCTCCTATCTAAAATAGCTAATAAATCACCCTTATCAGCTGGTCTGAAGACAATGGAATCACGAGCTTGTAATAGCCATAGAGCTTCCCACTCTTCCCTATTCATGTTTTTAAATTTCTTATTATTATCTGTGTAAGTTTTGTTAAAAAATATGTCCTAACATCCTGTTCACATAAATGCCTAAACGTTTCTAACACAGGGTCTAGTGCAGGCATGAAGCAACTAGGTTTCCTAAAAACATTATTTTCCACATTACTAAACATAGTTCTCAGCATAATATTCCTGGTGAACATTTTTATATCTATAATCATATCTGTCATATGCATCTGAATAGCTGGTATAAAAGACATACCTTTATTTAAAACTCTAAGTTCAATGTCTGAAAATGTCCTTGTTGATAAATTACAAATCAATCGTTGAGGGGTTTCTGCCACATCTTCTTTATCATCTGTGTGGCCACCTTCTCTGTGTCTGATAACTGTAATGAGCATTTCATCCCTCTGTTTTGTTGTGGCTTGTCTCTGCCAGCATTCACATCCCATATGGGTAATGGGAGTGCCTGAAACACTAAAGGGAAGTGTAGAATCAGCTTTCAGTTTTACCAATGTATTAGTCTCACGACTGCTCGCCATACATGCTTCAGTTTGCTGAACCACTTCTGGTCTAAGTGCTAGCATCACACTTTCAAGATGCTGGACCACTTCTGGTCTCCGTGCTGACGTCACTGATGTATTCTCGGCACTCTCCTCCAATGGAATGGCCGGTCCATGGCATTCATGGACAGGTTCCAAATTTGAACCTGTTACTGGAACCCTCTTTTGTCTTTTATGGGTAATTTCCATTTTTTTAAGTTTTTAAGAAAGTTTTTAATGAAGAGTATGCCTTTTTCATGAATGTTAGTTACTATTAAGTATTATTTATTCATGTTGAGTAAAGTGGATTGTATTGTTTCTTTATGGCTAGTTGTTTGATTATTTGGTTGAGGAGATTGCCTATTGTTCATTTCTTATATAAATGTTATAATTGCTGTTATTTCTTGTTTTGATGAAGTCCCATTGGTGTTTAGGGGATGAAAGTGCTTAACGTATTAAATAAACAGTCTTTTATTTCATCCTTTCCGTTTGTTTTCAAGGTTATTGTGTTTCACACACCCTATGTACCAGGTTATTTTTCTTAATTCTTTAAGATCGGTACTGTGAAAATATTTTTTTATTTAGTTTAAGTCTAATTATTAAACAACTAATACTGACCGTTGTAAGATCTGATGCTTATTTTTAGTCAAGGCTTGCAAATATGGCTGGTATCAAAAAATATTGTTTTCGATACAGCAACTTTGGTATACTGGGTCATCTTATTTACATTTTGAGAGGTACTCTCAAACTTTAAATATCTTTTAAATGTATTTTGTTTCTGAAGGATTCTTCCCATATGCTTGGAGGTACTCAAGTGTTGCTTCCATGTATAATGAAGGGAGTTAAAAATTACAGTCCCATATTTACTGTGTTTGGTAATTGTTTCAGTAATTATTTGATCATTCTGATGAAAGAAGCCAAGAACTGTAATGAAGTTACTGATGCCTTTCAACATGGATTCATTTCTAAGAGATGTATGATACATCAACCTGTCTAACAATTTTTTATGGCATTGTAAATATGATTGTTGACAATGACTTGTCATCTTTTGTGGCATATCTATAATTAGCCAAGGGATTTGACTCTTGTTCTCCTAGTATCATAGTATTAATCCATCTCACATTTGATAGGTCAGATAATGGTTTCAGGAAGGGATGCAGAGAGTTATACATTTGGGTGAAAATTCATGATGGAGACCTGTAAATTCCTGGGTACCCCAGTGTTCCATACTCTGTCCCATTTTGTTTGATTTAGTAATTTAATAATTCCTAGGATACATTATTGCTGATTATCTGGATATGCTTGTAAGTTTATCACAACAGTAACCTCTTCTGGCATTAAAAATATAAAATCTGAAGTAGGAGAATTCATTTGTCAGCAGCCTGTGGGTATGGATCCGATATCGGATCCGAACTGGCATGGTTTATCCAGCTATGGATCCGAGCTCCTAGCTCCTCCCCTCACCCATAATGCCCTGCTCTCCCTACATGAGCTCAGATTTAGTTTGCCGCGCATGGTGTAGGCTGGATTTTTCGAGCTCCAAAGCTAAGTCTTGTATTTTCTTAAATAAGGGTTTTAAAACTTTAATTTTTACTTACTTGTGTGAAAGTTATAGGTTTCCTTTTTGTCTTTATAGTTTTTGGGTTAATTTAACTTAGTTTTACCCTCCCCTCGCTGGTACGTAGCTGTGTGTGTGTGTGTGTCTTTTTTGGGGCCTTCGTGTGAGTGTGTTAGTTACTTTTATTACTATATTTTTTAAAAAAAAAAAAAAAAAAATATAGCTATGTCTGAGGCCCCAAAGGCAATTTTTTCAAAGTGCTCCGAGTGTGGCCATAAGCTTTCTCCTGCTGATGGCCACACTCGGTGCGTTCGATGCCTTGGGGTTGAACACCTCACCTCAGGGTGTTCAATCTGTGCAGGGTTCAACCCCAGGGCATTGAAGGAGCGGAAGTCGAAGCTGGTCTTGGCGGGACTTTTTCCCCTAGACTCGGCTTCGGCCCCCGCCCCCTTGGTGGTCACTGCTTCGGCAGTCCCTGCCTTGCCTGCTCCCCCTCCTCCACCCAGGACTCAAACTCCCGCCAAAGGGTCGGAGGAGAGGGAAGCCAGGAAAAAGGACCGGAGAGAGAAGCACCACAAGTGGCGGGCCGAGACCTCCGTTTCGGCCCCACCGGCTAAGCGGGCTTCTCCTCCGGCCTCTCTGGCTGCTGGCTCTCCCCCTCCTCGGCTCCGATCCCCGTGCTTTTCACCAGAGCCTGAGGATGAGGAGACCCCGACCTTCTTCGAGGCTATCGAGGTGGCACTCAAGGCCTACCTCGGTAGCCTCGTCGAGGTCTACCTACAGCCTCTCCGATGCTGATCTGGACCGGATGATGCGAAGGTTCATCCAGGCCCAGATGCAGATGGGAGTGCTCCTGCCTCCCCCCCTCTGGGGGGGAGCTCGACCCCATTTTTTAAGCCCATTGCTCCTTCTCCGACCCGCTACCCGGGTTCGGAGCCGGGCAGCCTCGGAGCCGGGGGTGGGTCGGCACTGACAGTACTGGGTACTTCGGATCCGACCCTGCCCTCGAGTCTGTCGGATCCGACCTCTCGGAGCCTTGGCCCGAGCTTCGGATCCGAGGGACTCAGTGTGCCTTCGGCGCTGTCATTGTCGGAGCACACTGGTCCCTCGGATCCAAGGGGCTCGGCGCCGGCTCTGATCCGCTCATCGGATCCGAGGGGGAGCCGACTTTCGGATCCTATTGTCAAGGCTGGCTCCCCCTCGGCTTTTGATGTAGTGGAGAGGGCTCTGTTGAGGGCATCCGGACCCCCGGCCCTTGCTTCGGCTCCGTCCCGCACTCCTTCTGCTCTGGGCCAGGCTTCCATCACCCGGCCACTGGGACAGCCCGCTTCACTGCCCCAAGCAGTTCCTACGGTTCTGGACACTGCTGGTGAGGGCTCCTCGGACAGACCCCCGAGGACGCACCTCGCAAGCATACGTGTAAGAGGAGGCACATAGACTCCCCTGAGTCTTTGACTGAAGACACTGACTTGGAGGAAGGGGAAGGCTTCCCAAGATCACCCCCTGAGGATGTCTCCTTCAGAGACATCATGGAAATGTTACGTATTAGAGGTGGGTGGTCTGCCCCAAAGTCTTCCTCGAATGAGTCAGTGTTCTTGGAGGCATTTGAAGCGGGCCCATCTACCTCTTGGTTGTCCCCTCCTGCCGACCCCCTGGTGGACCTTATTACCACCAGGGCATGGAAGGAACCGGACACCGTGGAGCCAATCCCTAAGAGGCCCGACAGGATCCTTAGCCCCCCCACTGACCGTGCCCACTGGAGCAAGGGACCCCCGGTAGATGCCATGTTGTCGGCGGCAGCCACTAAGAGGAAACTCGCCCAGGAGAGTCCCTCAGTCCATCCCCCGAGCAAGGAGTCTTGGATGATGGACCGTTTGGGGAAGCAAATGTTTAGTTCAGCGACCTTCTCAGTGAGGGCGCTTAACTATTTGACACACGTCATTAGGATGCAGCGCGATCTTATTAAGGAATACGCTGCATCCCCCCCAGAGTCCATGTCGGAGGAGGACAAACTAATGCACTCCACCCATATGGCCACTCTTCATTCTGTGATCAACACTTCTATGCGGTTACTTTCCCACGCTACCGAGGGAGCCGCTAGAGCTGCAGGAGTGGGCCTAGTCACAAGACGGCAGGCCTGGCTCCACCACTGCGATTTTACGGAGCCCTTCAAGGCGTCATTCGCGAACGCCCCCTTTGACGGTTCTGCCCTTTTTGGCAAGACGGTTCGCGACACCTTGGTTCAGAGCGAGAAGGACGGGAAGATGCTGTCTGCCGTCGGAGTTCGCTTCTCTGTGCCCCAGAGGTCCTACTCTAGTAACCAAAAGTGCCAGAAGAAGATGTGGTTCCGGAAGTCGCAGCATTCCCAACCCACTCTGGACAACCAGTCCTTCCGCGGCAGAGGAGGACAGGGAGGACGCCGCCCTAGGGGCAGAGGAGCTCCCAGGAACTTTGGGTCCAGGGAACCTTTCTCTGAACGGCCCACGCAGCAACCCTGAGGGGTTGCCCGACTGCTCCACTCTGGAGGCAGTCGGGGGACATTTCTCAGAACACCTAGCGGCATGGGAGTCCATTACATCTGACCGCTGGGTACTCCAGATTATATCCAGAGGCTACAAGATCCCCTTTCTTCATGTCCCAAAGTTGAAAACCCTCCCCGATGTTCCACCCGATCAGAGGGAGGCCGCTTCAGCAGAAATTGGCCATCTGCTGAGAAAAAGAGCCATCCAGCCTGTCCCCCCAGACCAGATCGGATCAGGGTTTTACTCCAGGTTCTTTTTAGTGCCAAAAAAGACGGGGGACCTAAGACCCATTCTGGACCTGTCCCTGTTGAACCTGGCAGTCCCCAAAAAGAAGTTCCAGATGGTCACTTTGCAAGCCATCCTCCCCCTTCTAGGGGAGAATCACTGGATGTGCTCTATAGACCTCAAGGATGCATACTACCACATTCTGATGGACAAACGATCCAGGAGGTTTCTTCGCTTCCGGCTGGGAGCCAGTCACTACCAGCTCAGGGTCCTTCCCTTTGGTCTCACCACAGCCCCCAGGGTGTTCACCAAAGTATTAGCAGTGGTTGCGGCCCACCTGAGGCTTCAGGGGGTGCAGGTCTTTCCGTACCTAGACGACTGGCTTCTCACTGCCCCAACAAGGCATCTCCTCTCTTTGGCAAGAGACTCCTTTCTTTGTCTAGCTCCCTGGCTAGGCATCACGGTAAACATAGAAAAGTCCAACCTGGTCCCTACTCAAATAATAGAATTTATAGGAGCCAGGTTAGACACAAGAAATTTAAGAGCCTTTCTCACAACCGACAGAGTTCGGAATCTACGACTCCAGGTGCGGGCCATCCTTCACTCCAGCTCAACACCTGCAGAATTGATCCTGAGGGCGCTAGGGTCTATGGCGGTAGAGATTACTCTTCTTCCGCTCGTCCGCTTGAACATGCGGGTACTTCAATGGACACTTCAGGTGCAATGGTCATTTCTCTCTCTCCCCCTGTGTCATCCCATTGCAATCAGCAAGGCTTGCAAGCGGTCTCTCTTGTGGTGGCTCCATTCTCCGGACCTCCACAGGGGCCGCCCCTTTTGTGCATCTCCCCCTCTCGCCACAGTGACCACGGACGCTTCCCGCCTCGGGTGGGGGGGCATTTTGCGGGCCGGATGGTCCAAGGCACGTGGAGCGATTCAGAGACCTCCCTGCATATCAATGTTCTGGAAATGAGGGCGGTCCTCTTGGCGTTGCAAGCACTTCAAGCCATCCTTCCCCTGGGAACAATTGCGATTCAATCAGACAACATGTCGGTGGTCTGGTACATCAACAAACAGGGGGGAACCAGGTCTTACCCTTTATGTCGAGAAGCCATGAGAGTGTGGGAATGGGTGATCTCCACCAACCGCTTTCTCATCGCAACGCATATTCCGGGTTGGACCAACATCCTAGCAGACAAGCTCAGCCGCACCATTCTCTCCCCGTACGAGTGGTCTCTCAATTCTCAAGTAGCAAAACGTATCTTCGCACAGTGGGGGACTCCCTGCTGCGATCTCTTTGCTTCTCCCTTAAACGCCAAGTGTGACAGTTTTTTTGCTCTAATCCCCCCTCCAGGGGATTCTCCAAGAGACGCTCTGGTGCATGCTTGGCCTCCCGGTCTTCTTTACGCATACCCCCCTCTACCTCTGATGCTACAAGTACTCCAGAAAGCCTCTTGGTTGGGGTGCAGAATGATCCTCATTGCCCCGTTCTGGCCTCGACAGATCTGGTTCCCTTACCTAAGGTCTCATTCAGTGAATCCACCTTGGATTCTAGATCCCATTCCGGATCTGATATCACACCCATCGAACCTACCAACTCCGAACCTGGACAACCTGAAGTTGACTGCTTGGCTGCTCCAGTTCCACTCCTAATCAGGACTCCCGGTATCTCGTCCCCAGTTAAGGCCATTCTGGTAGCGGCCCACAAGCCCTCTACCAGAAAAATTTACCACAGTAAATGGAAGCGTTTCTCCATTTGGGCAGAGCGGCAAGGCCTAGATCCTTTCACGGTTCCCCTTCCTTTGGTTCTAAATTTCCTTACTACTCTCTTTAATGATGGCGTCAGTAGTTCCACGGTCAAAGTTCAGCTGGCGGCCATATCTCATTACCATGTTGGTCATGATTCAGGGTCTCTTATGTCAGCTAAGTTATGCAAAACCTTCCTAAAAGGCACCTTTTTGCTCAGACCCCCTGTCAAAGAAACGGCTCCCCTGTGGGATCTTTCCTTGGTTCTTCAGGCCTTGACCGCTCCCCCCTTCGAACCTGCGGCCACAGTCGATCTTAAATTCTTGTCCTTTAAGACTGCTTTTTTGGTAGCCATTACTTCGGCTAAGAGAGTTTCTGAGCTTCAGGCCCTGTCCATGAAACCGCCTTATTTGATCTTTCATCCGGGCCGGGTGTGTCTCAGGATCAATCCCTCCTTTCTTCCTAAAGTAGCTTCGGAAGCTAACATTAATCAGTCCATCAACCTCCCTGTTTTCTTCCCTAAGTATCAAAACAAAGGTGAATACAAGCTGCATTCCTTGGATGTTCACAGGCAGCTTCGTTTTTACCTTCATAGGACAACTGGTCATAGGCAATCAGACCAGTTGTTCATTTCTTTTGCCAAATTCAATCTGGGTAAACCAATTTCCAAAGTTTCTTTGTCACGCTGGATTTGTCAGTGTATTCTGTTGGCATACCAAGCCTCTGGGAGGCCCGCACCGGAGGGAGTCCATGCTCATTCGACCCGGTCTGTCTCTACTTCAGCGGCCTTTAAGTCTAGGGTTCCTCTGGAAGACATTTGTTCAGCAGCTACTTGGGCTTCATCTCATACCTTTATTACTCATTACGTCACGTCTAGAGGTAGAGCATCCTTTGGCTCCGCGGTGCTCCGGAATATCCTTCCATGATGGCCACCCAAGATTCAGGTAGCTGGGGACTCTGTCCCACAGGTTGCTGACAAATGAATTCTCCTACTTCAGATTTAGAAGTTATGTACTTACCGTAACGTTCCATCTGAGTAGGTGGATTCATTTGTCTGCAACCATCCCACCCTCCTATCCCCCTGGCCTTGTCAGTTTCCTGCATAGGGTGTGTTACCCTTTAGTTAGGGTAGTTGGTGCAGGGCAAACTCGATCTGAGGTCATGTAGGGAGAGCAGGGCATTATGGGTGAGGGGAGGAGCTAGGAGCTCGGATCCATAGCTGGATAAACCATGCCGGTTCGGATCCGATATCGGATCCATACCCACAGGTTGCAGACAAATGAATCCACCTACTCAGATGGAACGTTATGGTAAGTACATAACTTCTAATTATGTATTGCTGAATAACAGGACAGAAACATTAGATTAAATTGTAACTGTGATAAATGAGAAATAGTTGTCTTTGGTAGTATCACTGTGTAACATCCCATATTGCTAAATACTGTATGTTTGGAGGTGGTTGTCAGGAGGCTTAACACAATTATTAGCAATAAATTTACTTTATGGAAAGTGATTTATAAAAAGCTAAAGCACTATTGTGAATTATTAAATGTGTGGTTAAACAAGAATATGTTCTGCACCTGCAATTTGATAGCAACCTACATGAATCAATACAAAGAAAATTTACCAAAATTATACCCTGTCACTCTGGTTTTATATGTATTGAATTGCTGAAAGTAATTCATCTTCATAATATCAATAGCCATAAGTAGTCAGAGTAAATTTTGTATGGAATTCAAAGCTGTTGATGATTAGGTGTTGAGGTTTAGTCTGAGTCCTGCATTAAAAGAAAAGTTCAGAAGTTGCTGCACTGCTACACTTGGATGGCGCAGTGGTGCATTGGTAGTGTTGTCACCTCACAGCAAGAGGTTCTCCACTTCGATTCTCGGCTGGGGTGCCTTCTGTGTGGGGTCTGCATGTCCTCCCTGCATTCCTGTGGGTTTCCTCCGGGTGCTCCGATTTCCTCCCACATTACAAAGACATATATCTGGAGCAGTTCTCCCCGGGCCTATGCTGAAACTTGGCTTTGTTCCTAGTCGGACTTTCCTAGTAAACAAATGTTATATAAATAAATAAACATTGATTTACAATGCCTGAGTAATTTATCTAAGAGGAATAACTGTGGTTTTCGGATTATTCCATCAGTGGAATCCAGGCTTTACTGGAAAAGCTCACCCAGACTCTGCCACAACTTGCTGTGAGGGAAAGGTTAATTTGCTTTTGCTTTCTTGTATTTTGTATTACTTTATTGTCTTCTTCTTGTTTTGTATACTGTGATTTGTTTTCCTTACACTTGTTTTCCTTGTATTCTGCTTTTAATTGCATATTAAAACTAGGAAAGAGACCACAGCTGTGTCTCTTGTGAGTCACACATATATTTTTCTTACCCTTCCGCTCTGGTAGTGTTTTGTTCTGAAACAACTGTCTTTCTAGTTTCCTGCCCCTTATGTTAATTTAACCACATATCTCCTACCTTATCCCCTTTCATTGGCTGTTGTGAGTAAGCACAAAATTATCATTTTATGAAATCATTCCCCTTCAACTATTTAAATTTATTGGCCATCCCACTGTATTCCATAGAACCAGAATACAGAGTGCCCACCCCTTTCAATCTGTCTTGCTCTTTTAAAATTAGTGGCTCTCCACTTAGACAGCTAAAGCTTAAGTCACCCCATTTGCATATTTAACTCCTTAATGCACAGTGCAGTGCTTAGGATGGTAACCCATTTTATTTCATATTACCTTTAAACATCTATTGCAAGACCACCAATTACTGGAGAGCCCACATTCTGCCTCTCAGTAGTAATTTTGAGTTAGTGCTTCTGTTTTCTCCTGGTGAGGGAAGGAGTACAGGAACATTATTTCCTGGTTACTGCTGATCACTGGAAAGCCTAACAACTGCTTCATAGGTGAGAGCTTGGAATTTGTGCTTATATTCTACTCCTGGTGAGAGAAGGAGCAGAGTGCATTGATTCCTGACTGTCTCTGGTAGGGCAGTGAGTGTTTGTGCTTGATATTCCTGATCTGGTTGCTGTTCAAGGCATCTACCAGGAAAAGGCTGCAACAAGCCTACAGACCCTTGCATTATCTGGGACAAGACTGTGGATCACCAAACAGGCTGTGGCCTGCTTCTCATCTTGGGATTGGTGCTACCTTTTTCCTTCTAGTGAGAGAAGAAACAATGGAGCATTGTATCCCAGCAAAGTGAAGCTGTGGTGATATCAGCACTAGTAGTAGCCATTTATGCGGTATCCATCTTTTCATCATTCTTGACGAGCCAATTATTTGTTTTCAGTAAGCACTGCTTGATTTGTTTCTAACTTCAGACTATATGCCTAAATACCTCATCCTTAAATTTTCAGGGTGCACTTATTAGTTTCCCCTCAAGTGTTTGGCAGTGCCCAGTGTAGACAGACACCTTGAGTGATATTTTTCCTGTAAAAGCACGACTGAAATTTCACCAATACTTAGTTGCACACAGGACACTGCGGTGGTGGTGCTGCAGTAGCGTTGTCGCCTCACAGTTAGACGTTGCCCATTCGAATCTCAGTTAGAGTGTCTTCTGTGTGGCGACATGCATGAATGGGCGTTCCTTCATTGAAGGTTGTGCGTTAGGCCCGGCAAGCCAGCACGTCAAAATCTACTGCCAATCATTAGAGGACCAGAGTTCCGCTGTGGCGACCCCTAACCGGGAAAAGCCGAAAGAAACAAACAAAGTTAGTTGCACACAGGACAACTAGTTTGCAATGACAAGCACTGTCCCCAGAGTTGCAAACTGGATACTCGTGACATTGCTTTATAGTCTCACTCCAACTACCTGATCAATAAACAAGGGTCTGTTGCCATGGATATGAATTTTCCCACTATCTCCATTACCAGTTTGGTGGATATGGGCATCCTGAGGCAACGCAGAAATTGCCTTATGTTTAATGACAACCAGTTAATTTTCAAACAAACTGATATGATATGTGAGTTATGTATTTACACATTGTCACTGGAGGCAAAGCTCTCACATAAAAGTACCACTAACGTCAATAGGGTTGTCAGTAGTACACACGCTACACACACAATTCAAAGCAGGCATATAGACCCACATATGCCGAGGCACTTAAATGTAACCTTCCTAAACCCCAAAGACCTCCTAGATGAAGTACACATAACAAATATCCTCAGCAGCCCCAAATGCACTCTTTCAACACAACACCCACATTCAACACATAGAGCCACATCTGATGGAACCTCTACTTCTAAGCCCATAAGGCAAGTCACCGCACAGTCCAACATTCTGGCCATTGAAGACTCCATCATGAGGCACACTGATGCCACTTTCACCAGGCTGAGTAAGGAGAAAGTCACAGTCACTTGCTTATCAGGGGCTAGGATCCGCCACATTACACAAGCACTCAGGTAATTGGACCACAAGTACCAGTATTACCCAGTCATAGTCCACATGGGTGTAAATGACCTGAGACATACCTCCCTAAACTACATGAAAACAGACATCATGGAGCTCTCGGAATATGTCTCCCAGGCTGGTATGAGCCTAGCATTGAGCAGCATTTTACCTTATCCAAGGATGATGCCAGAATACAAACAAAAAAATGAATGCCTTTAATGATTGGCTTAGTTTCTGGTGTCATACTAAGGGGGGTGTATTATTTGACAGCATGGAAGGAGATGGTCAACAGACCATGCTGCTTTGCAAGAGATGGTCAGCACCTCTCCCCTCTTGGCTTTCGAATATTAGCTAAAACATTGTTTTGTGCCATAGTGCCTTTTTTAGGCAATGCCAAACTGAAAGTACTTCCAACATAGTGAATCAAAACCAAGAAAATCTAAAGATACTGATGCTCAATGCTAGGAGTCTAAATAAAACTGCATTTCCTAGAAGCTCTCTTTACCCTAGAAAATGCTGACCTCTGTGTGGCCACTGAGACATAGTTTAAAGCCACAGAGAGTACACTGACAGTGCAAGGTGCCTTCCACACATTTAGACTAGCTACTACACAGACAGGGACTAAAGGTGGAGGTGTCTCGATTTACATCGAAAATAAGTATACCTCAAATAGGACAATGCACTTGAGCCACTCCATGTTCAAATCACCATAGGCAAAATCCAATACCACTTCCTTGTAAGCTATAGATTCCCCTGTATGACTTAGGAAACACATACCACATATTTAAACTTATTGGAAACACTCACCATCTAACTCAATACCATATTAATGGGTGACTTTACCTCACTTTTAACTGGGAATCCTATAAGACACCAAATGTACAGGCACAGAGATTCATGGATTTTGTAAACACAAAACTCCCTGGACCAGATAGTCAGTACACGAACCAGGGATGCAACCATACTGGATCTGATCCTCACTAATATGGGAGAGTGCTGTATACCCTCTAGTGTAATGTCAAACCACAAAATGCTCGTCTCTGAAGTAAAAATAAAACCTGGACCTGCAGCTAAATCTGGAATGTTCAGGAACTACTCTAAGGCTAAATTCCTGCTATTAAGTGATAACCTGGCAAAATGTCAAGCCCCCCTAAACCCTGAAAACACTGCTGCCTATAAAGAACTGTTCACAGAAACCCTATACAAGCATGTTAATAGCTACATAGAGGCAGGTGTACAACCCAGGAAGAAATATAGAACTAACTCAGAAAACAAGCCACCCTGGTGGAACCACAAAATCAGTTGTCTGTATAACAAAAGGAAGGAAATCATAGCAGGAGGTGCAGCACCCAGCAGGATAAAAGCACTCTCATCAAACTAAACAAACAACTCGAAGTCTACCAAAGCCAAATTTGAGGTGAATGTAGTCTTCCAGGCCAAGAACAACCACAAGGCATTTTTTAGCTATGTCCACAACCTCAAAGGCAATACACAAGTTTGTGCAAAGTTCATTGTAAGTGGGACAATCTATACTGAGCCAGAAGATATAGCAAACCTACTGGCCAATAAATTCAGCTCCAGCTTTAGCCCTCTCTCCCCCTCAACCTTCCCAAAGGAAATGACAACAAATCTTGTCAATCTTCCTTTTTCTCTTGCCTCTAATCTCTTAACAGTTAACATGTTTACAAATGGCAACTGTGAAAAACACCAACACAGTAGGAAAACTATTTATTGGATTTATCGCTTTCATCCGCCAAATGGCTGGACTTCCTCAGAATAAAGACCAAACACTGAACAACCAGTTAAATACCCGCCCAATTAAAGTCAATTGTAATCATAACACCTAGATAATGAATTCATGGAATAACTGATACATGAAAACCAAAAATGAAAAAATGCATATAAAAATGAATATTGAGATGAAAGAACATAAACTGTGCATGTTAAATACTTTTTATAAACCCATAAAAATATATAAATATAGGTGAATAATATAAATACATAAATATATAAAACTCTGAATATATCAGAATACATATATTAAAAATACATATGGAACCTGTAATGCACAGAAATATAACAATAAAAATATATAAATATATTAAATAGCAAGCATGGATTTGAGCTTAAGGAGACTGGCAATGGAAATGACATAATTTAAACCTGGAGAACGTGCAGCATTACACCTAAGCTGCCATGTGAGCTCCAGGAATTCAAGAAAAACATTACGGGGACCACCTGTAGGATCAACATCAACATTGCCTAAAACAGAAAATTTGAATGAATGCAAAGGAAATCTTTTGATATGTCTATAAAGGGCATTTCGCTCACAAATGGCGGATTTAAATAAAGCCATTGAGACTTTAGACAGTTGTATTAAAAGTGATTTATTATTTGATGTCAAATCTGAACAATATAGGCATGTTTTTATTAAAACTGATCATCTGTTACTTGATTTAAAAGCTAAAAAAGTTAAGAAATTTATCGGGATCAAAAGGAGTATGTGAAAGGTGTGGCTTATCCACGACCACCACCAAACTGTTCATGAAGGTGACATTGTTTGTGTAGATAGTGATGCTGGTTTGATTTCAAATGAATTGGAAGGCCATGACAATTTTAATGACAATATCCCTTTAGACACCCCCCCCCCCGAGGAGATCCGAGAGATTAATGAATCAGAGGGGGGAGAACAATCGGAATTTTTTTCAGCAAAACCCAAAAATGGTTATTGCTTTTCTTTCTCTTTACTTACTTAATCATATTGGTTGATCCACAACACAATACTCAAAGCTTTGTGATCTGAGCACTTGTATTTTGAATAACTGTTAGTATCTGCTTAGCAACAGTAAGAAATTGGTAGAACTTCATTATGCTAAAAGACTTTTTGATGAGTTTTTTTAAACATTTATTGAAATTTTTGAAATAATCATGGTAGAGAGAAAAAGCGTCAACACAAGTGGAAATAGCATTTCACTAAACTCACTAATCTTAATTCTAATATTAACATACAATAACCTAAGCTAAAAACAACACAACTCTGTAAGTATACATACTACCTACAATAAAATACAGAGAAGAATCTTAGCAAATCTGCAAATAAACACTACGTCTGTAGTAAAAATGTCATATATCCTATAAAACATCTAGATAGAAAATAGATAGAAATAGTGATGTCTAGTCAATTGTAATATAAAAATAAATAATTAATTAAATTGTTTATGGTATTAAAAAAAGGGATGGGACTATCTGGGTTAAGTAACACTTCAAGTACTTTTTAACTCCCTAGTATTATTGTACATATATTATATCCTTCCCAAGACCAGAATTACAAATATCCAACATACACATTATGTTTTACTTCATTCTGCCTCTCATTTCTAGTGAACAAGTTTCCTTCAAAGCTACCTTGCTTGGAGTACTTTTTCGGTAAAACCAAGGGTGTATCTCTTTAGTGTTCCATATACATCCAAGATATCAGGGAAAGAATTGGTCACTTGTTCAAGAGCTTTCCGCTGATGTTTGACAAGAGGGGGTAGAAAGCTACTATTTGTGTGATATTGCAGAATCTCTGCAAATTATGGATATAATATTTTCACAATATTTCAAAAGCAATATTAATCTACAAAACTGTGTGTGTGTGTGTGTGTGTGTGTGTGTGTGTGTGTGTGTGTGTGTGTGTGTGTGTGTGTGTGTGTGTGTGTGTGTGTGTGTTAGATGGCAATTGCAAGTGGTAACGTCATGTGCCTTAATGGTTTGTGTAAGTTGACCCATTCCTTCACCAGTAGGTCACACAGCATTTATAAAATTAATGCACTTATAAAAATATAGCTAATAGAACTGCTTTTCAAAAAAAGTAAAACGTGTGTGTGTGTGTGTGTGTGTGTGTTTGTGTGTGTGTGTATATATATATATATACATATATATATATATATATATATATATATATATATATATATATATATAATATATATATGCATACACACACACACACACACACACACACACACACACACACACACACACCTCGGGACCAAACCACGCCAATCGTTGGTAAATTTAGCATTACCCACACCCAGGCGTGGGTTATTGCTATAGTAACATGCATTGGATCAGACCGCACCTATTCAACCAGTTTACCTATTATATCAGAATTTTTTGGAAGACTGAGAGGCCACTACCACTGATTTGTGATTGGTAGTTGGAGAAGGAATTTTTCTAGACATAATTCATTCTTGGAAGTCCTCTTCTCATGTACACCCATTTGCTGCTTAAGACACAGCTTAGATACTAAAATTTAATTCCCTTGCATCCTCAATTTCAAGCCTGTTAGATTGTTACTTTCTACTTCTCCTTGACTTGATTCAGAATCTTTACTGTAGCATTGTAACCTTAGTCTGATCCAGAAGTTAAGTTAAGGCCAGAAGGGAGTTAAGTAGCTTGATTATCTGGCTTCATTGAATTGCTGGTTTGCTCTTTCTTCTATTTTCTGGACAGATAAATCCACTTTGAGGAGTTCCTTCCACACATATTTAATATGTATTATTTGTACCAGGTCTCTTTAAGAATACCAGTATTGTGAACAACTATTTTTACAATTGTTCTCTAGACTGTCTAGCAGTCTTTTTTGTATTTTTATTAGGCTTAGTGTTATTTCTTACATTTTGGAAACAAAAGCTTTCTATCCCGGCAGAACAATGGATCAGTCTACAGGTCCCTTGGTGCCTGCACCTAAGAAAATGAAAAATGAAAGGGAGCCCTTGCCATCTCGACAGACTCAGTTAGTGCCTCAGCAACTAGTAAGTGACTCTGTATTGGCCTGAGGAAAAATTCTCTGGCATCTACTTGGGGTATAAAAATATCTATGTAAACATTTCCAAGTGAAAATTGTAAATCTTCTACATTTTGTTGCATATTTGGGAGACATACATACATATATCCCCCATTGTTTCTTTGTGAATTGTTTATCCAGTCTCTCTTCCCAATCTTTTCTAACCTCCTCTGATTGATTCTTATAGTTATCATGCAATATTTTATATGCTCTACTAATTATTCCTTTTTTTAATGTCAGGTTCTGTTCTAGATTCTACTAAAATCTCTACCAGTACTGGTCTTTTTTTTAGGACTCCCATTTCTTTCTCTTTGCCTGTAGTCTAATATCAATCCTTGATAGGGAAGGTAATCTTTAACTTGCAGTCCAAATAAATTCTTGTTCTCTTCCCATTTTGTTACCTTTCTTTCTCTATTTATTTGCTCCCAATACCTTGGTTCTTTTGGCTGCTGCTAAAGTTTTTGATTATAAATAAAGAGGTGATGCTACTCCCTTCTGGCAATTAAATGATATTTAATAACTCAAAAAATGCCTAAATCCTGGAAAGAAGTGGTCCTTGGTGTAATTCAGAAGAAAATTTTGTATCAGTGATATTTGAATTATATAAAAGCTCTGTGCTGAGAGTCAAGATCTGTTTGCATCCTTTCAGGCCTTTCATATATGTGGGGAAACAAGGCAAGGAAGTCCTATTCCCCATTGTGTTCTGCCTGTATTTACAGCCCCTGGCAGTTTCTTTTAGATTCTCTTCAGTTGGTTGATTATTAGTTAAGAAATAAACATGTTGTTGTACGCAGACAACATATTAGTTTATCTCTATGAACCTGAGAATGATATAGAAACATTATTTAGTCATCTGTGGAGTTGTTAAATTTTCTTGGTGTAGGATCAGTCAAGATAAAATAATTGCTTTTCTGGTGCTTTATACCCCTTCTGTGAGTCTGAAATGCAGTTTTCCATGTATATATATATATATATATATATATATATATATATATATATATATATATATAGGATTCTGAGTTTAAAGATTTAAGATTAGCAAGAGGATCCTTGGTGGAAGTGTTTTCTAAGAAATCCTATTAAGATTAATTGAAAGGAATCAAGGCAAGTGTAAAGCAATGGAAGATAACCTCAACTGGGTTAAATCATTAAAGATTGGGCCTTGAATTTCTTTGTATTACTCTTGCTGTATCCTTTCCGGTTATTTCCTACTGAATTTCGTCATATTTTTGTGAAGGCAATAACAGAATGTTATAATAGCTTTTCTGTGGAACAGGGTAAGGCCAAGGGTCTCATGGGATAAGCTTTTTCTGGATAAAGACCTGGGGAGTCATTGTGTTCCAGACACTTTTTCATCGCTGAAAGGATTTCAGGTTATTATTTTTACTACAAGACCAGAGTTGCAGGGTGTTGTGGAAAATGTTACTTTCTTTTTGAGGCTGACTCAAAAGAAAGGGCAAGGGTGATTTTCAGGCATTATTTGAAAGAGAGATCTAAACCACATTTTTTAAACAGGTTTGAAGCTATTTTGAAACAAAACAGATTATTCCTTGCAAGAATTCTTGGACATTTGAAGCAGGGAATGAGGGCGAGGATTAGATTTGAACTTTGAAGATTTAGGAGAACCTGAGTTGTTTACTGGAATCAAATCAGAGTAGGAGATAAATGGGTAGATTGGGAATTAGCCAAGAATGTATTTAGTCTTAGAGAGGATTGGAAAATAAAAACTTTTGGTGGTATTATCGATTGCAGGATATGTGAAGATTTTTGAGGGATTACATAATACCCAGGTGAAATAAATGTCATTGTATTTTAAGGTTAGGCAGAAGTGCTTATCAGTAAGTGCCATCAAGGTTTTTGTAAGAAATAAAAGTGAAGACTACACGTAAGCAAGTCTTGGGCAAAGTTGCTAGGCAGGGAAATTCCTCAGGAGTTTTGGTCTAGTATATGACATTTAACCAAATACACAGCCAAACCCAGGCCATTTAAACTTTTTGCTTGGAAGTGTCTTGTTAGATAACTTTACATTGATGCCCATGCGCATCATGTGTTCCCACAGGCAAGGAAATGTTGCTAGACATATGTTAAGGTTGAGAAGGTCACCTGGGAACATACTTGTTGGTGTCACTGAAGCCTACTAATTTGAAGCCACATGGGGCAACCCTTCCTGACAACTAATTTAGATAACCCAGACCCTTTTTTGTTAGGTTTTGATGACAGTTTCATCTTAACACAAAATCAGAAGAGGCTTTTGTTTTGTTATTGTCATTTGCAAAGAAAGTGATCAGGACACAGTGAAAAGTTAAGCTAATCATAGACTTTCTGAAAGGGAAGTATATGATACAGTGAGTGAACCAGCTATCGGAGAAGGTAAGGCACTGTGGGGGATATATTGAAAAAAATATCTAGGAGAGTGTTTGCCATGGTTTAATTACTAGTGCTTTACCCTGTAAAATGGTAGCTGTTAGAAATGAAGAGCACTGGGCCTTAGGGTTCAGACTGGGATTTTTAAGCATATATTAAGAAGAAAGGCTCTTGACTTCCAAGATGGCTGTACATTTTGTAACAGCTTTTGTCTAGCTCTCCCAGTGTGAAAACAGAAACTCAGAAGAGAAGGGCAGTAGATTTGTGTTTATGGGTAAATTTCAGTATGGGTAAATTTCAGTAACTGTCTAGTAAGTGCACTGCCTGGATACCAGGAATAAAAAAATACACAAGACCTGGAAAAATCAGCTACAAAAAGTGAGGAAGAAACATTGACTGGGAAAAGTTCTGTAGCTGTTCAGCAAAAAGCAATGCAACCTTCAAACACGACTTCCAGTAACATATAGGAATATGTAAGACAACTGCATACAGACCTGGTTAAAATAAACAAAACACTGATGGAGTATATCAGCACAAACATAAGGCTGGACAAAATGGAAGAAATGGAAGAAACGTTAAACAGATATTCAGATGAGATGATAAAGCTGCAAAAATTAGAGGTCAAAATGAAGAAAAGGCTGGGTGAATATGAGACTGCAAAGGAAGAGATGTTTCAAAAAAAAGTAGAATTAGAGGACAGAGCACATAGGGAAAACCTGAGATTTTCAGCTATACCAGAGAAATTGGAAGGAACAGACTGCATTCATTTTATGAAAGCACAAATAAGCAACTGGACTGGTATTCCACAGCAGTAGTTGTTAGTCGAAAGGGCACATCATGTGTATGCTCCAAACCTGGCTATCAGAAAGCAGCCTAGACCTTTAATAGTAAAGATGCAATCCTACCAGCAGAAGGAGTTGATTCTGACAAAACTGTGGGAGAAGGACAAAATACTAAAAGTGGGGGACAGCAGAGTATTTGTGGAGAATGATTGCTCATTGTACACCAGACAGAAGAGGAGCAAATTTATTCCACTGTTCTAGGATTGTCGAGATGTAGGTGTGAGGTTCAAACTGCTGTACCTAGCTGTCTTCAAGGTATTCTTCCCTGGAGGGATGAAATTTTTTTTTTTGATGAAGTACATGCTAAACGTAAGCTGAACAGAAGGAGATTCTGTCTTAATCTTCTGGTAATAAAGACCAGAGAGGGACTGTACCTGTGAAACCTTTTCAAAATTTTCAATGGAAAGTGTTGGAGAGAAAGAAGAGAGCATGAGAGTTGACTAGAATAATCAAGAGTACATTGAAAATGAAGCAGAGACAGGATATTGGAGTAATAAATCCAGTAGCTTAATATGGGATTACAGTGCAATAATTATATTTGTGAAAAATGACAGAACAAGAAAATGTGGAAATATTGGACTTTTTCAGAATTTGTTGGACTTCTGGGAGACTCTAAAGCATATGGCCTACTTCGTGTCATTAATGTTCAGATAAGTGCTTTGAGGAGGGGAAGAGGAGAGAGAAAGTTAACTGTAAGTAAATATTTTTTCTTAAATATTACCAATTTGTGGGACGTGGTTTTCTTTACATGCTGTAAAGTAATTTTTTCAGTTATTTTTAAATGTAATGGGGTTTGTAAGCAAATGCTGCTGTTCTTTTTTCTTTTCTTTCTCCCATTTCCTCTCTTTCTTATTGTTCAGTTTTAAGAAATATGGGCACTGCAATTTATAAAAAAAAGCCTGGTTAAAAAGCATGATAAAAGAAAAATTAATGTGCTTTTTCTCATTCTTGCATGGGGGAATGACTGGATTAAAGACCTTAGACTGATTTAGTAACATGTTTTAAGAGAGAGCAAGTAAACAAAAAAGAACATTGCATATTATCAGGCATTTTTCTAGCAAATATATGTATGAACAGTAACAATTCTGCAGCTGGTCTTCATGTTTTCATAGAAACAATCTGATAAAGAGAAACTGGCTGTCTGGTTCTCATGTCTCTATGGAGACAATCTGATAAAGAGAAACTGGCTATAGTCAGGTGGAGAGTGATTGGCTGAGGGGGAAAAAGTGAAAAGAGAAAATGGCTAGGAGATAATGTTCTCTGAAAGCATTCAGTGGGTTTCTCAAGGTAGATAATGTTCTCTGGGTCTATATTCGAACATCGAAGTCTTGAAACTTCGAATGTTCTAATATCGACCCCTATTCAGCAAACGTGGAAAATAGCGAAGCTGCAGAACACCAAATTTTTTCCTAGGGAAAGAATTTGGTTGGCCGTTTCTGTGGCTTTGCTATTTTCAGCACTGTGGTGGAAAGTTACGTGTTGGGTTCAGGTAAGTGTGCGATTGTGTGGATGTGTGGGTTAGGGCATGGGTTAGGTGAGTTAGGGTTAGAGCGTGGGCCAGGTAAGTGTGCGATTGTGATGGATGTTAGGGTTAGGGCGAGGTAGGTAAGTTAGGGCACGGGTGAGGTGAGTGTGTGATAGTGACGGACCTTAGGATTAGGGTTTGATTAAGGTAAGTGGATAGATAGTAGTGTCTGTATAGTTTAGTGTAGGGTTAGATGTAGGATTTTAAGTGTATGTGTGTGGATTGGTATTTTTTTGGTGTGCTTGTGTTGTGTGTATGTGTTTCAGTACAGCAAATTTTTTTCCCTGGGAAAAAATTCGCTGTTCTGCATGTTCGATATTTTAAGCAGTCACTGAATAGGGATCGATATTAGAACATTCAAAGTTTTAAAACTTCGGTGTTCTAATATAGACCCTGTTCTCTGAAAGCATTTAGGGACATTCCCAAGATAGCGTTCTCTGAAAACATTCATGGGTTTTCCCAGCAGGGAGAGCTGCGTAGATAGGACAAAACAAGTCAGCACTTAGTAGAAGCAAAGGGTGCACCGTGTGTCTTAGCATGGGTGACCTTTCTTTTGGGTTGGCTCACGTCTGTGAGTGTGGCTGTCAGTTTGGAACTTTTGTTCCTATTAAGGTAAAACTTCAATATTTGAAGCTATACATAGTTTTGTGTGTTAGTATTAAGTTAATAGGTTTTAGGGGGGAATTGGGGTGTGTTTGTTTTTTTGTTTCAGGGCTTTCAGTAAAACAAATAAGTTTTATAAGATGTGACATAGGCTGAAATGGATATGACAAGAAACAACTGTAGAGAAGTTCAACCTGCCAAACAATGTATGCATGCAACACAAAAGCTGGAGCTAGACATTTAACAAAAGGTCTTATACGTACAAGGTAGGAATAATAACCTTTTTAATACAATGATGTTTTCTTTAATGTCTTAAATGTAAATGGCCTCACAGATAAATGCAAACAAGAAAGAGTAGTGAACTAAATTACAAAGTGTAGAGTGCAAATAACTATGTTGCAAGAGACACACTTGGAAAGAATTGAACTTGTGAATTTGAAAAAGAAAGGTTTTCAGGATCATTATTCAGCAGAATACCTGGGACAAAGGGAAAGAGTAGTACTTATATTAATTGCAAGAGGAGCTGCAATAGTGATAGAAGAAGATAAAAAGGTAATAATGGCAGATTTGTAGTGCTAAGGGGCTACTGGCAAGGGAGGATGATTACACTGTCGTGTATTTACATTCCATCTAACACTTCTGTAATGGAGTTTAAGAAAATTCTGAGGGAAATAATCAGTTTTCAGCAAGGAATATTACTTATAGCCGGGGAATGGAATTTGATTTGCACCAGTGAGGATGTGTTTTTTTTTTTGGGGGGGGGGGTCCAGAAGAGAAAATGTAACAAAGGAAGGTAAATTTTTGAAAAAATTTATAAAAAATATTTGGCATGGAAGATATGAATTCAGTAATAGGAGTTCGGAGTGCATTTACATATTATTTCTCAAGATATAAAAACTATGCTAGACTAGACAAAATTTACATTTCACAGGAACATGTGTATATAATCGAACGTCTTGATACTTATCCAATACTTATTTTAGATCATGCACCAATAATAGCTAAAATAAAAGCATAGGGTAATGAAATAAAAATGAGACATTGGCGCTTTCTCACCTATCTGTTGAAAAGAGAGGAATTTAAGGAATGGGTTGTGGAGATTATCCAGCAGCTGTTAGACAGGATATAAATTTCTTCTGAAAATATAGCTAGGGAGTGGGATAAATTAAGGTGAAGTTTAAAAATAGAATGGAAATAAAAGAAAGGGAGCTATGGTTAAGAAATAACAAGAATCATTTAGAGGGACTGACAAGTGTTAAATTATTGCAGAATAGGGGGAATCTTACAGAACTAGAAGAGGAAAAAACCACCAAGGAGATTCCTTTGAAGGCTGTGGAAGCCGAGGTACCAGAATAAACCTGTGTGCATCTAGTTCCTGCTCTCCTTGGTGGTTTTTTCGTGGATTGCTTGGTTTTAAGTTGAGAACTAGAAGAGGAAAGTCCCCAGGAATAGATGATATTCCTGTGGAAGTTTAGAAACTAGGAGGAAAAAAACTGATAGAAATCTGGAAGGTTTTGTTTAACAGTATCTTAACAGAATGAGAAGTACCACCATCCTGGAAGAAAGCAGTGGTAGCTGTAATACCTAAAGTAGGTAAAGATCCATCAAATACAGCCTCATACAGGCCCATTTCAATACTAAACCATGATTATAAAGTGTTCATTTATATAATGGCTAAAAGAATGGCAAAAGTAATGCTAAAATTGAAAAACATGGATCAGTGTGATTTTGTGGAGGGGAGGCAAACATTTGACAACGTTAACAGAACATTGATGGTCCAGAGGGAAGCAGAATTTAAGAATATACCATTGTTGTTGGTGGGTCTTAATGCAGTGAAAGTATTTGACAGAGTAAGCTGGTACTTTATGAGCAGGGCAATGGAAGCCTTTGCATTTCCTGGAAAATTATAAGTTGATTAGGAGGATGTATGAGGGATCGGAGGTGAAAATTAAAGTGGGTGTGGTCCTCTCTAATAATTTCAACTTAAGTAGAGAAACCAGGCAAGGGTGTCCTCTTTCCCCTTTATTATCTGCATTATATTTAGAACCATTGGAAAAGAAAATAAGAGTCTCAGAAATTCAAGGATATAATTGGTATAGTAGTCAAGAAAAACTGGCTTTATATGCAGATGATATTTTCTACTTTACAAAACCAGAAAAAGACATTACAGTGTTGTGGAACATTTTGATACAGTTTCAGATCTTTTCAGGATACAAAATTGTATACAATACAATACAAAATTAAGTATTTAGGAGTATGGATTAAAAATGATTCTAGTGGGCAGATGAGGATAAATGGGAAGGGACTAAAAAGATAATACAAAAACTGAGAAAATGGAAGTTTTGTTATATGGATATGGATAGTAAGATACAAGCAGTTAAAATGTTTTTAGTCCCTTTAGTCTTATATACCGGTCAGGAATATTTTTATCAACCAAAGAAGACATTGTGGATAGCAGTTAATAAAGAGCTGAAGGACTGTACCTGGGAGGGGAAGACAGCAAGAGTCAAGTGGGATACACTGATTCTTCCAGTAGAACAGGCCGGATTGGGATTACCCAGTCTGAAGAGGTATTTCAGAGCTACAGAGTTAAGACTCCTATACATAGCACAAGCAGAAATCTGTAATTCAAAGTGGAAGGGGATGATGATGAAACAGAGGGGACGCTTAAGAAACAAGGAGAGAATGGGATTTTGAATGCTAGCCTTAAAGGAGAATAAAAATAATCATACAGAATATTATATTCATAAAGTAGCAGAAAGTATTCTAAGAACGAAACCAACACAGGAATGGAGAAAGGAGATTCGGCCGATAGGGATGACTGCAATTGGGGATACAGACAATAGGCAAGAGGGGGCTGAAATTTATTGGAGAAAATTGACAAAGAAACCGAGGTACTGGGAGCAAATAACTAGACAGGGAAAGATGATAGAATGGGAAAGCGCCATGAATTTATTTGGATTGCAGGTTAGAGATTGCCTTCCCTATCAGGGATTAATATCAGAGTATAGGCAAAGAGAAAGAAATAGGGGGGTCTTAAATGAAAGACTAGCACTGGTAGAATTTTTAATAGACTCTAGAACAGAAGCTTCCATTAAAAAGGGAGTAATTAGTAGCGCATATAAAATATTGCATGATGACTATAAGAATCAATCAGAGGAGATTAGAAAGGATTGGAAAGAGAGACTGGATAAACAATTCACAAAGAAAAAATGGGAGGATATATGTTATGTCTCCCAAATATGCAAATATTTATTTGGTTGCATTTGTTTACCAGGATGGTCCACTGGGCCAAAAGGTGCCCATTTTCAGTGGAGGCCTGGGGAGAAAAGCTCCGCATACAAAGGAAATTTAAATACAATCACATTTTCTACATACGTAGAGAGATAACTTAAAAAACAGACATACAGTCTTATCATAAATGGCTAGCTAGAATAACAAAGGCAGTATACATTATATACAAAATATACAAAGTACAATATATCATCTGCTTTGGATACTGTAGAGTGAAGACAGCAAAAGATAGTTGCATAACTGTTAAGCAGAGGGGCGAAAAAAGTTAGTGAGATCAGGTGAGGGAAGATGCTCTGTAGTCATAGCCACATGTACATTGCCATAGGGCTAAGAGATGCTGTTTTAGAGACTTTTTGAAGGATATGTGATTGGAAATATTTCTGATAGAGCTGGGTATAGAATTCCAAGTTTTAGCAGTGGTACATGAGTAGAGAGATTGCCCATCTGCTAGATTGGGTATTTGCACTTTTAGAAGGAATTGATTTTCAGATCTGAGTTGTCAGGCAGGATTATGGAGAGTAAACAGGGAGATGAGGGATGTGCAGTTGGAAGATTTGGAAATGATATTGTGAGCTGTGGTTAACTGCAAGTTGTTTAGGTGAAGGGAGCCATTTTAGTTTGCCTAGGGAGATGCAGTGATGGGAGGAGTAAGTTTCGTTGGTAGTGAACCTGGCAACCTTGTTATAACTGGACTCAATCTTGGATTTTAAGGAGTTTTGAATGTTAGTGAACAAATGAGCACTGTAAACAAGTCAAGAAGCAAATAAGTGCAAGGGTTTGTCTAGCAGTGGGTGTGAGGTACAATTTATGCTTATAGAAGGTGCCTAGTTTCTGATGGGTTTTTTTGATGCAGTTTTGTATTGTGTAGATCAAAGGTTAAGTGTTCGTCTATTATAACTCCTAGAAGTTTGGTTTGTGATACTGCTCTAGGTTTTGTTTTGTGAATAGATATTAAAGTCTGCTGTATTTAGGGGGAGGGGTTGATTTTTGGAGGGTGAATAGAAGCAGGTTAGTTTTGCTGGGGTTAAGGGCTAGATGGTTATTATTCAGCCTTTCATCAGTAATTGAGAAAGCTTGTTGGGTCCTAGCTAGGAGTTTGTCAGCAGAGTCAGCAATGCAGATAATGTTGGAGTCATCTGTGTACTGTATTACAGGATTTAGGGGGAGGGTGGAGTGGAAGTCATTAAAGGAGAGGTCCCAATATGGATTCTTAGGGAACTCCTGTGTGTATATTGAGTGTATATAGTGTATAACTAAATTTATAAGATTTATGGTTTTTGCCTGGAAATGTTTACATCAATATTTTTATACCTAAAGTAGACTCCAGTGAATTTTTCCTCAGGCAGACAGCAAATGTTGGAGGTGTGAGGGGGAAGAAAGAGGTAATTGGGATCATATTTTCTGTGAGTGCGGTGAGTTGGTGGACTTTTAGTATTCCCAGTGGGATGCACTGTCGGAGATGCTGAATGAGCAGATTGGTCTGATGAGGGAGATGATTTTTCTGAGCTATGATACAGAATTGTCTAGACTTGGAAAATGGAAATGAAAATCTAAGCCAACTTTACTGCAGGTAGTGAATATAGTAACAAGAGATAAAACAACTGGAATTGAGATCTTAAGAAAAGGGTAGGAGCAAACTACATAGGAAAAAATGGGAATTGCATGAACAATACATGCAAGGAAGTAAGGAGATTTAAAAGGTGGCAGGACTTAAATGAACTATGTAATGTTTGCGTGAGAAAGATTAGGTAGATTATAAGTGATATATAATGTTTGCAACTGGGAGTGTGTCAGTATGGTTTGTGATGTAAAATGCTTGCAACTAGGATTGTGTCAGTGTGGTTTGCTTTCATTTATATAAATTTATCATTGACTGTGTAGTAAGTGATGGTTTACTAAAGATGTTTTTTGTTTAAAAAAAGGCAGGAATTGAATAATTTATGTAATGTTGCCTAGGTTATATGATATATAGCAATATATGTGAAGTATAATGTTTATGTTAATATATTTTGATTATTTTATATCAATGTAACTTTTCCTATGTCACAAGTGATAATTCAATAAAGGTGGCTGAAAAAAAAGGAAGGAAGACTCTCACTAGATGGGAGGTGTAGAACATGAGGTAGTTCTACTTTAACTTTTCTCTGTGTCTGGTGATTATCAGTTTGGACATATTTCTGGGCAATGGTGTTACAGTTCTATGTACAGATTATTATTATTATTGTTATTATTATTATTATTATTGTATAGTTATAAGTTGCTTAACTGTCTTACGATTGATGTTTGAAGATACTTACTTTTAACAGTTTTCACTATAATAAGGTTCATTTAGTAAAGCAATATAGTTTGTAAAAAAGAAAGAATTTTAAAAATAAATATTTGTCCACAAGAGTTGTTTTTGTTCTTGCGTCAAACATAGTTTTGATGCAACCTGACTCAATCTATATGGTTGCCAGTTTTTTCCCCAAAGTGGAGATACATGTTAACTTGCTTTGGTTTTATATCACTACCGAGCCCTTGCACAAGGGTAATATCAGAATAGTGCTGTTGTCCCTCAGACAACAGATAATGTCTGTCATTTACAGAGTAAAAAGCTAAGATTTCCTCATGCAGATTTTAATTCTTCTACTGAGCAACTTGTAACTTAAAGTTAAACTCTACAGTACCAACTGACAACTACAAAACTGGAAGGAAACCATTACCTTATATCCAAATTACAGGCACTGGGTTATAAATAAGCAATAATAGCACAAATCCAAATAGAAAAAGGCATTTGATATCCCTACTGCCAAAAGCATATTTCCTTCAGAGGTCTACCAGTATGATTAATATGTCACATGCCTGTACCATTATTTTTTTTTCTTTGGGGGGAGCTAATCCAGGTGATGGATAGATTGTCCTTTAAAAGCATACTCCACTACTAGACTAGGAATGTAGTTTACAGAATGCCACACCCATAAATGTATGGTAGAATGCAGCTTCACAGTGTTACAAAACCTCTTTAGTAAGCAGAAATAGTGACACTGACTTCAGTGGAATGCAGTCTGATGGCATTTTATAGTATTTTTAAAATTAAATTAAAGATAATGCAGCAGCCTTGCTATTTATTCACTTTGGATCGTTAACTGGGAGAGAACATTGGTCAGAATTGACCATATTCAGGTTCAGCCTGAGTACAAAAAGGAAATATTCAGCAGTTATGTTGTAGTGAGAGATCAAAGGTAGTAACTAGCTAGAGCTGCAGAATGATGAATGGTTACTAAAGAAGGGAAGGAACTCAGGATTAATTAATCTGAATAGTAGAGAGCCTGATCATAGCTTTATCCTATAAGGGATTGCGATACAGTGTGCTTTAGTGAGTACTTTACAGTGCTGTTCTGACTTGAGGGATAATGCAATGAAACTCTAGATAAAAGTAAAAGTTTGCAACTTTGGGTATAATGAAGACTAGTTTAGTCACAAGGTTAACTGTTTTTGTTGTAGGTTGTAGATGAACTTCATTAGAACTGACAGACAATCGTCCTTACAGCTTGAATAAGAGACTTCATCATGTTGACTAGTTTGGATATTTAAATTGTTATGAGGTTTTGTGTATCAGTTATAACTAAATTTTGTATAAGTTGGAACATTGTGAATAAACTAGTCTTTACTGTATTTGAATTTGTACCATTTCAGTTTTTCCTTTGCATTACTGATTGATTACAGTCCTTATTTTGGGCTATGAAACTTTAAATGTTATTGGTAGTGGAGATTAGCTTTGGAGCCTCAGGCTAAGAGGGGGAAGGACAAATTCCAGTTGGGAGAGGTATCCCTTTGCCAGATGTATTTCTGTCTTCAGTGGGGAGGAAGTGAGATATTTTCTTGACCCAGAAAATTAGGAGTTGATCTTGGATTTAGTTATTTCAGTATGATATTTAAAGTTAGGTTGCTGATCATTTTTGATTATCTGCCAGTCAGAGGGTACATTGGAGAGCTTGTTTTTTGCTACCAAATGCCATTGCTTCCTTTTTTATTATTATTTATTTAAGATGAGCTTTTTCTGGGTTAGGCAGTCAGAAAGCTGAGTTAGGTTCTCTTGTAGCTGTTTCCTGATAGAGGAGTGGAAGTTGAGGGATCCGTAAATCCCCATAATATCAGCAAATTAGATCACAGGTATATGGTGAATGTTAGCTGGAAGAAAGTTGACAAACCGGGAGAACTTTAGAGAGAAGTGACCTCTTCTAAACTCCTTTAATGTGAGAGATGGATGGTAAGTTGGATCTGCCTAGTCTGACTGTGCAGTATGTGTCTCTTACTGAATTTTTCATCCATGGCAGGGCTTGGTCACTTATTCTAGATGAGATGAGTGCATCAAATAAGACTGACTGGTCTATTAGGTTGATTGCTTTATTGAAGTTATTAAAGATTGTACAGCGTACTAAGTTCCTCATGCATGAGGCAGAATGTTACATTAGCAAGAACATTCTCATCCCCAAGCAAAATATACCCTGCTGGTCGTGGCACTTCCCACCTCCAAGTCAGAGTGTATCTTGCAGTTTGTGGCACTGACTTCCTTGTACAGCATCTCACTCCTCTAAACCAACTGTAAAAAGTATAACAGTTCATGTCTCAAGTGCCAGAGATCGTGGCTGTCTTTTGCTGAAGAAGGCAGACTGATTTCCAGTACTTGAGAGAGTTACACTATTTTGTGATAATGTGATAACATGGTGTTAAACGTATATATGAGAATAAAATTCACCATTTCATACTTTTCACTTTGTCAGGAAGATCAGGAAGCTGGCAAACTCACAAAGGCCCTTCTTTGAACTTACAATCCAAGAATTAACTGTTTTCGAGAATTCCTCCACACAAGGCTGTTACTAACTACAGTAGACTTCCTCTTATCCGGCCTCTATTTAATTGGCTTCCTCTTTAACTAGCCATCAAATTTCTGCCATAGTCCTAGCAAAAGACAGCAGAGAATAACAACACTTCTGCCTCCTCTGGGCTAAATAATGACAGAAATTTGAGTTTTAGGCTTCATATTCATTTGAAAAATGCATATTAACACAAATTATTTTGTATGCTTTTTCTGATTAACCATCCATTTGTTTATCCAACCTAAGGTCTGGTCCTAGCAAGACCGGATAAGAGAGAGTCCACTGTAAATCATTTAAAATTTGAGCCTTGTGGCCTTCTGCTTTTCTCTGTTACTTGCAAAACACCTTTAGAGATCATGGTGAAGTATCTGGATTATTTCCTTTGAAGGCACTGCTACAGTGCCCAGTGCCAGCCTACCAGGGTTTATGATCTTGTTTGGAATATCTGCACTGATTTATTCTTAGTGTTTACTTATTTTGAATGTGTTAATTAATTTGTGGTTTATTTGTTTGGTATGTAGCATTAGAAGAACTGTATGAATTTCTAGTTAACTGTTAGATATTCTTCGTGTTTCACTGTTGCAGTCATTACATTTTGGTTATCTGCTTGCAGGTAGCCCTCAGTCATCCTGATTAACAAAGTCTTAGGTCCTGCGTCAGTTGCTGTCCCTTCTTCCATGACGTCGGGTCGTCAGGGGTATAAAACATGCAGCCATCGCCATTACATCAGTCTTTCTTGCCGTGCAGTGCCCAAAGCATAAGCACTTCGCAAGTGCCGGTCGGCCTACTCCTGAAATTTTCATTTTCGAGTTTCAGAACCGAAGTCTTCAACTAAAGCTAAGTACCCCGTTGGGGAAACTTTTTCTTGCTCCTTACCAATGTCAGTAACAGTTAATAATTGCATTACTTGTGGAAAGCAAATACCTCATAAAGATTTGCATTCATACTGTATTCCTTGCCTAGGCCCTGACCACGACATACCTTGCTGTCGGTTTTGTGCTTTATTTAATCAATGCACTATCCGTCATCGGTATATTTTCGCCTCTAAATATTTTGGTTCTCGGTTTAATTATCCAGAAATGTCACCGGTTAGCCATCCGACTACCAGGATTCCGAAAAAACGTTAAGATAAAGACAGAGACAGGCCACCGAGGTCCAAAACTGCCGATGACGCTTCTCCTAAGCTAGTCACCAGTTCGCCGGTACTCAGTGAGGCACTTTTGCAACCACTGATACCTGGTACTTCTGATTCGCAGGCCTCTACTGAGACCCATTCGGAGTCTGGTATGCCGCAAGATGCTTCAACTATGGAACCCACAGATGTCTCTACCTTAGATGGGTCTGGAGCCGCTGTGCAGGCACCGGCTTCTGAGGGTGTATTCAGGCCTACGGACTTGCATATTAAACCGATGCCTCCTTCTTTACTTAGGCCAAAATCTCGATCCATGTCTAAAAAACTGACCCCCAGGTCACATGATCAGGCCTCTAGGCCTAAAAAACAAATGATAAGAATGGCTGAAGATCTAATAACTCTAATCAGGGGTAGTCAACCCCCCTTCTAAGAGGCCTAGGACTGAAGTTGATTATGAATCTTCTGATCAGGATTCTGTTTTTTTCTGACTCTTCTGATGATCTGGATTTGCCCTTACCTACTTATGAGGATTCTGATGCAGAGGACTGTATTCCCTCTGCTTCCCCTCCTGAGGATTTTTCTTTTGGGGAAACCTTACATACTCTAAGGGAGCATTTCCACTGGGAAAGCCAGGATTTTTCTGATTCAAAAAAGAGGCTTAGGGATTTCCTTCTCCTACCTCAGCATAGGCCTTTAGCTATTCCTCCTGTACTAGACATTGTTGATGATGCTTTCTCGGAATCTAGTTTAGCCCCTGATTCTCTGCCTCCTGCTCCCAGAAAACCTGACAGATACTGAGTCCCACAAGTTCCTTTTCAAAAATCCTATTGCAGATCCAGAGACTATTTCACAGGGGCCCAAGGGCATTAAGGCTTCTACTGCTAAAAATCCTACCTCTTCTGATAGAGACTCCAGGGCGCTGGATAGATGGGGTAAGAAGATTTACACTTCTGCAACCTTGGCCATTAGGGCTTTAAACTGCCAGTTTCTTATGTTAAAATATCAGCAACATGTTATTGGACTGCTTAAACAGAAAATGATGCTGATTCCTGACTGTGTGGAAAATAAAGAATTCTGCCAAACAAGTTGGAAAACATACTTTGCAATGTGGTTTTGATTCATTAGAGGCCTCTTGCAGGGCTGTTATTACTGGGTCTGTACTCAGAAGGCATGCTTGGCTTAAGGAGCAATCTTTGCCTGATCATGTTAAAGCTAAATTGTTGGATGCTCCTTTAAATCAGGACCGCCTGTTTGGCAACAAGGCTGAGGAAGTTCTTAAAAAGAAAGAAGATAAAGCTAAATCTATGCAAACTGTTAAAGATTTTTTACAAGTTCAGCCTCCTAGATTTAGTAGGCACTGGCCCTCTAAGAATTGGTCCTTTCTAGCCCCTTCCAGGTTTTCTCAAGCCAAACCCAGACACAGCAAACACCCCAGGTTTCAGTCCCAGGGAACTCACAGAACTAAGCAGTGGGGGGACTCCACTTCCAAGTCTGGGAATAATAAGACTCCCCCCTATGGTAAACTGTCTCAATGATTTCCTTTTAAAATTTCCAAGCACTTATCAGCTGACTGCCCCTTTGGGGTGAAAGATTGCTCTTCATGCAAAGAATTGGGAACTCATTACCCAGGACAAATGGGATTTAAATATAGTGTCCCATGGATACAGATTTCACTTCCACACATTGCCAACACCAAGTGGGTGGCCAGACCTACCCCCAAAGGCCCAAAAACAAGTACTTTCTCTCTTAAGCATGGGGGCTATTCAACTGTTACCAGAAGAGGAAAAGGGACAAGGTTTCTACTCGAGACTTTTCCTGGTACCCAGAAAAGACAATTCATGACGTCCTATCCTGGACCTGTCTACTCTAAACACCTTTTTGGAGATTCCAAAATTCAAGATGCTGACTCTTCACCAATTACTTCCTATGCTAGGCAAAGATGCCTGGTTGGCAAGACTAGATTTAAAAGAAGCATACCTGCACATCCCAGTCACTTCTCTGCACTGCCCTTTGGCTTATCTACTGTGCCCAGGGTATTCACAAAATGCCTAGCTCCAGTTATTGCATTTTGTAGTCAAAGAAATATTCAAATATACCCATACCTGGACGATTGTCTAATTCAGGCAGAAAGCCAGGACATACTTTTGAATCATCTGGCCTTTGTAAAAAGGGTTCCAACTTGTCTGTGGTGCACCATAAACTAAAAGAAATCACACCTGGTACCCTGTCAACAAATTATATTACTGGGAGCAAGCCTGAATACAACTTCCCAGATGGCTTACCTCACGCCAGAAAAGCAAATTCATTTGTCAACCTACTTCAAACAAGTGGCCACAAAAACCCTGCTATCTGCAAGACAAATACTGCAAGCCTTGGGGTTCATGGCCTCCTGCATTCTTCTAATTCCATATGCAAGACTGCATATGAGGAAACTACATTGGTATCTAAAAAGCCTATGGTGTCAACATTCCCAAGACCTAGAAACAATGACTCCTGCCATACCTTGCCTATGCCTAGAGTTCCTTTGGTGGGCAGAGGCCTGCCACCAAAACAAGGGACTACCTTTCACACCACCCCCTGCTGCCCAAACCCTAACAACAGATGCATCAGTCTATGCATGGGGGGGCTCACCTGGCAGTGAAGTGCATTCAGGGCAAATGGAACCCAAATCAAATGCACCTGCATATCAATCGAAAAGAAATGTTAGCTGTACAGAATGCTCTGACAGCCTTCAAGGACCACATTCTTCCAGGACAACTAATGGTAAATACAGCTAACACCAATGTTATGTGGTACATAAACAAGCAGGGGGGTACACATTCTTACCCCCTCTGCAGACTAGCCATGGCATTGTGGAACACAGCCTTGAGCTACCAAGTGCACCTGCAAGCTCAATTCCTGCCAGAAAAATTAAATACATTGGCAGACAGACTAAGCAGAAACCTCATGGACCCACACGAGTGGAAACTGGAACCAAGGATTTTCAACATGGTGACAAGCAAATGGGGGAGCCCAGATATAGACCTGTTTGCTTCTCCCCAGAACTACCAATTGGACAAATTTTGCACAAGGACTCCCCACAAACAAGCCTGGAAAGTGGATGCTCTGTCTTTCAGCTGGAAAAACCTATCAGTCTATGCCTTCCGCCCTCTGTCTCTGCTCTCCAAAGTACTACTAAAAATCAAACAGGACAAACCAAGGATGATTTTGATTGCTCCAAACTGGCCGCGTCGACACTGGTACCTCCTCCTGTGCAGTGTGTCACGGTTATCTCCATGGTACCTGCCTCAGACTCCTTCCCTGCTGTCTCAGCAGGAGAACCAGATTCTGTACCCTCAGCTTCCAACACTGAACCTTGCAGCCTGGCTAATTACTTAATATTTCCTTTACTATCCCTCAGCAACCCTGTGATGGATATCATTTTAGAGGCAAGGAGGCCTAGTACTAGAAAATCTTATGCTGAAAAATGGAAAATATTCTGTGCCTGGAACCAATCTCAAGGGATGAGCACAGCAGCACCCAATTTACCTCAGATTTTACAATACTTAACTGAGATACTTCACAAGGACCTGTCTTTTTCCTCCATTAAAATTCACACCTCAGCCATTTCAGCTCATTTTAACACAGAACCTCCCCTCTTCTCTCATCCACTGCTCAAGCAGTTCCTCAGAGGGGCCAAAAATTTGAGACCACCCAGGAGAGTTCCAACCCCATCCTAAGGCCTTAACTTTGTCTTTGAAAAACTCACTCTACCTCCTTTCGAGCCAGCTGCTACTACAGACTTAAAATTTCTTTCTTGGAAAACAGTTTTCCTTTTAGCAATCACTTCAGCTAGAAGGGTATCTGAATTACAGGCCCTTATGGCAGTGAAGCCTTTCATCATCTTTCATGCGGACAGGGTGTCCCTCAGAACCATTCCATCCTTCATGCCCAAGGGGGTATCCAGTTTGGCTCTTAATCAGTCCATTCATTTGCCAACCTTCTTTCCTAAGCCACAGAATAAAGGGGAACGGATACTGCATTCCTTAGATGTGCACAGACAACTTAGATTCTACTTGGACAGGACTAAACCTCAAAGGAAATCTGAACGACTGCTGGTGGCATTTGCTGCAGGGGCAGAGGGAAGGCTATTTCAAAGCAAACCATTTCTAAATGGATAAGCCATTGCATTCATTTCTGCTATAAGCACCATGGAAAACCTATCCCCCAGGGGATCAGACCTCACTCCGCCAGGGCTGCATCTACATCTACAGCCTTTCTCAGAGGCGTCCCTACCAGGGACATCCTAGAAGCTGCTACCTGGAATTCTGTATATACTTTCACCAAGCATTATCATTTGCCAATTTTCTCTAAATCCAGAGCTGTCTTTGCCACTGCAGTCTTGCAGGGCCTTATAGCTGGCCCTAATGCTATCTAAATTCCTCCTCCCAACCATAGCTTTGGGAATCTACCCAAATATAATGACTGCAACAGTGAAATATGAAGAACATAGTACAGTTGTGTACACTTACCATAAATGTAGATGTTCAAGTGTATTCATTGTTGCAGTCCTGGTTACCCTCCCTCCGGCCCCCTAACTTATTTTGGCTATACCTCTGCTTTCCTTTACTATGCTTAAAAGCCTTTTTGGTGTATTTGCTTTTTTGTTGGAGGTATATCTTTGTGCTTTTATGTTCAATTGCTTCCCATTAGGGGGGCACGTGACATCTGGGGCAAGAAAAACGGATGTAATGGCGTCGGCTGAATGTTGTATACCCCTGACGACCTGATGTCATGGAAGAAGGGACAGCAACTGACGCAGGACCCACGACTTTGTTAATCAGGCTGACTGAGGGCTACCTGCAAGCAGATAACCCAAATGTAATAACTGCAACAGTGAATACACTTGAACATCTACCTTTATGGTAAGTGTACACAACTGTACTTTTTTGATACAGTATATATACTTTGTGTGTGTGTGTGTGTGTGTGTGTGTGTGTGTGTGTGTGTGTGTGTGTGTGTGTGTGCACTTAATATTTACATTTTGTTGTATTTAATTTAGGATTAGTAGTGCATTTGTTTGTTGTCTTACATTGTTTTAACTATGCATGTCTGTCTCTAGATCAAGTCACGATTGAGACAGGGTCCCTTAGACAAGTTTACTTACCTAGATATCAAACATTCAAAAAATAAAATAAAACTTTATAATTTATTGCCCAGTTTGAGTTTTCAGGGTTATTCTGGCTAGACTTTGTTTTTGAAAGACATTATAGGCCCACTGGTGATTTGATCCTTTCTTTTCTCTCTCCGCTGTTAGGCTGTAATCTTACACCTTGTGCAATGGCATTACAAGAAGGGGCATCAGAGTCTATAACATTATGCTTCTCCAAGGTTGTAATAGTTTGAGAGTTCCCCCATCTGCATTATTTCAGAACCCAAGCCTTCTGCATCTCACAGTAACATCTAGAATAGTCTCTTCTAGATATTTGATATCCATTAATGATGAAACTGTGTGTAACTGAACTATTTTGCTTAACTTTCTGCTTGAGTGTAATATGGTTGCATATCATTGTCAGGCGGTTGCTTTTATGTATTTACCACTTGTCCTAAGTCACTTCCTCAGGAATTTTGTGTGTGTGTGTGTGTGTGTGTGTGTGTGTGTGTGTGTGTGTGTGTGTGTGTGTGTGTGTGTGTGTGTGTGTAAAGCAAGTTGATTGCAGTGGTGTGTTGTCAAGTGTTAGTTTGCAATACAATGTGTTTTGCATCCAGTTGAGGTATAGTTAATGGAATTAGGTATGAGGCTTATGATATGAAGATATTGATATTCTTTAGGCCAACATTTTTGCTTTTTTCATTCCTGAATTGTATGTGTATTACAGTTATTGCTATTAGGTGACAAGTACCTTGAATCTTTTATTCTTAGGCTTACTGATGGTTGTCTGTCTCTTACTTGAGTTTTGGTTTTTAAACTCCAAAATGTTTAGTCTTTTTTTAGTGGTTACTGGAATAACTACTCAGTATGCCTGTCAGCTACCATATACTACAGGTGTACTGCTTTGGATGAAGTATGCCCACATGCAAGAGACTGCTGTACAGATGACTATGCCCAAGGAAGATAGTATAACTGTGTGAGACACTTTACCCTATTAATAGATCTTTGAGGAATAAATCACGAGGGAAGTTAGAGCACCCACCCGTCATTCTGTACACTGTATTCTCAAGTATAGCTGCTTGTATTTTTTTCTATAAGTAAATGATGTACAATTTTCTAATGTACTCACGTTTACAATTAATATTGTGGCCTTCACCTATGAGGGATATGTGCCTATGATGACACAAGTGCACATTGTCAGATTTCTCCATAGTTGCTTTTGTTGTATACATCAGAGACATTATTGTTTTTTAAGTCAAACTTATATTTAACTGATTCCCAACTTAAAAGGACTTCTGTTTTTTTCCCTGATGGAACATGTTGGCTTTGGGTGCATTAGGAACTTTGTCCCACACACAACACCCTTACTTTATATAAACTCGCTCTGAGGGGAGAAAACAAGGATCTTATTAGGTCAAGATTCACCAATATACATATTCAGCCTACTAGGATTCACAAAGTCATAGTACTATATGTGTGTGTGTTTGTGTGTGTGTGTGTGTGTGTGTGTGTGTGTGTGTGTGTGTGTGTGTGTGTGTGTGCTTGTGTCTATATACACACACACACACACACACACACATATATATATATATATATATATATATATATATATATATATATAGACACACACACATACATACATTAACCAAACAGTCATGATTTTCTTGTTCTGGCTTCATTATTGCTCTCTTTCAGTGCATAGAGTTTGCACTACCCCATCTGCAGCATGTATCACTTTCATTCAGTTGATTATACTTGTGTACTGTGTACACATTGTATTTGACTATTGTTTTCTTACTTATATATGATGTTTTATCTGTCGTAAAATTGATTTACCTGTAGAGCTTTTCTTGCTGGGCCTCCTCTGAAAAAGAGTTTTTGCCTTGGACTTTAATGGTATATGTACAGAGAGAGAGAGAAAGACTAGACAGATATATATATATATATATATATGTATGTGTGTGTCTAGGACTATTCACTGAAAGCACATTTCACTGAAAGTCAAATGACTGCACAAATCACTGAAAGCTCAATTCACTGAAAACTCAATTCACTGAAACACATTTCACTGAAAGTTATATATGGCCTTTTCCCCACTGTAGTGTGACCCTGGAGTTAGAATATATAGTAAGGGGGGGCACTACCCCCCACATTGGGGGGGTGGGGGCATAGCCCCCCACATAGTTTGGATATATATTAAGTTTACAAAAGAGTAATTTATTGAAATTGCAAGTATCCATGTGTATAGTTCAAAATATTTAAAATAGATGGGGGGGGATATATATATATATATATATATATATATATATATATATATATATATATATATATATATATATATATTGCTGTCTAAAAGCACCTTAACACAATGTAATGCCAGTGAGAAACCAGCAGTAATCAGGGACTGGCATAAGTCCATAAGTCCATTGTTGACTTGTTTTAGCAGATAGACTACTAAAGAAAACTTGTGTGACAACATGCTTCTCAAGCTGAGTATGACACATACCTCATTCTACTAAGAACTTACAACTCTAGCGTTTGCTATGTTGAATTCCTGCAATTTGCAGGTAAATGATAGCACAGACTCTGTGCAGCAGTACACAGTATGAGGGAGGCAACATAGCAGGCAGTGTTTGTTGGGGTTGCTTGTGCTTAAAAGTTTGTTAAAGTCATCCTTGTTCTTTTATGACTGCAACTTACTTGCTTCTAAGGTTAGTAGCTAGGAAGACATATTTGCAGAAGCCTTGAGTGCTTTGGAAGATGTAGAACCAAGAAGGACTATTACAGCAGGTGAATAATGTTCCATTACAAGCTAATAGTCTGCATGACTTCGAAACAGAGTATATAACTGCTGGCATTTGTTTGATTAATGTTGAGCATGGCCTTCCTTTTTCATCAGTGTACACATTTGGGTGTAAAATATGAGTACATAGCTGGGGATAGTTAGGCAGACGGTCTAGCAGACTGCTTGTCATCTCTCATTTAGCAAAACTGCATTTGCTGTTGAGACTGCCAGCAGCTGATTTTTGGGCCCTTAATTTTCCTAGTCTCCTGTGTTTTGTGTGTGTAGAGCATAGAAAATCTGGAATGGAACAAGCATTTTCTGTGTTATTTTATATTTCCTTATTATTAAATAGCAGATGGTTCTAATTTTTATGTAGGAATCCTGCTTGCTTACATTTTAGCTACATAAACTATTTTAGGTTGCTTATATTTACTGTTTCTTGGCATCCAGATACTATTTGATTGATTAAAAATGCTTTCATTTCCATTTTTTGTTGTGTGCCTCTAAGTACTGTTGTTCTTGGACATTTTGCTTGTATACAACATTGATGAAGAGAAGTAGAATATTTGCTTTAACATTTCAGTTTTCCTTAGTACTTCAGGCTGCTGCAAATATTTCATTTTGCTAATCATTTAAAAGCATAAAACCTCTTCTTATCAGGTATGAACTTCCTTTTCCTGAAACTCAACAGTACAGTAGACTCACTCTTATCCAGTCCCACTGGACTAGACCTTAGTCTGGATAAACCAATGGCTGGTTAATTAGAAAAAGCATACAGAATACCATTTATAGGTTAGAAATCAGCTAGAATAACAGAATTTGTGTTAGTATGTATTTTTCTAAATAATATGAAGTCTAAAACTCAAATGTCTGTCATTATTTAGCCTAAAGGAGGAAGAAGTGCTGTTCTACTCTGTTGTCTTTTGTTAGGGCTATGGCAGAAATTTGATGGCTGGTTAAAGAGGAGGCCGGTTAAAGAGAGGCCAGATAAGAGAGTCTACCGTACTGAAAAAAAGAAACTAAAATAGTATTTTGTTAAACTAGTCCTACTCAGGTACATTCAGTGCAGAAATGCTTCTCTTGTAGAGGAAAAGCCTCAATATAACCCCAGTGTGGGTGGCTGGACTCCTTAATGCATTTTCTGCTTTTCTTATTGTGTCTCCGAGGTTACATAGCGTTGAGGATAGGACAAACTTGTCTACTTCACAGCTGCAAAATTTAAGTAGTAGGGTGTGAGCAGGCACAGGGGACATCCTCTGCAAAGGCAGTGTTCCTTCACTGCATTATGTGAGATGTTCTGACTTGCACTCTGTTGCTTTAGTCACTTACTTTGAGGAAGTTTAGTTTCATGCAGAGGAAGCTTATTCAACTCACTTGTACTTGACAATACATTTAAAAAGCAGGTATGAACCTGGATTTTGAAATGTGCCTACACAAAAACTAAAGTCTGATGATTATCTGTAGTAACTTTAGTCTAGTTATCAGTATTTCACAAGTTGTATGTAATCACTATACATCTTCCTTCTTACAGAACTGAAACTCTGTCCTTTCACTGTCCTAGGAATACTCCTGACATGGAGACAGGGTCTAACCAGCATGTCTGGTTCCATCTCCTGGACTATCTCTGTGGTTGGTTCTGTTTCCAAGCTTGTTGTCGACCAGCATATGAACACCTCTCTTCAGACCAGGGCGAATTCTGATGTTGGTTCGTTCCCATCTGGAGGCCTTGTCCATTGAATGTAGTCTCCCTGATCTGCTCTGAGGGTCTCAGACTCGGCTGGTCTAAAGGGACGTCATTTCTGTCATCGGTTGCCTCCTGAATATTCATGTTACATCCTCGTCATTGTCTACATTCGAAGTATGTGCATACTGCTGGCCCCATTGTTGAGAGCTTGGCAGTTGTGGATAAGCCCTCCCTGTTGAATATTCATCCAGGTCTCGCCTTAACTTCTTTATTTTTCCGGGACTTCATATTATTGATAATATTATCAATTTTACTAAATATTTGTTGGTAATCTATTTGATATTGTGGAAAGAGCAAGTCAGTCTTAATAACCGGATCTAAGTCCTCAATACTTTTAACCAGTTGTTCAATGGTTTGGACGTTATGTTTGACCAATACTTCCATATATTCGCAACCATAACAGTCAAACAATACTAAGAGTTCTTGGTGCAGCACTGAATCCTTGACTAAACCAGAGGGAAATTTCCACATTCTAAGACCTTTGGGCACCTGTTTATGCTTAATACAACAAATATGCTGTGGTAGCGTTGTCGCCTCACAGCAAGACGTTGTCGCATTCGATTCTCAGCTAGAGCGTCTTCTGTGTGGAGGCATGCGTGAATGGGCGTGCCTTTGTTGAAGGTTGTGCGTCAGGACTGGTAACTCGGCACGTAAAAATCCACTACCAAACATTAGCGAACCGGAGTTCCGCTGTGGCAACCCCTAACCGGGATAAGCCAAAAGACACAACAACAACAACAACAAATATGAATTCTCTGTTTGCAGTTTACGGACCTTTAACAATTGATGGTGACATAAGTCCAAACTTTCTTGCAAAGACCTGCCCTTGTTTAAAACATGATTTTGTGAAAAGGAAATACCTTTTTGTAGCCAGTCATGCAGGTTCGGGCAACCACTATCCCATTGTGCAGAAACAGCCAGGATCCACCCACCTTGTCCTTGACAATTCAGATTGTTGGTTCCATTTGAATTGCCACTAGTGCTACCTAAAGATGTAACGCCCCTCATGCAAGTCCCCATTCGTTGTACTTCACCAGCCAGAAAATCCACCTTCTGTGTCAGCTGTTGAATAAGCAAAGTAAGCTCGCCCACACTTCTATTGACTTCTTCGCCTGATAATAACACTTGTGAAGAAGGCACAAACCCAGAAGCCATCCGTGCTACTGAAAACAAACAGTTGCAAAACCAAGAAAACACCAACATGGTAACCACCAGAAAAACACAGATGCCTGGACTTGGTCCCCAAACTTTTAATGGATAAGCTCTTTCGTCAAGTTGAATACAAGACTTCATCAGATCAATTGCAAAATTACAAAAGCCCCATTTAAATACTAAAACGATCACATGACTCCATTCACTTACCATTTAAAGAAATAAAAACAGATATAAAAATACACTTCCACAGAAATAAAAAAGGAAGACAATCCCAAGACATAAAAACATTAATACATTTTTTGAAAAATATATGTGTGTATGTAAAAATACACATAAAAATCAAAAAATCAAAACATGATGTATTATGTCAACCATATGAACAATTAAATTACCTACACTGTGCCCTCATTTTTAAGACACACCCGATGGATGACATTTCATATAACCAGGGAACCCAACAGCTCCCAGGTGTAAAATCCAATAAAGTTCCCTGTTTTCCAATAGCAGTTGTCATGGGCCACCCCTCACATTATTTTAAACCTGTTCAATAACAATGAATTTAAAATGATGCCCCGGAAATTCAAGTATTTGCCTATAAAGAGCATTGGTAGTTTTCCTAACTCTCATATCATAGTTATGCTCATAGATGCAATTTTTCAATTTATGTTCTGTTTTCCCTAGATAAAAGGCTCGATATAATTGGCATACAGCCCCATACAATACAGCCGCACTATTACAATTATAACTACCCCTCACTTTGAAGATGTAACCATTAATATCAAACAATTCCCCTACATTAATTTACATGCAGTAGGGACAACACCCACACTTGTGCATTTTTGTAGTTTTTGCAAGGTCATGTTTCCCTAAGGGGTCTTTCCACCAAGTTCTTCATATTCGAGCCTCCTTTCCACACTATGATGGGTTTGCTACTTATTTTGGGCCTAATATCGCCATCCTCAATCAACACATGACAATCTTTGAAAATGATATCCCGAACATTTTGAGAATCCACTGTGAACTTAGTAATAAAGGACAATCTAAAATTCATAGTTGCTTTTTCATTTACCAGCTTTTCATCTTGCCCAACTCCAGTTATCCCATCATTAAATGTGGATATATTACCACCACCCAAAATAGGGGAATAAAAACCTGATCTTCTTTTAAACACCACCTCCCTTCTAATCTCATTCACAAAGGTTGTGGGGTATTCCCTCTTAATGAACATCTCCTCTAAAATATTACATTCTGTAATGAAAGCATCAAAATTGGACACTATCCTTGCGGTCCTCACAAATTGCCCCTTGACAGCCGCTTTTTTCTGTACAACTGGATGTGAACTTTCAAAATGTAAAAAAGAATTTGAATAGGTGGGTTTTCTATATATTGTGGACACATATTTATAGTTCACTTTATCTTTCTTTAAAAATGCATCTAAATAACAAATACAATCTTCACCTATTACATGAGAACATTTTAAAAAATCAGTAGTATTGTTGATAAAATCAAGAAAAACAGAAATAGTATCCCTACCACCTTTCCAAATAAAAAACAGGTCATCAAGGTAACATAAATATAACACACAATCCTGAAATCCTGAATGGTCGAAGAGAAATCTTCATTCCCATTCACACATCACAATACTTGCAAAAAGTGGGCCGCAGGCTGTACTCATTGCAACACCTGTTTCTTGCAAAAAAAATTGCTCATCAAAATAAATGTAATTATTCTTTAAGACAATTTACATCATCTCACCGTATGTGTTGATGGTCCCCTGTGGTACCCCCTTCCCAAATAAGTATTCCTGAAACCAATCAAGGCCCAGGTCATGGGGTATCACAGAAAACAAATCCTTTACATCAACTGTAAAAAATATATATGAAGCACCAAAACACACATTATTACATTTATTTAGAAAATCCCATGAATCAATGCAGAGGTGGTTTTCTTGCTTCAAAAATACTTTGACTTGCAAGAAACAGGTGTTGCAATGGGTGCAGTCTGCGGCCCTCTTTTTGCAAATATTGTGATGTGTGAATGGGAACGAAGATTTCTCTTCGACCATTCAGGATTTCAGGATTGTGTGCTATATTTGCGTTACCTTGATGACCTGTTTTTTATTTGGAAAGGCATTGAGGGCGAAACTCCTCGAGGTTTGCATGCTGAGCCCCAGAATTGACTGCAGACTAAACAATGATACTTGGCACTTCTAGGCTAACGATGTAAATACAATAAAAATGTTAATGATACAAATTTTGTTTCATGTCTCCTATGCCCATATCTCTGAGTCAAAGTCTATGGAGCCCATATGAATTTTCCTATCCCTGGCCTTTATCCAGTAAAAACTGAGTTCAGCAAAATAAGTCCCACTTCCTCCCTTCCTGAAATAAATAGTTGAAATCTCGTGTTCAAAACTATTAGCTCTCTTTCTCCTTCTCTACCTTCATCAACAGTGGTGTCTCTTCTGCACCATTTAGATAGAGAATTTCTGGTTCTTCAGGACTGGTTAAGATTCTGACAGTTATGATTGTGGATTTATACTCTTGTGAGTCCTTTGCTCAAGTACACCCTGCTACCCTTAGGTCTCTCCACTGCCTAGTTTTGCCTGTCATTAGTTATGATAAGCTGGCAAAACCAGTTTTGAAGGCTTCAGGCTAAAGATCTGGAGGAAGCTTTCTGCATCCCACTGCACTGCACCCCACCCCTATATCCAAGGCCATCTAGGCTCTATCTTCAGAATTGCCTTTTTGGTAACATTAGTAGCTTCATCTCAGGCGCCACTTTTTTGTATGTAACTGGTGCTGGTGATCCAAATGCTAGTACGTCAGACCACAGTGTCAGTACTGACATCAGTCCTTGAAGTCCTGGCATCTTTTTAACTTGTGTCAGTTTTATAAGTGCCACTCATGCCCCAAATACTGATTTTACCGATGTTGGCCTTCTCTACACTACTCCATCCAAGGTGACTATACTAGCATTTGCTCTGGTTCCAGGATTCCTAATATTGAGTTATGTCTCACTCAGTTTGGGCTTTTATTGAAGCCGACTGTTCTGTTGTTGAAAGGTAATCCTTTTTCTTCACCCTACAATAACAGGGGTAGTTAGGTTTTTTAAGGAACTTTCACAGCAACATCAGGGTTCCTTAGGCATTCTGTAGTTATTTCTATCCGGCTCTTTCAGATAGAGATTCCTTTATTCTTCATATTCTCACTAAAGGCATTCATTCCCTTTGGACTCAGTTGTGGAAGACCTGGAGAGTGAACGTGCCCAGCTTACTAGTAAAATTATAAACTCATTGAGTAGATTCAGCAGATGCAGCAGAAAGGTTGCTGAAGAGATGGCAGTCCAACCCTCACCACAACAAAGGCTGAGGAAGATATGTAGATTCACACTTGATCATTCTGGATGGTATGTTCCTTTGTAAATATCCTGAATGACACTGCCAAGGTAGCATGGGAGTACACAGATTCTGTGACTCCAGCCCCTAGAAGACTGATATTTGCTTACAGCCCCCTAGGGAATTTTCCAGTTTGGCAGAGTCCATAATGCTAGATACCATGGTCTCTGTAGCAGCCATAATAAAATATACTTAACTGTTCAGTGTCCAGCAATTTATACAGTAGACTAGGGAGTTACATGCATTAGACATATTCAGGAAGGGTGTATTAGCATCTTCCATGTCCTTTTATCAGGGGCTGAATTATGCTACACACATAATATTTTTCTAAAGCACTTAACTGATGAAATAGACCAGGTGTTAGGGGGGTTCTCATATGTGTCTCTCATAGAAACATTACAGAGTTAGGCCTCATCCTCTCCAGCATGAATAGCCTGATAGTCTATGTGCTATACATTGCAGCTGAAGAAACTGCTTGGGCACCAGGATATGGCATTATCCTACCTTGCACTTCTGACACTGCTTTGCTGACTTCACTGAGGGCATTAAGGTGACCTTCATAGACACTACTTTTTCATGTTCCATCCTCTTTGGAGAAATGGTACAGTAGCACCACTTTTCCAAACAAAGTACAGAGAAACATGGCAAACCCTTTACTGTTATGGGTATCAAATTACAACCTTCAACAGTGTTCTTTCAGTAGAATCGAGAACACTCAGTGTTGTGATTTGAATCTCATTGTGCACACAGCAGCAGTCACAACAGAATGTTGCTGGAAAGAGGCAGTCTTACAAGTCCGGCTTCCAGCAGAGTAATGATTCCAAAGCTAAGGGTCACTGGTTTGCTCCAGGAGGATGTGGTCAGCCCATGAGTGGCTTGCTGCAGTCCTGAGAGAAAATTTCCCAGTCTTTAAGTTGTAGGGGTCTGTTCTTCCCTCCAGTTGTATGCTTGGAAATAATAACGTGGGACTAGTGGGAGAGGGAAATCATATCCAAAGGGTACTCATTCTCCTTTGTTGTCCCTGCCTAGCCTCCTTATTACCCTTGCCAGTCATCTCTCCCAATCAGATAAGCAACATGTAAGCAATTGTTTTCTAATGGTACTAGTGCATTCTATGGCTTACTCCACCCCACATTCCCTCCAGAGTTGGCATGTCCATCCTCCCCTGCTAGCACCATCATTTACAAGAGCCACTAATCAAACCCAGGTTGCTGGGACAGGAGTCAGAGCATTATCTCTGTGTACTATTGGAGCCAGCCGACTTGTGTGAGAATTTTTATACTGGTTTCACGTACTTTTCTGTTAAAGTTAGTTACTGCATGTAATTTTCATTTGGGAATCTGTTCTTCTTTCGCTTCCCTGAACGTCTCAAGGTCTTTTTACAAAGCGTTTTTCTTATTAGGTCTTCTACTTGTAAACAGATTTACCCATGGTACATTTATTGTATAGGCAATATTGTAGTTGAGGGCCTCACCAGATGCGCAGTAGCAAGCCCCGCCCAAAACCCACCCCCGTGATATGTCATTCATGAATATGCATTCTCTCTGAATGTACAACCGAAGAAAAAGTGCACTGACATTGTAATATGACAGTAAATATAACAGTAAACAATTTACCAACATCTGTAATTGACAAGTTTTATTGCACTAATAATATATACTATAATCAGCAAAGAAACAAAACCGTCAAAACACGTCATCAGGCTTTTTACTGTGTAGCATTATAGTTCTCTTTGTCAGAGTCGCAATGTGATGGTTCACTGTCCCAATTAATGTCCAAATGGACTCTTTTTATTGGTGCAGGTGTCACAGCCGACTCTTCCTCAGTATCATTGGCAGGACCTTTTACCAAGAACAGCTTTCCTGAGCGATACTGTATTAACCGTTTGTGTACATTTAATATTTTCATATCATGTATGCACGAGCAAATTAAATATGCAGACCGGGTTGTCACTCAGTTTGCGACACGCCCACTTCTGCATGAAACGAACTGGTGAGGCCCTCAACTACAATATCGCCATTGTATACTGGGAAAGCTTACCCTTCATCCTTTTCAAACTGTTGCCTGTGATTTAGTCTTAATTTCTTTTGCTAAAATTATTTCTCAATTACATGCTCTTAATGCTAAATTTCATTAATCAGTGTTTCACAAAGTGGTACTGCTTCGAACAAGCCTTACTTTGTGTCAAACGTTGCTCTAGAGTCTAATTTAAACCAGTCTATCAATCTGCCTATCCCCCAGTACTGTGACATAGGGGAATGGCATATCCATTCTACAGATATTTGCAGACAGCTTGAATTCTGTATGGACTAGATCAAGACTTCTGTAAAGTTTATCTTAAGTTGCCAGTGGATTAATATAGACAGACTCCAAGTTCAATATTAAAGATTTGAATCCAACCATTCAAAGCAGCAACTGGAACAGAAAACAATACAACAGGAAAAGGAACATCCAGGCCTTATCACATCCACTAACTCTGTCTCCCTCCTTCAGCTTTCCTCTATCTCCACCTAGTGGCACAAGACCAGAACACAACATATCCCCCCCTTACTTAAGAACAGCACGACATTTACAATGTGTAAATAAACATCACTAACATTGTAATGAACACTGAATTACATCAACATTTATATTTATGTAACATAGTCCTCAAGCCAACGAGGTCTCCTTCTCACACGAGCTGGAGGAATGTGAGGAAATTCAGGCACTGGTGTCACTGTAGACTGAAGCGAGAATTCCACTGGAACATTTATTTTATTTATTTATTTATTTTACATTTGTTGACTGGGCTAGTCTAACTGGATATATGTCCATTTTCAGTAGAGGCCCGGGGAGAAAAGCTCCACATAAAAGACACTAACAAACAGAACATTAAACTTCAGTTACAGATTACTTGTCAGACAAAACAGGTGTCACATGGTAACTTAGCATTCATGATAGATAAAAATAAAACAAATAAGATAACCCCCCTCCCCCCGGATGATTTTTTCTTTTTTAACCAAATACTGCAAGAAGAAAAAAGTATTCAGAAGAATGCGGGGGATTCCCAAATCAAAGTTATGAGTAAGGCACAGGAGAACAGACTAGTTATAAACATTTTGTGTCTTTCGGCTTTTCCTGGTTAGGGGTCGCTAATGATTGGCAGTAGAGTTTTACGTGCTGGCTTGCCAGGCCTAACGCACAACCTTCAAAGAAGGAACGTCCGTTCACGCATGTCGCCACACAGAAGGCGCTCTGACTGAGAATCAAACGGGCAACGTCTAACTGTGAGGCGACAACACTACCGCAGCACCACCACCGCAGTAATAGACTAGTAATAAACATAATTGGGAGAATTAGTTGAAGGGCAGTAACTCATCAATAAGACAGAGAGATGTCCATACAGTCTTTCCTCGGTACAAGCGTCACTTGTCTCGGGTACATTTGACGTAGATAAATCGGAAGAATGTAATTTTTTTCCATCTGCCAACAAGTAAGTACATGGACCAATTTCCTTTTGAATTTCCACAGTTTGTGAAAATCTTGGATGTGCTTTTGGAACATGTAGTAGATTCCGAATATGCGCCTTGTCCTCCTTTTGAAAATAAGGAAGCTGTGCTCCACATCTAGTATTGGAATACTTTTTCATTTTCTCTTGAAGAGAAGAGACCCTTTTACCAACCGTATCAGCATTAACTGTGCAGGAAACAGGAGGAGGAAGAACATTAAGAAGTGGTTGCATTTCCGGCCAAGAAGCAATTCAAAAAGGGAAACTCCTGTAGTAGCATGTGGTGTTTCATGATATCAAAAACACCACCAAAGTTCACTCTGGAAGCTCCAAATGAGGGCTAAAGAACCACAGATATAAATCCCTTGATATAATTCCACAGATGCGAATCCAAGGTTAGTTGAAATAACCAAAAATGATTCCAAAATGCGAAATAACTATTTAATAACGCTTGAAAAATCCAAACAAGTACGTTTTCGAACACCTTCTTTAGCAAAAGACAATTACAACTTGCTAAAAATGCTTGCACTTTATATACAAGGGAACTGATTGTTAAATTGATTAATTAAATAATTTAATTGCATTTCATTAATCAATTTAATTAATCAATTTAACAATCAGTTCCCTTGTATATAAAGTGCAAGCATTTTTAGCAAGTTGTAATTGTCTTTTGCTGAAGAAGGTGTTCGAAAACGTACTTGTTTGGATTTTTCAAGCGTTGTTAAAGAGTTATTTCGCATTTTGGAATCAGTTTTGGTTATTTCAACTAACCTTGGATTCGCATCTGTGGAATTATATCAAGGGATTTATATCTGTGGTTCTTTAGCCCTCATTTGGAGCTTCCAGAGTGAACTTTGGTGGTGTTTTTGGTAACGTGTTGTTCACTCAGTTCACATCTCCTTATTTTGGTGTTTCATGATATACCTGAAAAATTCTGAGACAACCAGTTTCCAAGGTTTTGCGTGTAAGATAGCAGATTGTATGCAGCCTTTGAGAACACAATGAAATCTTTCAATGGCACCATTTGCAGCTGGGTAGTATACTGAAGTACGTGAAATATGTGTTGTATATCTCTTTCTGCCAGAAATGTTGCAAAATCTGCAGAGGTAAATTAACATCCATTATCTGATACAATGGTACATGGATGTCCAAATCGGCTGAAAACTGAAGTGAGGAAGTCTATAACATTTTGATAAGTGATAGAGGCAGTGAAGGCAACTTCTGGCCACTTGCTGTGATAATTAGTAAGGGTTAGGGATAACAACAATTCCAGATAGAGTTTCAGATGGACCCACTACATCTATGGCCACCTTTTGCCAAGGTTCAGATGGAAATGGAACAGGTTGTAAAGGTGCCGCTGAAGAACTGACAGTCTTCTCAGAAGATTGGCAGAGTTGACAATTTTTAACTTGAGCTGCAAACATGTCATCCATACCTGGCCACCAGTATAGCTCACGCAGCTGCTGTTTGGTTTTCACCACGCCTTGGTGGCCTTCATGTGCAAGCATCACTAAAGTGTGGTACAGAAGAACAGGAGCAATGAGCAAGTGCCATGGAACACAAACTCATCATGTGCACTGAGTTTATCTCATAATTGGAAATATGGACACGTTTGTGTCCACTGCATTAAGAAAAGAAGGCCAACCATTGGTAAGTTAGGTTTGCAATGTGGATAACTCACTGCAGGAGGCAGAGGCAAATTCACCAGGTGACAGGGCAGTTAAAACAGCAGACAACATCACCACAAACTCAGGTTCTGGTTCAGAAATGTCTTCAGCAGTAGCAGGCAAGGGCACGTGAGTGAGACAGTCAGCAGTGTAATTCTGTGACATAGGACGATAAGCAACAATATAGTTGAAAGACAGCAGTCATGCTGCCCAGTGTGCAATGCACATGCCTGCCCGATCAGACCCTTTTTAGGACAGTAATATGGTCAATGCTTGGTAATCAGTATGGAGAGTAAATTTACGACCCCACATCTAAATTCTCCATTTTTCAATAGCCCACACACATGCAAGAGGCTCTTTTTCAATTGTAGAATATTTCCTTTCAGCAGCAGTAAGAGTCCTAGATGCAAAGGCAACGTTCTGTATGGTCGGAGTGAACTTTAGAAAGGACAGCTCCAATCCCAAAATCGGACACATCAGTTGAAACTACAGTAGCAATTCAGGGTCAAATAAAGCCAAGGGTGGGCTATCAACCAGCCACTGTTTCACTGATGTAAAACTGCACTGAGCTTTCTCAGACCAGGAAAATGGCATATCTTGGCAGAGGCAGGCACATAGGGGTTCTACAATGGTGGCAAAGTGTGGAATAAACTTATTATACCAAGATACAAGTCCAAGGAAGGAACATAACTTGGAAACATTGGTGGGAGCTGGGGCATGGAGAAGAGCCTCAAGATGCTCCTGATCAGGTTGCATCCCTTGTGTTCTAACAGTATGGCCCAGAAAATGCAAACTGGCCTGACTGAAATGATATTTTGATTCATTTAGCTGTAATCCTGCATCTTTTATGTGTTTAAGAAGTGCCTGAAGTGTCTGATCATGGGCAGCCTGTGTTCGGCCCCACAAAATTATATCATCTAAGTAGTTCGCAACATTTGTCAACCCCTGCAAAATTGAAGCAAGCATCTTTTGAAAAGCAGATGGAGTAGATGTTAACCCATATGGAACCTGGCAAAACCAGAACAAGCCATCATTAGTAATAAAGGCAGTCAAGTCACGGCTGTCTTCATGAAGCAAAAGCTGAAAGTATGCACTTTCTAAATCAATGGTAGAGAACACTGTTGCTCCTTTCAGCAAGGATAGCATTTCATCAATGTGAGGAAAAGGAAAACTGTCTGTAATGATAGCTTTATTAGGTTCTCTCAAAATCAACACATAGGTGAATACCACCATTCCTCTTTTAAACCACCACAATGAGCGAGACCCATGAAGAAGCATCAGTTCTTTCAATAATCCCTGCTTGAAGAAGACAATTGAGCTGTGCACTTACATTCTGCTGCACTGAAAGAGATAAGTGACATAATTTTTGTCGTACTGGAGTAACAGAATCTAAAACTTTGTGTATGAAGCCTTTTGCACAACCCAGCGTTAGAGGAGATAATGGAGCTGTAGAAAGACGCATGACAGGAACCAAGTTCGTGGTAGCACATGGTAAGACACTACTGCTGTTAAAGCACAAATGTAGACCCTTTATTAAATCCATGCCCAGCAAAGCAGTCCCAGACTCTACAATAAAGACAGATTTAGGGACTGTAACATCATCTTTGGACACAGTAACTAGTAAGCAGCCAAGTACAGGAAGTGGAGCATGGGAATAAGTCACTAACTTAACTGAAGGTGACAATAAAGGTTCCTCTTGAAAGTGTGCATATATACATTTAGGCAAAACCAGAACTGTTTATTTCCTTTGTAAAGTGTACATTTGGTCTGACAATCTCTGGTATGACCTTTTCCATGTGGCTAATCCTATTCTATTCTGTTTTGACATGTTAGGCATGTAAATCTCTTATTCATCTTCTTAGTGACCAATCACCTATAGCTGTTGTTACTTTTACTTCCCTAATGAAACTTTGGATAATTTTTGTGGAGCTACAGTGCTGTCTTCTGTTAATACATAAGCATCAGGTTCAAAAGGAAGAAATCTTAACTATTCTATCATAAAACAAGGCTAGATGTTATTTCGAAGCACATGCATTTGTTAGGAGCCACTGTTGCTGTTGTATGTTTCCATGTGGTAGCTCCTCAGGAAGATTACATATGGACTCTGTCATGTTGGTCACAAACATTGAACCTCTTCTTATCAGGTACACAGGTTATGTACTGGTAGTTACACGGCTACAAGAAGATCCATCTTCTGAAACATACCCTCCCTCCATCCTCAGGTCCTGATGTACTAGGTGTGGGGTCTTCTGTCATCTTCTTTTCTGATCCTGACCGTCTTTTCTGTGCTGTATGACAAAAGCAAAACTGAAGAATGTGACATGTATGGTGCATTATGGGAAGGGAGAGGGTTGCTAGCAGTCTGTGAGATTTATTTTCCAAATGGTCCTAATGCCTGTGGCATCACCTTCTCTTAGATCTGTTGCTATGGTAAGTACACAACTTTTTTGTTTACATGGCATATGACTTACATTGCCATTTTGAACTTAAGGTATTATATTTTATCAAACTGCATTTTGTACTATTTTTGGCCAAAACAATTCCAGCAGCATTAGTCAGAAATGCCCTTGCCATCAGCTGTCATATTTAGTTCTTTTCTGTGCTGATTCTCCTTGTAGGTAAATAATGTGTTCATATTATCCCCCATAACTTTATCTAATGAAGCATTATCTAATTTGTGGGGATATTGGTTTTCAGATGAACATTGAATTGAGATTGGCAAAGTCTGACAGCGAGAAGGGTAGCATGAGTCGATCACTGTCGCCCTTGGATACTTCCTTCACAGAGGGGGGGAATGCATGGTTAGTCCACTTCTGTGGTGTCTCTTTGAAATGATGGGTGGTAGCTTGCTATGGTGGGCTCTGCAGTATAGTCCTAGTCCAGAATATTGTGTGTGTGTGTGTGTGTGTGTGTGTGTTTGCGTGTGTGTGTGTGTGTGTGTGTGTGTGTGTGTGTGTGTGTGTGTGTGTGTGTGTGTGTGTTTGCGTGTGTGTGTGTGTTAGTGTTACAATCCGGCCATTAAGCGATCAGTTTCGAAGTCACCCCCCCCCTTCCCCCCCGTCAGGTGCAAACAAAAAATGTTTCCAAAGCTGACTACAATTTCCTGAGAGCAGATATAAACAGCTTCACAGCCACCGTGCCCTCAGTGGGAACTAGCTCTAATGTCCAAGCCTGCACCAAAAAACTATATGAGCACCTACATAGCTATATGGACAGGACCAAATCATCTTCCTCAAAAAAGAGTAAACCTGTCTTGTGGATGGCAGCAATAAACAAACTTTATAATAAAAGGAAAAAATTGCTGTCCAGGACCAAGAAGGAGCAGGTGCCAAGTTGGAAGCAATCTCTCCTTTGTCTGAACAAGCAAATAAGGTCACTGGAGAAACCCTCTAAAGTTAACGTCTAGTCCAAATTGGCTACATCCACTAAGGACAATCAGAAGACCTTATTCACATACATCAGCAACCTCAAAGGTAACACCCAAATCTGCTCTGAACTGGTGGTCAATAACACCACATACACAAATGCCATAGATATAGCCAACCTGCTGGCAGACAGGTTCACTGAAAACTTCACTCCTCTGCCTCCCCCATCAGTAAACCAGGACATCCCCAGCACCTGACCCCTCCAGTCATCACCAGAGAGAAGATCTTTAATGCCCTCTCAAAGGCAAAAAATACAGTCCTCATGGGACCCGACAACATGCCTGGCTGTATCCTATATGAACTCAGGCATGAGCCCTCAGCTCCATTAGACACCCTATTCAACCAAGGCCTGAGCACCAGCTTCATTCCAGCCAAATGGAGGACAGCCACTCTCATCCCTCTACACAAAGGTGGAGCTTCCACTGACCCAGGCAATTATATGCCTATTAGCCTAACTAGCCTGATCTGCAAGGCCATGGAATGCATTATCATGGACCTTATAAACAAGGACATTGGCAACCTGCAAATGCTTGGCCCCACACAGTTTGGTTTTGTCAAAGGGAGATCATGCCTGTTAAAATTGGTTGACTTCTTCGAAACAGCCAGTAAAGCCATGGACGAGGGAAAAACAGTGCACACCACCTAGCTTGACTTAGCCAAAACCTTCAAGACTATTCCCGACATAGAAAGATAAACTCTCCCAGCTAGGCATCAACCCGTATGCTACCAGATGGGTAGCTAACTGGCTCGCTGATACAACCCATTCAGTCAAAATAGGAGAAGCCACCTCTAGTAGTAGACCTGTAACGAGTTGTGTACCCCAAGGATCGGTCTTGTGGTCTCTACTGTTTGGGATATACTTTCCTTAGGTGCAAGCCAAAACCACTGGTCTGTGGCTGATCAGGTGTGCAGATGACTGCAAGCTGGGTGCTGCCTTAAATTCCCCTAGTAATGTGAACATCCTCCAAGAGGGCCTTACCCAAACCAATGACTGGTGCCAGAAGCATGGCCTCAAACTGAATGCATAGGAATGCATCATTATCCCCATAGGGAAAATGACATCCCCAGTAATTATCACATTAATAGCAATGTACTAAGTATGCAATCAGTAGTGAGGGACTGGGGAACCCAGGTTAATGGCAACCTGACTTTTGACCACCACGTTGACTCCGTTATATGGAAGACTTTCTACATGGCCCACCTCATAAGTAAGGGTATTTCATCCAGGAACAAGGAGGTCATAACATCCTTGTACTCCTCCCTTATCAGACCCTTTATTGAGTACATTTCCCCCTTTGGCATGTACCTTGCCAAGCAGATGCAGCAGCTGGAAAGACCACAGCGGTTCCTCGCTAGGAAAATCAAGGGTCTCAAACACCTGTCCTATAGAGATAGACTAAAAGCCCTGTCCCTCTGCTCAGTCTCATACAGACTGCTCTGAGGTGACCTATGTCTGACATTCAAGGTCATCTCAGACCTAGCCATGATGGAGTTGCTGAATATCCGTAAGTCAAACTCCACTTGTGCAACCCGCACACAAGGCCTCAAGCTGGTCTGTGACATTAATAGAACTTGTTGGCAGGATATATTTGTGTCCCAAAGACTCTCCCATCTGCAGAATATACTCCCTCTCCATGTCAAGCAGAGTACCTCTGTAGCCCTCTTTAAGAGGAACCTGGATGACTGGATGGGAAACAGAAACTACACCCCTGGGATCCCACTTGTGTCCATGCTGGACAGGGGATCCAAAAAAAGAAAAAAAGCCAGCACCATGGAGAATCTGTAGAATATAGTTTTATTATAAACTGAAACTAGACCGGTTTCAGCAACAAGGCTTTCTTCAGTAGTACATTAAGCAATAGTAATGAGTCATGAACTTAAATAGTTTCAATTAGTGGATTCAGTGACATCATTTCCTGTGATTTAAAATGAAACAAGAAGGTTAATAAAAAACCATAAAAAATCACCATTAGAAACAAAATAAAGAAATTCATGAGCTTTGATTGTTACATTTTTGTTCCTGAAATCAAACAAAATAAAGTTCAACTGATGGGTTGGTATATCTAAAAGTGAAAACCATGGTTATAAGGTACCAAAAAACCATCATCCTGAATTTGTTAACAGGAAAAAAGTTACAGTGCACTATTAATCTGAAATCATATAAATATAAATATAACATGAAGCCAAAAAGCTTCATCATTAATACGCTGGGATGGAGTAGAATGTTGTGTGCATAATAATGTCACAAAGATTTAATGTTTATTATTCACTAAGAATGACATAAATCATAATTTATCATTCAGTCCCGGGGGGAAGAGCCCCCCAAGTTTGATAAGCCACCTCTTTTCTTTTGCATTTAAGATATCATGCCAGCCTGCTTTGAACGATCGATTACCAATAATGCGGTCAATGATGGTAAATGAGAATTTGGCAGTAGAATGTTTAATGGAGTGTCTGTATAATGCATTGGTTAGTCTCTGATTCCTGATATCCCCAAGGTGTTCAGAAATCCTGACCCAGAACTGCCTGGATGTTTGGCCAATATAAAAGGCCTGACATGTGCACGTAGCAAGATATATTATCCAGTCTGAACTACAATTGCCAAAAAATTCAATGTTGTGTATTTGTCCAGTGTGTTTACTAGTGAAGCTAGTTGTTTTGAAAATATAACTGCAGAAACTGCAGTGGTCACATGGGTAGATGCCTATAAGTTTGTCCCCGGTAAGTGTCCTTTGTGTAAGGTTATCATCCTGAGGTCTTGTTCTTTTATAATGTGAAAACAATGAACCTAACGTTTTACCTTTCCTATATGAAAAGTAACATCGTTCTCCTAGGTAGTCTTCCAAAAGGGGATGTGAATTAAGTATGTTCCAATGGTTATTAATAATATTGATTAAGTTCCTACTGTTCCTGCCATAGGTCGTAACAAATCTACATAAATCAGAATCATTGTCTCTGAGTCCTGTGTTATATTCTAAAAGAGAATCCCTGGATTTGGTTTGGCTGAATTGAACTGCTGAATTAATAATTAGTGGAGAATAACCCCTGGACAGAAATCTGTTAGTTAGATCCGATTGGTGGTTCATAAAGTCATCCTTGGAAGAACATATTCTTTTGATCCGCAGAAACTGAGATTTTGGTATGTTTTTAATAATGTGTTTAGGATGGAAGCTTTCCGCATGCAAAAGAGTATTGTATTGTGGGAATTTCCTGTGAACAGATGTCTTGAGTGTGTTATCAGATTGTCTGGTTAGATGAACATCCAAAAAATTAATTTCACTCTGATTGTATTCCACAGTGAATTCAATACCCCAGATGTTCCCATTCAAATGCTCAATAAATTCCTGGAGGTATTCCTTACCTCCTTTCCATACTAACCAACAGTCGTCCAGGTATCTCCTCCATATATCAATTTCTGGTAAATATATATTGTGCATTGGATCATATATAATGTGTTCTTCAATGTAACCCATAAAGAGGTCTGCATAAATGGGTGTAAATGATGCACCCATAGCTGTGCCTTGAAGTTGCCAATAGCAGTCTTGTTGGAAATTAAAAACATTTTTCGTAAGAATGTGTTCTGCCATACATACTAATAATGTGTTCATCCCCGGGGGGTATAAATTGAATTTGTTTAGCCAAAATTCCAAGGCCATGAGACCCGCCCAATGTGGGATACTGGTGTATAAAGAAGATACATCCAGAGTGCACATCAACCATTCTGGATCCAGTTGAGATTCAGAGACAATCTGCAGAAATTCCGTGGTATCCTGAATTCTAGCACGAACATGTGACAACAAAGGTTTCAATTTCTCGGTAAGAAACACAGATAGGGGTTCAGTAAGTGACCCGATACCAGATACAATTGGTCTACCGGGTGGCTGGTGAATGGACTTGTGAATTTTAGGAAGTAGATAGAGTTGTTGTTTGGCAGGGTCCTTAACCATCAAATGAGTTTTCGTTTTATCCGAAATGATCCCAGATTCCACTGCTTGTTCCAAAAATTCATTCATTTCTAGTTGGAAGCCGGGTGTGGGATCAATCTCCATTTTCATGTAATGATGACGGTTGGATAGTTGCCTGAAACCTTCACCAACATAATAATCATTGTCCATAACAACAACCGCACCCCCTTTGTCAGCAGGAATGATGACAATATCTGTGTTGTTCCTGAGTTGTGCGAGAGCCATTTGTTCCTTCTTCGATATGTTATGCCTCATGTTATCTGCAGAACTGAAGTGAAAATGTATATCCTTGATGACTGCCTACTGAAAAACAGCAACATGTTTGTCCATAGGAGGATTAAATGTAGATTTGTGGAATTTAAAATCAGATGATCTTTGAGTGTCATCTATTTTGTCCTGTTGTTTGAAAAATAATTTAAGATTAATCTTTCTACAGAAATCTATAGTATCAGAAACCAAGGAACTTTCATCAATAAAGAAACCGGGAATAAAACCAAGGCCTTTATTAAGTAGGGAATATTGATCATCAGATAAGACATGTTTTGAAATGTTTAAGACATTAGTACATTGTTCATTCATTTCACTATCGACATGAAAAGTTCCTCTAAGCTTGTGACCCCTGTGTTCCCTACCTGCCTGGTGTTTTTTACCCCTAAAGGGGCCTCAGTTGTTCTTCCCCTTTTGGCATTTGGAGAATCACCAGTACTGAGTGTATCTGTGTCTGTAGTTGAGGATTCCTCACCAGATGTGATATAACTTGACCCTGTCTTTTTCAAAATGGATCTGGGTCTCTTTTTGCGTACAAAGGAGACATTCTTTGTACCATGAGCAAACCTAACACCCTTCTGTGATTCAAATTGTCTGCCCTTATCATAATCCTCCTTGTCTCGGGCAAATTTGTGCAATTTCTTGCTTTTAAGATTATTTTCCAAAGTAGATATTTCTTTGGATAATTTGCTCAGACAAGCCTGGAAATTAGTGTTTTCTTCAAACTGTTTGAGGTTATTACAAATTTTTTCTACTTCCAAGATGTTTCCCTGTATGGTTCTCTCAGTATAGTCCTAGTCCAGAATATTCTTTGTATAGTCACTTGATAACAAAAGGTGGGGCGGTAAGGAAGGTGTGTGTGTGTGTGTGTGTGTGTGTGTGTGTGTGTGTGTGTGTGTGTGTGTGTGTGTGTGTGTGTGTGTGTTAGTGTTACAATCCGGCCATTAAGCGATCAATTTCGAAGTCACCCCCCCCCCCCCCCCGGTCAGGTGCAAACAAAAAATGTTTCCAAAGCTGACTACAATTTCCTGAGAGCAGATATAAACAGCTTCACAGCCACCGTGCCCTCAGTGGGAACTAGCTCTAATGTCCAAGCCTGCACCAAAAAAATATATGAGCACCTACATAGCTATATGGACAGGACCAAATCATCTTCCTCAAAAAAGAGTAAACCTGTCTTGTGGATGGCAGCAATAAACAAACTTTATAATAAAAGGAAAAATTGCTGTCCAGGACCAAGAAGGAGCAGGTGCCAAGTTGGAAGCAATCTCTCCTTTGTCTGAACAAGCAAATAAGGTCACTGGTGAAACCCTCTAAAGTTAACGTCTAGTCCAAATTGGCTACATCCACTAAGGACAATCAGAAGACCTTATTCACATACATCAGCAACCTCAAAGGTAACACCCAAATCTGCTCTGAACTGGTGGTCAATAACACCACATACACAAATGCCATAGATATAGCCAACCTGCTGGCAGACAGGTTCACTGAAAACTTCACTCCTCTGCCTCCCCCATCAGTAAACCAGGACATCCCCAGCACCTGACCCCTCCAGTCATCACCAGAGAGAAGATCTTTAATGCCCTCTCAAAGGCAAAAAATACAGTCCTCATGGGACAAGACAACATGCCTGGTTGTATCCTATATGAACTCAGGCATGAGCCCTCAGCTCCATTAGACACCCTATTCAACCAAGGCCTGAGCACCAGCTTCATTCCAGCCAAATGGAGGACAGCCACTCTCATCCCTCTACACAAAGGTAGAGCTTCCACTGACCCAGGCAATTATATGCCTATTAGCCTAACTAGCCTGATCTGCAAGGCCATGGAATGCATTATCATGGACCTTATAAACAAGGACATTGGCAACCTGCAAATGCTTGGCCCCACACAGTTTGGTTTTGTCAAAGGGAGATCATGCCTGTTAAAATTGGTTGACTTCTTCGAAACAGCCAGTAAACTCATGGACGAGGGAAAAACGGTGCACACCACCTAGCTTGACTTAGCCAAAACCTTCAAGACTATTCCCGACATAGAAAAATAAACTCTCCCAGCTAGGCATCAACCCGTATGCTACAAGATGGGTAGCTAACTGGCTCGCTGATACAACCCATTCAGTCAAAATAGGAGAAGCCACCTCTAGTAGTAGACCTGTAACGAGTGGTGTACCCCAAGGATCGGTCTTGTGGTCTCTACTGTTTGGGATATATTTTCCTTAGGTGCAAGCCAAAACCACTGGTCTGTGGCTGATCAGGTGTGCAGATGACTGCAAGCTGGGTGCTGCCTTAAATTCCCCTAGTAATGTGAACATCCTCCAAGAGGGCCTTACCCAAACCAATGACTGGTGCCAGAAGCATGGCCTCAAACTGAATGCATAGGAATGCATCATTATCCCCATAGGGAAAATGGCATCCCCACTAATTATCACATTAATAGCAATGTACTAAGTATGCAATCAGTAGTGAGGGACTGGGGAACCCAGGTTAATGGCAACCTGACTTTTGACCACCACGTTGACTCCGTTGTATGGAAGACTTTCTACATGGCCCACCTCATAAGTAAGGGTATTTCATCCAGCAACAAGGAAGTCATAACATCCTTGTACTCCTCCCTTATCAGACCCTTTATCGAGTACAGTTCCCCCTTTGGCATTTACCTTGCCAAGCAGATGCAGCAGCTGGAAAGACCACAGCGGTTCCTCGCTAGGAAAATCAAGGGTCTCAAACACCTGTCCTATAGAGATAGACTAAAAGCCCTGTCCCTCTGCTCAGTCTCATACAGACTGCTCTTAGGTGACCTATGTCTGGCATTCAAGGTCATCTCAGACCTAGCCATGATGGAGTTGCTGAATATCCGTAAGTCAAACTCCACTTGTGCAACCCGCACACAAGGCCTCAAGCTGGTCTGTGACATTAATAGAACTTGTTGGCAGGATATATTTGTGTCCCAAAGACTCTCCCATCTGCAGAATATACTCCCTCTCCATGTCAAGCAGACTACCTCTGTAGCCCTCTTTAAGAGGAACCTGGATGACTGGATGGGAAACAGAAACTACACCCCTGGGATCCCACTTGTGTCCATGCTGGACAGGGGAAACAGGTGCTGACTTTGTGGGAACATAGGTGAAATTCTTGGCTAGGCTTATAAGGACTTCCGGGCTAATAGCCTAGTATCATCCTATGAACTATGAACCTATGTAGGGGGGAGTGATGGAAGACTATACACTAAATGGCTGACAGCCTTCCTTTTCTTTTTATTTTCATATTTTAGAAATGTTTATGGTGATTTAAACTCCCTGAGGTGTATGTATTTGCAGATCTGTATGTTTCTCTGCAAGGAGATGACTTCTTAACATGTTATATTTATTTATTAAAATTCAGGTATTTTGAGAATGAAAGCTAGCTCTTACTGTCATTATATGTGTAATTGTTAAAAATTGTTTATCTACTTTCTGTACATAGGTGTTGGATTTTTCTTCATCTGGATCTGTTTATTGCAGTTTCCTTAAGACTCTTTGATTGGAATATTTGTAAACTGCCATTTATCCTTGGATGGACTCCTAATTTTTCAGTGAATAATATAAAAATCAAGATGTAGTGGGATATGTTGAAATACTAGTGGAAATAAACTAGTTGAAGAATCCCCTGGACGCCTTTTATGCTTGGTGGTTAGCTTACGTATACTAGCTTTGTATTTTGTTTGTGTTTATAAACAGGGCAGTAGCTTCAGCTGTCATGGGTTAATAGAACTCCTTTGACTTGTTTAACAAGTCAGTTTATGATAATCATCTCTGCACGGAATTACCCCCCTCCTCCCAAGAGATTGTCTGCCAGGAATATTTATTTCTCAAGTGGTGGTCCATTTAGTTCAGACTTCACTGGAGCTGAATTTACTGAGCCATGCAGCAAACCAATTGACAGTTTCATGCAGCTCTATGCTGTCAGATAATTAAGGTATCTTTGGAGACAGCACACATGCCAGTGTTTTTTGACTTTGTATTATAAATGTAAGCAGTTTCAGCAAAAGATAAACCTGAGATCGTATCAGCTTATTCTAGATCTTTGCAAGGAAGGAAAGTAAATGCACAAATACATAGTTAATTGGAAAGCAGAACTACAGTAAGTTGTGGAGATGCAACAGTTTTAAAATAAACTAGTTTGTGTATGAGATTTGTTATCTAGGTACTAGGATCCTCTTTTCTATCTACACCCCATGTCACAAGCCAGTACATAAATCAAAAATGTTTTGCAGTTTTCATCCTACAGTAGTTTTCAAAACAACAGGTTAAACATTAAGAATGTGAATACTACTGTAACAGTAATAATTTAAAAAAGTGAAGACATTAGAATTTTTTTATATTACAGTCTTTCAAATAGGGTTGAACAGTGCCATAGGAAAAGTAAGGCTAAGGTGGCATTTGCATTGGCAGCAAGCTGTTAAGGGGCACGCTGTCACTGTAGAAGATCTATTCATGCAGCCAGTACTGGTAAGCATTTATTGGGACTGCTTAAATGACAGTCACTGTTTTGAGAGGTAGGAGCTGTAAGCTGCAGTTAACCAAAAGAGACTGATACAGTTTGGCTATTAGCTGTTCTGTTAACAAGCAACTTACAGTGAACTTTTTTCCCGGGTGTTTTTCCTTCTACTTTCCCTCTTAGCCTGGAGCCTGCTCATTCCATAATGGGGGCGATTCCCCTTATCTGTCATTCATGTATTCCTAATCCTAGCAATGTGAGCATTTTGAGCAGAAATCTCTAACCTTGCTGCTAGGTGGGGGATGGGCTATCAACATCACTACAAGGACTTACAGTGCCCACCCATGTTTCACTGACTAATGAGTGAAGGCCATCTTCCAAAATATGGTCACTTGATGAGTGTAAACCCACCTCCAGAATCCCCAATACAACAGTGAGCTTCCTTCAAGGGACTGTAGCTGTGTGCATTCTGCCTTATCTCACCCCCCCAAGAATGGGCTTGCTCCCAGGCCAATGCCTTAAAGCACCCATGCAGTTAATTAAGCTCTGGTCACCTAGGGCATAGTCAGGGCTTTATCCTTCTCCACTAGTGCTGGTAGCTTGAAGAGTTTTGGTCAGTGGCAAGGAGCTGTTGTAGCCATTTGTTGCAGTTAAGCTTTGATGATACAGTACAGCAAATAGCTGTCTAGTAATGTTTTTCCTACTTTGAGGGGACTTTTTTTGCCCTTAAATAGTATTGTCCCAATGCACCAACCTGACCTCAGTACAGCTCTAGGTTTGAAAATTATAGTATTTCAGTGGGGCAGTGTGACAGCTACTAGTCCATAATTTGGTTTGTCAGAACATCTTTATCAAAGGGCACAGAATCAATCACTAAGGTCCAGTGTTAGAATAAATAGTAAGTAATGAGCTTGTTAAGGCCAGGAACATGTTGGGTGTGGGGGAAGGGAATGGATATGGTATAAAACAAAAAATCCTTAAGGCACTGAGCATGACTCAGTAACTGGATGCCTGACTCTCCTGTCAAGTAACAACAAGAAGTATCTGATTAGATCTGTGGGATCAGGAGTGACTGCCAGCATCTGGGTTCAGGGAAAGGCATCAGTGGCAGCCAACAGTGTCTGCTGCATAGAGACCAAAAATTAAAGAAAAACATGACAGTGAATAAGAGTTTAATTGGAAAGAAGAGTTGCATAGAGAGTAGATGAAAAACAGTATGTGCATGTGTGACGCCCGTGCCCTGGCCCAGCAGTCAAGGAGCCACAATCCTCACCAGTAACACCAGTGAGGGGTGTCTCATACAGGAGGAAAGGATAACAAATACACACAGTAAAGTGCAATTTCCCTTATGAGCACCCAGAGATCACAGTCAGTCTGCGGCTAGTCGCTGCCTTGCTCTCCAGGTCCCCAATAAGACTCCCCACTGACACAGCTATAGGGTCCAGATCTCAGCCTAGTTGGCAAGCTAAAACCTCCAGCACCCTCTCTGTCCAACCAGTGCTTCGTGTCCCTGCCCAAGTAGCTGACACACACTCACATGCAATCAAGTCCATGCTATGGGCATTTGCAGATCAGTTTAAGAGGGAGTGGGACAAATATTTGCCCCATCTGTTGTTTGCTTACAGAGGTTCCTCCGGAATCCACAGATTTTTCACCCTTTGAGTTGCTGTATGAGCATAGGGTGAGGGGACCTCTAGATTTAATTCAAGATGAGTGGGAAGGTGAGTGCGAGTCTCACAAGGAGTCTGTTGTGGCATACATCCTGAACCTCAGGACAAGGCTCAGGGAACTCATGGGCTTGGCCCAGGAGAACCTGGCAGAAGCCCAACAACAGAAAAAGGTGTGGTGTGACAGGAATGCTCGAGCTAGATAGTATGCTGTGGGGCAGCAGGTAATGGTTCTCATTCCTGTTAGACACAACAAGCTGCAAGCAGCTTGGGAGGGACCCTACAAGGTGGTAAGAAAGGTAAGGGATGTTAATTACATGGTGGATCTGGTAGGCAGAAGGCAGGGACACAAATTGTACCACGTTAGCATGATGAAACCTTACCATGATAGGGAGGCCCTTGTGCTGAGCATTTGCAGTGGATTGCAGGAGGAGTCTGTGGGAGATCTGGTGACTGATCTCCTCAGTGAGGCTCGGGCTGACACCTCAGTGGAAGGGGTAGCAATGTCCCAGCAGCTATCTCCTACCCAGATTCAAGAAATCCGAGCAGTGTTGCAGGAATTTGGGACATGTTCACTGGGAAACCAGGGTGCACCCACCTGGGGCCGTACCAGGTGGATACAGGACCCCAAATGCCTATTAGGCAGGCCCCTTAAAGAGTGCCTGAGAGAGTCAAACAGACTCTGAGGGAGGAGGTACAGGAGATGTTGGAACTAGGGGTGAGTCAAGAGTTCAACAGTCCCTGGGCCTCCCCAGTGGTGCTGGTGCCAAAGAAGGATGGAAGCACCAGTTTCTGTGTGGACTACAGGAAATTAAATAGTCACACAGAGTCAGATGCTTACCCCATGCCTAGGACAGATGAGGCTTTAGAGCAGCTGGGTGGGGCTAAGTATCTTACAACCATTGATCTTACCAAGGGTTACTGGCAGGTGGCCTTGACTCCCAGTGCTAGAGAGAAGTCAGCCTTTGTGACTCCTTTTGGCTTGTATGAGTTCACAATGATGCCCTTTGGGATGAAGTATGCCCCAGCAACTTACCAGAGGCTGGTAGATTGTATCCTAGCAGGAGCAGGAGGGTTTGCCCTTGCTTACCCAGTTGATATTGCTAGCTACAGCCATTCCTGACAAGAGCAACTTCAACATGTCAGGGAGGTGCTGGGCAGACTACAGAGGGCAGGGTCGACCATTAAGCTGAGCAAATGTCAGGTGGGTATGGCAGAGGTCTCCTACCTAGGGCATAGAGTGGAGAGTGGTAAGATAAGGCCAGAACCTGCCAAAGTAGAAGCCATTCAGGCATGGCTTGCATCTGTTACTAAAAAGCAGGTGAGGGCATTTTTAGGGATAGCAGGGTGCTACAGAAAGTTCGTCCCCAGTTATAGTACCATAGCTGCTCCCCTCACAGACCTGACAAGGAAGAACAGGCCAGATAAGGTAGTGTGAACCCCAGCATGTGGGCAGACATTCCAGAAGCTTAAAGAAGCTTTGGGAGGATTCCCTGTGTTAGCCAGTCCAGAGTACAGCAAAGAATTTGTTGTGCAGGTGGATGCTTCGTACCATGGGGTGGGGGCTGTACTTAGCCAGATTTCTTCAGAGGGGGAAGAGCACCCAGTGGTATATCTTAGTCATAGGCTCCAACCCAAGGAGGAATGCTATGCAGCTGTAGAAAAGGAATGTCTAGCCGTAGTGTGGGCACTGCAGAAACTTCAGCCTTATCTGTGTGGAAGGAAATTCACTGTTATGACAGATCACAACTCCATAACATGGTTAAACAGAACCAGCCAGCAAAATGCCAAGTTGCTAAGATGGAGCCTGGGGTTGCAAGCATATGATATGTCCGTGCAGCACCACAGTGGGATTAGCAATGCCAATGTAGATGGGCTCTCAAGACAGGGAATGGGGTAAGGTACACTCAGATAGACCTAACTCGCTCAAGGAGCGTTTCTCAAGGGTCACTTGAAAAACTAGCTTGAATTCTCCAGGGGGGAGGTATGTAAAGATTGGGTGAAGATAGATGAAGGGTGCCAGCCTAGCCACACCTCTGGACAAGACCATTAGTCTGGGGATGGTAGGGGGTGGTCTTCATGTGCTTTACCCCACATGACTTCCACAGACAAGCCAGCAGGTCTGACATGAAATTGGCACCTCTATCAGTCAGTATTTCTTTTGGGAAACCTACCCTGCTGAAAATCTCTAACAACATATTTGCCACCTTCTCTGCCTCAATAGAGGATAAAGCCACCGCCTAAGGGTATCATGTAGCATAATCCACTACCACTAGGATATACTTTTTCCCTGTGGAACTTGGAGTACTCAGAGGCCCCACAATATCCATAGCTACTCTATGAAATGGCCCCTCAATCACAGGCAAAGGCATCAAAGGAGCTCTCACCTTGTTTCCTGCCTTGCTACCTTTTGGCACTGCTCACAGGTCCTGCTGTACCCTGTTACATCTCTGTAAATTCCAGGCCAATAGATGTTCTGCATAATACGCCTCTTTGTACGTTTTATGCCCATATGACATGTAAAGGGAATATCATGGGCTATGGCTAGAAGCGCCAGATGGTAGGCTCTAGGCACTACCAACTGCTGTACTCTCTCGCCTTCTAGCCATCCCTCAGGGGTCCACTCTCTGTACAGTAACCCTTTGTCCCAGTATACAGATTCCCCCTTTTCTTGAGAATCAGGTGCCTCCCTAGCTACCTGCCTCAGGCCTTGCAATATAGGGTCTGAGAGCTGAGCCTGTCTCAACTCTCTCCTTATAACCTTCCCATCTTCCCTTCCACAGGACGTCTGGCATCCTCTAACAGTGGTGCCTCACTGTCAGCCTGGGTACTACTATTCACCTCTACCTTTGCATCACTCTGTCCAAGGGACCATCAGTACCCCTGAGCAGCTGTGGCTCACCTTCAGTCTCACTGCTACAGGGTACCACCCTCCCTGAACTAACCACCTCACCAGTCCTGGCTGCAAGTATGCAGTCTGTCTGGGTCTCCCCCAGGCTACCAGGCCCACATGCTTGTCTCCTAGCCTAACTGCATGTATCTGCACAAACGCATGGTACTGCCTCATCCAAATCTTTCCCTATTAGGATATCTGCAGGATGGTAGTTTGGTACCCTTGTTGGCTGAAGACAACCTACTGTTGACATTTTGTCTTTCCCACTTACTGGCTCCCTCACCTTTTGTTCCCCACCTTGCCTCCTTATATCCTTCCCATCTTCCCTTCCACAGGACGTCTGGCATCCTCTAACAATGGTGCCTCACTGTCAGCCTGGGTACTACTATTCACCTCTACCTTTGCATCACTCTGTCCAAGGGACCATCAGTACCCCTGAGCAGCTGTGGCTCACCTTCAGTCTCCCTGCTATAGGGTACCCCCCTCCCTGAACTAACCACCTCACCAGTCCTGGCTGCAAGTATGCAGTCTGTCTGGGTCTCCCCCAGGCTACCAGTCCCACATGCTTGTCTCCTAGCCTGACTGCATGTAACTGCACAAACGCATGGTACTGCCTCATCCAAATCTTTCCCTTTCAGGATATCTGCAGGATGGTAGTTTGGTACCCTTGTTGGCTGAAGACAACCTACTGTTGACATTTTGTCTTTCCCACATACCTGGCTCCCTCACCTTTTGTTCCCCACCTTGCCTCCGTGGACACCTGTATGCCACATGGCCCCACTGGTTGCATTCAAAACATTTAACCCTAGCTCCTGGATGTGTACCTGGACTAGTGGCTTCCCCTGCTACTGGCAGATTCTGTTGGGGCAGTCTGTGCTGCCCACCCTTGGTTCCTTTAGACCCATGAGCAATACTGGGGGTCCCTTTCCTGTGCAGGACTGCTCTGCTTGCCAGATATATGTCTCCCTTCTTCCCCAACTCATCTGAAGTAGCACATTGTCTATCAGCTAACCAGATCCTCATGTCCTCAGGCAAAGTGCTAAGTGCTTGTTCCCTCACCAAAAGGTCTGCCAGCCCTTCAGAAATGGTCACCTGACATCCATTCACCGACCTATGGAAAAAAGTACTCAGTTCAGCAACATATTCACACACACTTTCATCTGCCTTGCGTCTATGCTCACGGAACGTTTTCCCATACGTTTCAGGTGTTAGCTTAAACAATTCTAACAAGTGATTTTTAACAGCAGTGTAATCAAATCATGCAACGTCAGACATTTTTAACAAAACAGTTGCAGCTTTACCATGGAGTAAGGGGGTCAGAAACCTTACCCAGAGCATTTGGTCAACACCATACTGTTTGCATACCCTCTCAAACATATGAATGAAACTATCGAAATTATCCTATCTTTAAACTGTGGAAGACATTTATTGACCTTTTGTGCTTCTAGGGTCCATTTACACCCTTCCCCATTACCTCCATGACTCTGGCAGAGTCAGCATCACCTTCTCATGCTGCCTCTGCCTCTCCTTTTCCACAGCATCTCGGCGTAGCAGTTTCTCATTCTCCTCAGCCTGCAAACATCGCAGTTTCTCCTTGTCCTCACTCTCTAGACACCTTACTCTCTCAGCTGTTTCTGTTTCCAAATGCCTGGCCTCCAGCTCAAGTCTCTTTAGCTCCAAATAGATTTTTAATCCTCTGCAGAAAGGCTGAGCTGTCCATTCTCCGAGGGTATTATATCTCCACTGCCAGTCTAATTGTCCTCCTGATTGCTGTTTTCTGATGAAGCTGTAACCAAGGCTGCAATCAGGTCTGCCTTAGTCAGGTTTCCATGCACCAATCCCCTAGCCTGGCACATCTCCACCAGCTGGCTCCTTGTCAGCTTTCCATACTCTTCTGCTGACATGCTGCCTGCTCACCCTGACTAACTAAGCTAACAAAAGAAATAAAACAATTGTGATCTGAGCTCTGAGTATTCACTGCGTGGCTGATTTAGAGTACAAAACACCTTCAGAGCTCACTGTACACATGCTACAGGAATTCACTCTACCCACACCACTACAAGCCATTTAGTATTTGCCAACCAATTAATATGTGATGTGGATATCCCACCACTGCCAAACAATTAATATGTGACACCCGTGCTCTGACCCAGCAATCAAGGAGCTTCAATCCACACCACTAACACCAGTAAGGGGGCGTTTCATAAAGGAGGAAAGGATAACAAATACACACAGTAAAGTGGAATTTCTCTTAAGAGCACACAGAGATCACAGTCAGTCTGGGGCTGGTCGCTCCCTTGCTCTCCAAGTCCCCAATAAGACTCCCCACTGGCACAGCTATAGAGTCCAGATCTCAGCCTAGTGGGCAAGCTAAAACCTCCAGCACCCTCTCTGTCCAACCAGTGCTTCGTGTCCCTGCCCAAGGAGCTGACACACACACACACACACACACACACACACACACACACACACACACACACACACACACACACACACACACACACACACACACACTTTGAGAAGAGTTTATACAGCCACACAGACACTCCTGGGGAAGGCTGGCACAGGTTCTCCAGCTGTGCCCCCTTTTCCCAGACAATACAGTAGTACCAGCTGCCACCACCCACTAATATTTATCAGCTACTCAAAGGCCCTTAAAAGGGTGTCCAATTATTACTGTGCAATGTTATTATCCAATTGGTAGTATAGCCCAGGGCTAAAGCTGTAGAAGTGGCTTTGTACAATTTACCAAAGGCATGCAAGTACTCTAAAGAGCTTAAATTATCTCTACAAAAACAGCCACAGTTGGAAGGGTTTAAAAATATTTAAAAACCAATAGTCAAAACAAAAGACAATACTTTTTACTAGACAGTTCTAGTCAAGAGTTCAGAGATCACAGATAAATACCTTAATTCGGTAGTACAGTTCTGACATCACAGAAAAAAACAGTCTAATCTTTCTAGTTTTGTAGCTATTTCTAAGAGAAAACACAAGTCTAAGATAAACTTACATATAGAGCAAGACAGTGCTGGTGAGTTGGATGGGTCAAGACAAAAATGCTTAATGCTCTCTGATTCTCTCTGTTTTTAAAATCATATTCCTGGATCACATTACATCATTCTTCAAACTTCCCTGGGTTCCCAGGATAACAGAAACTACATTTACATTCTTCACCTCTGGGCAGAAGCTAGAGCAATAAAGGACATGTATGCATGCAAATTCTGGCCATTAACTCTGGCATTAAAACAATAGGCAGGATGCCCCACTCTAGACTCACTGGCTCTGAGTCCTAACATCAGAGGGTCACAACATGATTTACTTGGTCAGTAGAGTGCACTGTTGTTACATTTTTCCAGTTCCACATGTACCACTATTTTTACCATTTAAGACAACAAGCCTGTGGTTTACATTAATATTTACAGATAATAGAATTATCTCCAAAATTCTATCTGGCTAGGCTGTCAGCCTTCATCTGTCTTCACCCAATCTTCACAGCATGTAGCATACCTCTCTCAACTATACAGATTTTAGCACAATGTCCAGATTTTACTTCACATTTTTGGTCTGTTCCTCATAAAAAATGTATTTTGTTTGACAAATCATTGGAATGATTTAAGGATTAAAGTCAGTCAATAATGACAATAATTTGTGTTTCACACTTCATATCCTTCAGAAAATGTATGGGGACACAAATCCTGTTATTCTAGCAACATTCTAAGCTTATAAGATCAATATTTAAAATGTGTCCCTATTTTTGGGCCTTTGTCCCCCCATTTTGTCAGGCTTTGTCCAGATTTCATACAGTAAGAGGTTGAGAGATATGGCATGTAGGTTGTACTACTGTGCTTTGGTACAACTTTTAAGTGCCTCAGTAAACTTAGTATAGTATTAATTCTTCCTTGTTAGTTTTGACTTACAAGCTGTGATATGCAACGGGTTGAAACGTCTTTTTACATGGTATTGTTTGAGTTTAAACTGCACCGTGAATTCCAAGATAGCACAGACTCTGATAGTTTGTTTTCACAGAGGAGCAGCTCACTTAATGAAACTAAAGAAGGGCAAAACAAAACATAACCAGAACATGTCTTTGTCATCATGTTTCTTCATTTTTTCATACAAAATTGCAAAATGGTTTTAGTTTTGAATAATAGTATTCTGAATTTTTGAAGGAGCATTTAAATCCAAACTTAACTTTTCAGCTGTTCACACGTGCAGTTGTTTCTTGGCACATATCGGAGGATAGCCAGGTTATCCAATAGGCTTTCTAGCAAATGTTAATTATAAAAGCTTGCCTGCTGTGCCACACTATTAATACTGTAGGTGTACAATGTAAATCATACCGTCTACTGTTAATGCAGTAAACAAATGAAGGCTGAGAGAATTAAACCCAGGACTAGCTGCCCATTAACAGCTCAGAGCCTTACTCCTCTGTTCTACATGACAAACAATATATATAAATATATATATATATATATATATATATATATATATATATATATATATATATATATATATATATATATATATAGATATATAGATATATATATATATATATATATATATATATATATATATATCTATGTATAGTGCTTCTTGGTCTTGAAAAATCCATTTAGCATAATTGATTTTTTGCGTATCTTTACCAAACCAAGGAAGATGGTCTTTATATGTGTACATATGTGAAAAGGGAGTAGCAATAATTAAGGGACAAACGTAGTATAATGCTCCCAAATCATCCTGTTTTAGGAAGTGTGCATCTTTGCTTTGCAAGCTGGGCATTTGAGAAAATTTTCAAGGCCTAATCACCTACTTATCATCTGAGGTGTGATTGAATTGGGCCAGAGCTGCCCATCCCTATCCCAAAGGAGGATGATTCATGGAGGAACAAGTTGGCAGATGATGGACATTGGCAAGAAAGGATAAAAATGGAGAGCATGTGTTTTTGCCAAGCACTGCTTCTCTGATTGGCAGTAGCATGATGGCTTTATCTCTGAAAGTAACTTTCATGAATGTGTGGTGTTGCCGTTTCTCACTGTTGTGTGATCGTGGAGTTGGTATATATAAGTTAAGGGGTAGGGGTCTCCCCACCCCACACAGGAGGGTGCAGGACAGCTTGCCCTTGCACAAAAAGCTTAAGATTAGATTGTGTTCACTAAAGGACTTCCAAGATAGCTACACACTGATCATCACCTTATTTTCAGCTCTTAAAAACACAGAACTAAAGGAGATGAGGGACAAAACTGCACGATATTAAAAGTACCAAGCTTTAATAACTCTGCTTTCGTCAATACAGACTTCATCAGAATTACAAAACCAACATTCATCTCAGTATTTAAATACAAAACTTCCAATCACAATACATACTAAATAATTCAGTTAATTATACTGATTAAAAGAGAGGTGATGTAACTAATTCAGAAGCAGAAATTAGAAGTTGTGCAGTTTTGTCAGCGAATCCTTTTGAACAAGGTAACGTTGAAGACGGTATTGAAGAGTTACACCTGTATCCCCATGGTGAGAATGGATTGGGAGATAAGTTAACTCCCACTACTACAAAAACTTGCCATTGACACCGAAAGCTCAGTTACCTTCGAACTGAAATCTAGGGAAGAGCCGAAGCCAGTGCAAGAAGGACTTTTAAAAGGACATATTTTGAGATATGCCACTAAGGTTTTTAATTTAACTCAGATTCATTTTTCAGTTACACAAACAAAGTTGTTGGAGCTTGATTTGAATTGTATTCCCTTCCAGAGGGCTAAGTTAACCAATTCTTTGTTAGAACTTATTTTTTTTTTTACAAAGAAGCTTAATTTACTTTATTTACTGCATGATGTTAATTTAGTTAGCAAGTTTTCCAAACCTTCCACTTACAATCCCACCTTACATAATGTCTTCAAGGTTTTTGAAAAATGTTGTGAAGGGGATATAAGAAAATTATTAAATAGTAAGAACAAGTATGATTTTTACAACTTGAATTTTGAAGAAAGGAAGGTGTTGAAACAACTTAGAAGTATGAAAGATGTCAGAGTGATGAATACTGATAAGGGAGGGGGGCTGGTAGTTATGTATGAAGCTGATTACAAGGTAGCTGTAGAAAAAAAAGTTACAGAAGATTGAAAAGTATAGTGAATCTACATTGGATTCTATTCATCATAGTTTTTTCATGCTTTTTTGTACAGTTTGTTAATGAACAGTGACTCAGATTACAGTTTGCATAATTTTATGCTAATTGAACCCCAAGGTAGGAGTTTTATTTGATATTAAAAATCATGCACAAAAGCGTGGTTAATCCCCCCCATAGGCCGATTTTTCCACCCCCAATTGTATTAAAAAAGGTATTTCTATAGATACAATTTTAAATCCATTAGCTAGGGAGCTGCCCTCCTTTATACTTGATTCCTGGGATTTTTTGGATCAAATTAGAAAGTTTAATGAAAACTATAGTTAAGAAGAGGGGAAAGGTAATTATGTTTACTGTGGATATAGTGTCTTCATTCACCAGTATCCTGCAAGATACTGGTGTGGAGTATATTAGGTCTTACTTGACGTTTAAGACACAATTATCAAATGAGAAAATTAGTTTATATTGCGCACCTTTAGAGGTGTTGTTAGATCATAATTACTTTATATTTAAAGAGAAATATTTTAAACAAGTTAAAGGTATTATGATGGGGCCGACAGTAGCTCTGGCTTTTGCTAATGTTGTTTTAGGGTGGTGGGAGAATGAGTTTTTACCTCAAAATATTTTTTTTAAACAATTATATTTTTCAGAAGGTTTGTAGTTGACTTGTTTTTTATTGTGAAAGGTAATATGAGAGAATGTGAACAGTTTCTGGAAGAATTAAACAATTAAACAGAAGCTCTGATTTTTTTTTTAATTTACTTTAGCTGATGTAGGGTTAAAAGTAAATTTTTTTAGATATTGCATTAGAATGAGATGTTAATAAAAGGTCCTTTGATAGTGGTATTTTTCGCAAGAAAGCATTTTCAAATTGCTATTTGCATTAAAAGTAACCAGCCTGGGTTTATCTTAAGAAGAATATACCAGGAGGTCAGTATATTACAGCTGTTTGGGGCTAAGATTTATTACAAGGGAGGTGGATTTTGAGAAAGAAGTGGATGATATTACGTCTCTCTTTTCAGAGAGAGGTTATTAATACAGCAAATATTAGCTAGTGCCAGTGAGGTATTGACTAAGAGGCATATGCATTTAGCTCCTATATTATATAAGCCCTTGGAAAATAGGGTCTGATAAGACTCACTCTAATAACACCCTGATTTGTAGCCTTAATATGTCTATAGATAATTTTGACATTTGCCAAATCATTTGTGAGAACTGGTGTATTTTGAAAGGAAATACTGATGTTTATAAAGCTGTAGGTGATAAGCCATTGTTTGTATATAAGAAAAATGACTGTTTAAAAACTTTGTTACAAAATGATAATACTTTAGCTAGACCTGTTTATACTATGAAAGAAAAAGGAACTTATAAATATGGGCTGTGCAACACCTGTAAATATATTTGTGAAGCTTCATTTATTATTTTACCTCATATGGAAAAAAAACAATTACTGCTACAGGGAGGTTCACATGAAATTCTAAGGGAGTAGTTTACATAAGTCGTTGTTCAGGATGTGAGGCATTCTACACTGGAATGACTTCCAGAACATTGAATAAGAAAATTAAAGAACATCTTTACTCTATCAAGTGCAAAGATATTAATAATGCATTGTATAAGCACAACAGGTAATATGAAAATTATAAAAAAATTCCTGATTTTTTTGTGTTGAAACAGGTACTTAAAGACACAGTGGGTGGGGACTTTAAAATCATATTGGTAAAAGGGAAACTTTATGGCAAATAATATTTATTTGCTGATGAATACCCTGGCCTAAATGAAGCTATAAATATCAAGTCTTTTCTAAAAGACAGAAGACTGAAGGTTAGGGATTAATTATAATGTAAATTTCTAAATGTTTTCATGTGTGTATTATTTTTTAAATGTGTATTTTTACACATTTATGAATTGTAATTTTTTTAAGTTAATTCTCTTTTAATCAGTATAATTAATTGAATAATTGAGTATGTATTGTGAGTGGAAGGTTTGTATTTAAATACTGAGATGAATGTTGATTTTGTAATTCTGATGAAGTCTGTATTGACAAAAAGTAGAGTTATTAAATGTTGGTACTCTTAATATTGTGCAGTTTTGTTCCTCAGTTCCTTTAGTTCTGTGCTTTTTGTTTTTAAGTTTATGTTTGACATTTACCACATATCCGTTTTTCCTTTTTTTATTTTCAACTCTCCCATTGTGAAAACCAAAACAGAAAAGGGAGCCAGTGAAACTGTCTTTCTGGGTAAAATTCAGTTACTGGATAGTATGTACACTGCCTGGATGCCAGTAAAGAAGAAATTTAGAGAACCTGAAAGAAAATCACAGTTTATTTAAGAGGAACCCTTCCACTTTAATTCTTTCCTTCAGTCCTTCATATATCCTCCTGATTAGCCTTATTGTATCAGGGAAATGCAAATGGTTCCATTGCCATACTCATAAAATGCCTGCTTACTTTGTCAGATGCTTTCTCTGCATTACAACCCACCAACAACAAAAGTATTTTCTTACATTCTGCTTCCCTCTGGATCATTATATTTTTATCAGTTTTGTCAAATGTTTGCCTCTTCCCCACAAAACCACATTAATCCATATCTATCAATGTCAGCAACATCTTTGCTATTCTTTTAGCTATTATAGACATAAATACTTTATAATCATGGTTTAAAATTGAAATGGGTCTATAAGAAGCTGGGTCTGACAGCTCTTTACCCTCTTTGGTTAAAACAACCACAACAGCTTTCTTCCAAGATGTTGATGCTTTTCCTCCTTTTAAAATACTTATCACTTTCTTCCCTCCTAATTTACATACTTCTACAAGAATACCATCTGTTTGTGGAGACTTTCCTAGAGATTGATTATTCATTGCTATTTTTATATCATCTCCTATCATAACTATTAGTTGTTGAGCCTCATCGTCTTCTAACCTTGGTATAATTAAGTTTTCTACAGATATCTCCATTTATGCTCTTTCTTGGTTTTCACATTCCTCTGCTTTATACAAATTTTTCTATATTTCTGAAATATCTCTAATACATCTATAGAATCTCTGGCTATTTCTCTTGTCATATGCTTTTTAAGTTTGGTGACACCCCTTTCTGCATTCTGTTGTCTAACTCATTGTGCTAAAAGTTTTTGTGTTCTGGTGGATCCATTTCAGTTGATCAAGTTTTCAGAAACTCAAACTCCATATGTTCAAGACCATATGATCAAGTTTTTGAAAACTCAAAGCATTTGAATGGAGATTGTGGTACAGTGAGGATCGGGAAATTTACCCTTTTCTTCACTGTAGTGCGGTCTCGGAGTTGGTATATATAATTTGCAGGGGGTGTCAGCAGTGCAGGGTGGCTTGCCCCCCTCCAAAAATGTAAAAAAAAGTTTTTTGTTTTTTTTATGTTTGTGTTTTAGGAAACTCGATCTTATGGTCTCTTCGATATTTTTTCGAGTTTCTGAAAAGTTGATCATTTGACATAGACCCATTCTGGCATTATCAAAAAATAATTTCTTAAAAGTGATCTTTCTAAAGTTATGGTTACTGTCAAAATACTCCCTTGTTTTCTCAATAACACTCTGCAGGTGCTCTTCTTGTTTTGAGAGATTCCCAGTATCCTTTAATACTTATACCTTTGCCAGCCCCTCTAAATAATTCCTATTCCTTCTTAGCTATTTTATTTCTACCCTGTTTTTCAACTCCTATTTTTCTTTTATTACATTCACTAGCTGTCCTCAGTATCATCATCATCCCCCTTTTCTTCGCATTTTTTTCTATATGGGTTCAGGGTGTCATGTTAACTATCACTATCTTTCTCTATTCAGTGCCACACTCCTGTCTTCTTCGACACTCATACCTGACTATTGCAGATCTTATCTCACACAATCTATCCACCTCTTTGCTGGATGCCTTCATTTCCTCTTAACTTCTTCTTGTCTGTCCCAAATCTTCTTTACCAGATTGTCTTCTCCTTTTCTGCATATGTGCCTGAATCACCATAGTCTCTTCTCTTTCATCTTTTCTGCAACTGGGGCTACTTTGGCTTCTGCTCTTATGTACTTATTTCTTATTCTGTCCCACAATGTGCATCATGCTGCCGTCCTCAGTTACTTAATTTCCAGCACCTTTACCTTTCTCATATGTTCTGCCTTTACTACCCAGGTTTCTTTACTATACAGTAGTACTAATTGCACCACTGTTTTGTACACCTTACTTTTCAGCTTCTTTGGCATTCTGCATTCATGCAGTACACCTGACACTCTATGCCATTTGACTACAACCCCTCTGATTGTAGCTTTGACCTCATCATTCAGACTTCCCTTCTCCTCAACCACCCTTGCTAGATAATTGAAGGTATTAACACATTCCATTATCTTCCCATCTATGTCAGTTCTCAACTTCTTCTGATTTCCCCAGTTTGCTGCCATTACCATTGTCTTATTTGTACTTAGTTTCATCCAGTGTACCTTCAGTTTTGCATTCTATTCCCCTATCCTTTGCTGAAGAGTCTGCCTGTAATGAGACATCATCTGCATACAGCAACTTTGTTGATCTGGTCCCTCTGACCTGTTTGCTAATGTAGTTCATGACCAGCATGAACAGCAGTGGGCTGAGATCTGAACTTGGTGCACACCCACTCCCACTGGGACGCCCTCTGTGAGACCAAACACTGTTCATACTTAAGTCAGTGGGTCCTTGTACAAAGCCTGCACTAATTCTGCCAAGTGTCTCTTTGACTTTTAACCACCACAGTACTGCCCAAATCAGCTTTATTGGGACCTTGTCCTATGCTTTTTCCGAGTCTAGGAATGCCCAGTTAGATCTTTCCTCATCTGTAGTTCTTCTCAACTATCTGCCTGACTGCAAACAATGGGTCAGTTGTGCTGCATCCTGATCTGAATCCAAACTCCCCATCTCCATTCTTATTTTCTACTACTCTGCATCTCCATTTATCAATACCCCTCTCCAGTGCTTTCATGCAATGTGACAGGAGTTTGATACCTGTATACTGCCCACAGTTCTGGATGTCCTCTTTGTTCTTGTACACTAGCACAAGTATGCTTATTCTCCAGTCATCTGGGATATGCCTCTCTCTCCACACTGCTATGACTACCCACAGGAGCCATTTCTCCCCATCTCACTCATTATCTTTATCATATCTGCTGTGACTTCATCTGAGTCTGTTGCTTTCCCTGACTTAATTTTTCTTAGTGCTGTTCTTACTGCTTTTATGGTGGGCTCTTCCTCTGCTGTCATTGTAGGCTGTGTCTGGGGGAGTGCAGCTTCTGTGGAATTTTCTTCATTCAGAAGCTGCTGGAAGTACTCCTTCCATCTGCCTTTGATGTCCTGTAGACTGGTGAGCAGGCTGTTCCTGGCATTCCTTATGACTGTCTTCTTTATCTTTTTGTCTTTCTCTTGCAACCTGATACAGTTCCTTTGTGCCACTTATTGAGTCACTTTCCAAAAGCTGGTAAAGTGCCTCTGATGCCCTGTTCTTTACTATTGCAACCCCGTTCTTAGCTTCTGTGTTAGCCACCCTGTATTCCTTCCTATCCTGGTCTGTCTTTTATATCTCCCACTTTTTCTTGCACTCCTTCTTTCAATGACTTCCTGGTCTTCTGCATTCCACTAACAGCTTTTGTTATGTACCTTGTTTCCATACCTGGCTTGTCTACGTATCTGTTCTGTAGTCCTCATGCATGCTGTTTTGAGCCACTGCCATTCTTCTTCAGATCCACCTATTTCCTCTCACTGTTGGGGTGCAAGAGCCCTGAGTAATTCCTTGAACTGTTGTACTTTCCCTACAGTCAACTTAAAGGCCGTCAGCCTGGTCCCTGTTGACCTTAGAGCTTTCCCTGATCATTGCTTGCAGGTGATTGTAGCAACCAGTGGTTTATGCTGTGGGCAACTATTTTGCTGGGAACAACTTTACAATCAGTGATTCTACGCCAATGCTCTTTCTTTATTAGGAGGAAGTCTACCTGAGTTGCATGTTGTGATCCTGTGACTGTCTCTTTTTCTGAACCATGTGTTGGCTACTATCAATTAATTTGCCAGACGGAAGTCTAGAATGGCCTTTTCTTCTTTATTAGTTTTAGCCCACCATGTGGACCCAAGAAGTCCTCATATTCTGTTCTATCTGTCCCAGAATGTGCATTCAAGTCACCAGTTATCAGCATCAATTCATGCTGTCCTGCTTTACCCAGCAATTGCTGTATGAATGCACTCTTGCCCTTTACTGTCACAACCTTGCTGTGGGGCATAGCCTGAGATTATGAATTTGTTAGCCAACCAGTATTCCTGGACACTGGATGACCATTACTGTATTAACCCAAGGCTGCTGGGCTTTATGGTGGGCACACATTGGTCAATAGGGGAACATACACCCCTCCCACAATTAGTATGGATCCCTGGCATAGGTCAGAGTAGGCCAGGTTCTCAACCCTCTTATCACTGGCAAATACCCATGCACATTTTGGTGACAGTCAGCATGACTGAATCAACTAGAGTCATATTTTACACTATTGAGTGGCTAGCCCTGCCATAGCATGCAGTTGGTGATCTGTGTTCTCCTATCTTGAGGATACTGCGCACCACAGTAAATGCCCAAAGTGGTTGGTCTATACAACTCTTCCACCTATAGGGCACCATGTAGAGTCTGTACTGTTGCCCACAGCTCTATTCATTGGTGAGTCTGAGATGAAATCACTAGGCATGTTTTTGGAGGTGGGAAGAACCCCACAGAGACACAGGGAGAACAGGCAAAGTCCAAACAGGCATTGGCCGGAGGTCAGGCTCAAACCTTGTACACTGTGCATGGAAGGTGAAGACCTTAACCATTATGCCAACTGGCCTCTCTAGCTGTACCTTTTGAAGAAATATCTATCTGTCTTCTCTATTAATGCTCAAATAATTTCCAGTGTCCACTATCCACAGGTAGGTGGGAAAGCACCAGTGTTTCATTTTTACTCCATTACCCTATATTTCGAGAAGCCAAAAGATCCTATATTTTTGTTTTACTTTTTATTGGTGCATGATCTGAAATAGTTATTGGATGTGTGTTGAAGTTTGTAATTAAATGCACATGCTCCTGTGAAACAGAAATTCTGTGTAGTCTAGCCCAATTATGTACCCTGGTGAATAATATATATATTTTATAAGAGTTCCTACTACTGAATTCATGTCAGTTGTATAAAATATCTTTATAAGTTTATTCAGGAATCTGCTCTCTTTTGTTATATGTTCCCTTCTAGGTACCCCTGCTACATCCTCATTATTGCACGTCAAATTCTAGTCCCCATCTATAAGTAATATACCTTAGTGAAAGCTGATTATTTATCCTAAAATTTTCTTAAGCTTCACAGTAGTTATTTTTGGTGAAAATGTAAATAGATGCAAGTATAATCCTCCTCCCTTTCAAACAGCTCCTTACTACCACAAATCTACCATCATTGTCTATTTTTATTTTGCTCTTCTATCACTATGGATCCCCTCTAGCAATCAGTATTATTACCTCCTTTTCCTTTCCCCCCTGATATTTTAATGAATATCCATCCTGAAATCCTTCTTTGTCAAATTCACATGATTATTTCTTTTGAAATGTTTCTCCTGCAGCATTACTGATAGTACTCTGCATTTCTTAATATAATTCATTATTCTTTATTTTTTTCCTTTATCTGTAAGATCATTTATATTCTAAGATAGTATGGATAGTGTAGATATTAAGTTAAAAAGCTATTGTTCTCACCTGTTTTGCATGACTGTTTTTTGAATGTGTATTTCCAGCTTTTTTCTTACATGCACATGCTGTTTGACAGGCTGATCTTTTATACAGTTGTTTCTCCTCATCTCCATTTGAACCCATGTCACATTTTTCAAGACATTGTGCTTTAATGAAATCATTCAACCAAACAACTAAATACATTTTAAGAACAAACTCATCCCGTTAACTTAGAAGAAATACAGAAAACTGTACATTTTCAACAAATGAAGTTTACCCCTCCAGATGGGCTCAATTTCACAAAATTGACAACTGCACCCCAAAACATTATCTAATCCAAACTTAAGGTTACCCATGCAACAGTTAGTAGGTTCATAGGCAAGTAGTAGGCTAGCTGCCCTTGTAGGTCATTTTAAGCCTAGCCAGTTTTCTTCTCATAGTTGAGAATCAAACCCTTTACCTTGGGTTTGTGAGGTAAACAACTTAATCATTATATACCAACCCATTGCCAGTTTTCCCACATACATTAATTGTTCTTTTCTTAGCTCTGTTCCCTTCCGAGATGTGAAACATAGCTTCCATGCTTTCAATAAACATTAACTATTAGCTATAAGTGCACTGGCTACATTTAAATAAAACTCAGTTGTGCACTGCTCTGTTAAATACATATTAAATGCTTGAGAGGATGCTACCTCTTTTTAACACCTATAATTTCAGAGTTTATTTTTTACGTAACTGGTTACCTTTGTACCTTTAAAGTTTGCATTTCCGTCAGCAAAAAATGTTCAGAACTCTCAAGATTAATTGTTTGGACCTCCAGATAGCTCAGCTCCATGTAAAAGTCAGCAATGAAAAAAAGTGACTAACAGCTCTAGAGATGCATGAAGGAGTCTTTGTAAATTTCAAGTCATATCACATTTTGTCTCTTCTCAAGACACATTTACTGTTGCTTATGCTATGTCTGTTTTCAGTGTGCAGCTTTTTTTTTTTTTTTTTTTTTTAAGCAAACAGCCATCAGTGTTTGCAATACAAATTTTTAAATAAAAAAGTTTCAAATTTAAATACACATCTCTGTAATCATTGCAAAATACAGAACGCATACTGACAGTTTTGAACAGTGTTTAATGGAAACTGGGGGGAGAGAGCCACATAATGGGACACTGTAATGGCTGTTGGGGGGGGGGTTTACACCATTACCCTGTCTTGAGCCCCATTTGACCATGATCCACCTCTGCAAATGCTTATCTGACAGGAGAGTACATATGCATATTTTATTTTCAGTAGTTTGCAGTTTTTGCTAGTTTAAAAGAAGAAAAATAAATTATTTTTTTTAATGAAATATGTTAAAGGAAGGCTGGTGGAAAGGTACAGAAATGTGACCTGAATGGCTGGGGCAAGAAGGACAGGGGTGTCATACAGTTGGCAACCTGGTAGGTGTGCCAGTAGAAGGAATGCCCGCTTTTTAGCTATTTTTTTTTTTCGCTCTACAGTGAAAGAGCTGAGGAGGAGGTTGTATATTTAACTTTAATAAGCCAATCGCTTACATGTATCAGTTTATTGCAGTAAAGTGCTTTTTTTTTGCTCTTTACTTGAAGAGCTGAGGGGTGGGGCACTGGTTCATAGTACCTGCCAAGGCACTGGTTGAACCAACTATGCTTATGAGAATAGCTTATCATAACTTAGATCAATAGATGGGAATAAGAAATTTTACTGCAGGACTACCCCCTGTGCTACTGGACAGAGGTAGTGCCTACATGTCATACCCTGCAGCAGGGTTCCATGACCCCAGAAACATTCACTCACAAATGACAAGTATAGGAATAAACATCATGATAAGGGTATTTTGAAAACCTAAATGGTTAACACGGCTAAGCTTAAAAATGGCTCTTCAGGGCATTTAGCCTAATATTCACCTATGAGCCTAAATATATATATATATACATATATATATATATATATATATATATATATATATATATATATATATATATATCTTTCAATCTATCTATATATATATATATAGAGAGAGAGAGAGAGATACAATGGGCAATATTTACTGTTATTATTTAACTACTGTAAATTTGTTTGCCCCAATAAAAACTTTAAAGAGTAATAACAAACATACAAATGCTACAATTGATAGTGAACTGCTAAACTTAGTTAAGAAAAACTTTATTGAAAGTATTGTAAAAATAAATCAATCTACATTTTAAGAGTTTAAGTCAGTTAGAAGTAAGCATCAGTCAATAGTAAGAATTAAATTTATTGTAATTTAGGTTTACTATCTGTAAGAAAACTATTTAAAAATCTTGGCATATTCTTAATAAAATGTTAGAAGACAATGTCAATGTCTGGCCTGTTTTAATGTGAATGGTCAGATTGTTTTTCATGTCACTAAAACTGCAGTTGAATGTAATATTTTTTTTTCCATCTAATGGCTTTACTTTTTTCTATAGTGCCTACTGAATAGGTCTATTTTTCTGAAAAATATGGTAAAGCTAGACCTACTAATGGCAATAATTTGCATTTTTGATGCTATTAGTTGACTACTTAGTATGACATTTATTGAATCGTTTTAATCAGTCTCTCTCTCAGAGAAAGTTTACTGACAAGTTGAAAAGGAAAGTCTTTTTCCCAGTACATAAGAAAGGTATTAAAAAGCAAATCACTAATTAAAGGCCTTTTATTGAAGTAACATCCCAACCCCATATGCAAAAATGGGAAAAAGGGGTTGTGGATTGATGGATCGTAGAAAATGGTATATGGATTTGATAACCATTATATATCATTAAATTCTCCATGTTATTTCTAATACTGTTTTTGCTGTTTACCACTGCACTTTATATTATATTTCTTGTCAGCTGTATTTGCCCATAAAAACTTAAATTTCAATTAATGATGTTACTGTACAAGATTTAGCATTGTGGTATTGCTAAAGCAGTTATGTGCTTACCATTCTTTTCTTCCATCCTTCCTCCCGTAAGTATAAGAAGATGACTACTATTACTGTATGAATACTCCATTATACCTGAAAAACAAAACAGAAAGGTCTCCCATTTTTAGAACTATTACTGCTAAGGTTGTTTTGCCATCTGTATATCTTGCATTCTACAATTATTTAAAACGTTGTTTAAATTGAATTCTTATTGCAGTAACTGTTTTTGATATGCTATTTATCTTCTTGTCACTGAAAAAAGGAATTATATCTTATGTGAGTAAACAAGATACAACAGATGGATAAGCCAAAGTCGACTTGAGCCAAGGTTAACTTTGAGTACAGTCATTCAAGTCAATCAGCCAGGAACAAGCCAAGCTGCAATTCAGATGTTCTTCATCTCACATTGCTGCAGTCCTGACACTTGGGTAGTCCACTGTCCCAGTCGGCCCGAATACCAAAGTATAAGGCTGACGTCGGTCAAGGCGCATTAGTCTGACGTCAGGACGTCAGGGTACAAATGCGCATGACCGACGTCATTTCCTCAGTCTTTTTTGCCGCATGGTCCGATGCAGAAGCAGTTTTGCAAGTGCAGGTTGGCGTTCTGAGATTTTCCGAAGTCGGAGTTTCAGACCGAATCAAAGTTGGCTAAGTACCCCGTTGGGGAATATTTTGGTTTTTTCTTGCCTCAGTATTTTACCGGATGTCAGAAAAAGTGAATAACTGTATTTCTTGTGGGAAACAGATACCTCATAGGGATTATCATACATTGTGTATACCTTGTTTAGGGCCTGAGCACGACGTTGTTGGCTGTCGCTCTTGTGCTAGGTTTAACAAACGCACTATAAAGAGAAGATTAGATTGTGCCAGGTTAGTTTTTGGGAAGCGGTGTAATTATAAAATGCCGTCGGATGCTCCGACGCCCGCTTCGTCAAAAAAGCGCAAGGACAAAACGGCAAAGCCTAGGCTGGAAGAACCGTCTGTACCGGACGTCGGTTCTTTAGAGGGCTCGGTGGAGCCAGAGGTTCAGCCAGAAATTTCTTTGGAATCCCAGGGTGAGACTTTATTACTGCAAGATGTGACCTCTCAGGAGGTAGGCCAGGCGGAAGGGGCTTCTCAGGTAGCTGTTCTTCCCTCCCTTCCTAAGGTGGTTAGGCCCTCCCCTGCTGTTTCCAAGGCTTCTCCCAGGGGCAGGCCAGGTGTTGTTTCAGGTGTTACCCCTAGTTCTTCAGGGTCTATGCCTAAGAAGCATATGCTTAAGATGGCAGAAGATTTGATTACAATGATTAGAGGTTCTATGCCCCCTCCTGATAAGAGGCCTAGGGTGGAACCTGAGCTTGGGAGTTTTGAGCAGTGTTCGGATGCGTCTGAGTCTTCGGCTGAAGACTTGCAGGAGTATTCCCCTTACTCTGATTCTGATGTAGATGATTCTACTCCTTCTGCTTCTCCTCCTGAGGATTTTTCATTTTCAGAGACTCTTCATTCCATGAGGGAGCATTTTAAATGGGTAGGTCAGGATTTCTCTGATTCCAGGAAAAGGCTTCGGGAATTTTTGTTTCTGCCCCAGCATAGGCCTTTAGCTATACCTCCTGTTCTAGATGTGGTGGAGGATGTTTTTGCAGAGGCTTCTCTGTACCCTGATTCTTTGCCTCCTGCTCCAGTTAAACCGGATAGATATTATAGGGTGCCTGAAGCTCATAAGTATCTTTTTAAGAGTCCTAGGGCAGACCCAGAAACTGTTTCACAGGGGCCTAAAGGTGTTAAGGCTTCTGTTGTTAAAAATCCTGTTCCTCCAGATAAAGAGGCAAGGGCTTTGGATAGATGGGGAAAGAAAGTGTATACCTCTTCCACTTTGGCCATGAGAGCTTTGAATTGCCAGTTTCACATGTTGAAATACCAAAATTATCTCCTTTCACAATTAAAGTCTAAGGTAGATGCTTTGGCAGAAGGTATTGAGTGTAAAGAGTTGCAGGATTTAGTTCATGTTTCTGAACAGGTGGGTAAACATTCTTTGCAATGTGGTTTTGATGCTGTGCAGGCCTCTTCGAGGGTGGCTGCCACTGGTTCGGTTCTTCGCAGGCACGCCTGGCTGAGGGATCAGAATTTAGCTGAGCATGTCAAGACAAGGATTTTAGATGCTCCTTTACAATCTGATGTGTTGTTTGGTCCGCCTGTTGAAGCAGTTTTAAAGAAAATGGAAGACAAGGCTAAGTCTATGCAGACTGTTAAAGATTTTTTGCAGGTTCAGCCTCCAAAGTTTAGTAGAAATTGGCCTACCAAGGGGTGGACATATCCTGCTTATGATTCCCAGTCTAGGGGTAGGTCTAGACGTGGTAGGGGCAGAGCTCAAGGTTCTTTTAGGCCTAGAACAGGGAGTTCACCTGCTCAGTCTTCTGGTGAGGGCAGGGGTCAGTCCTTTCGTAAACAGACCCAATGACCTGCCTTTTCAGCTGCCAGAATCTTCTCGTCTGGCAGCACCTTTGGGAGGAAGGTTGGCACTTTTCAAAGAAAACTGGAGTTTAATTACCCAAGACAGATGGGTATTGGATATCATTCACCACGGTTACAGGTTTTATTTCCATACCTTGCCTCTTTTCAAAGGCATGCCAGACATTCCTCCTCAACAAAGGAAAGAGGCTCACAAGCAAATTTCTCTGTTACTCCAAATAGGGGCCATTCAGCCGGTTCCTGTGCCAGAAAGGGGCCTAGGATTTTATTCACGCCTGTTCCTAGTACCAAAAAAGGGGAACACGTGGAGACCGATTTTGGATTTATCTATCCTCAACACTTATCTGGACATTCCCAAGTTCAAAATGTTGACGTTACAACAGCTTTTACCTCTGTTGGGCAAGGATCACTGGATGGTAACTTTGGATCTCAAGGAAGCTTACCTTCATGTTCCTATCAGGCTAATTTGCAGAAAGTATCTGCGTTTTCGAGCTGGAAATTCTCATTATCAGTTCTCTGCATTGCCCTTTGGCTTATCTACTGCGCCCAGAGTATTCACAAAAGTTCTGGCTCCAGTGATAGCTTTCTTCAGGCTAAAAGGAATACAAATCTATCCTTATTTGGACGACTGCCTGATTCTGGCTCAAGAAAGGGCGTGCTTCTTCAGCATTTGGAATATGTGATAGCAGTGCTAAGATGCCTAGGGTATTCTGTGAACGAAATAAAGTCCAGTCTAGTACCCTCTCAAGACATGTGCTTTCTGGGTGTGAGACTGAATACAGCAACCCAGATGGCCTTTTAACCCCGGACAAACAAAAGAATCTTTCTCTTTACTTCCATCAACTATCTCATCAGTCCGGGCTGACTGCAAGGACAGTCCTTCAAGCCTTAGGGTTCATGGCATCTTGTATTCTGGTGCTTCCCAATGCCAAACTGCATATGAGGAAGCTGCAATGGTATCTCAAAAATGTATGAACACAGCACTGCCAGGATTTGGACACTGTCATTCAAATAATACCTTGCATTCAAAAGGAATTTTTGTGGTGGGCTCAGGAATGTCACCTAAACAAGGGACTCTCTGTGACCCGGCCAGAGGCGAGTCAGATTCTAACGACAGATGCCTCAGACACAGCTTGGGGAGCTCATCTGAATGGAAAGTGGATACAAGACAAGTGGCCTGCCAGACTGCAGCACCTACATATCAACATGAAGGAGATGTTAGCAGTCCAGTTTGCATTAATGGCTTTCAAGGATTTACTTCTTCCAGGGCAGGTGTTGATTCTAACAGACAACACAACTGTCATGTGGTACATCAACAAACAAGGGGGAACACATTCTTATCCTCTATGCAGGCAAGCAATGATTTTATGGGAGACTGCGCTAAGCTTGCAACTGAATCTTCAAGCAAGGTTTCTGCCAGGAGCACAGAACTCCTTAGCAGATGTGTTAAGCAGGCAAATCATGGATCCCCACGAGTGGAAACTGGATCTTCATGTCTTTCAGAAATTGACAGTGTCATGGGGAACTCCAGACATAGATCTGTTCGCTTCTCCACTAAACCACCAGCTGCCAAAGTTTTGCACGAAAAGGTTTCATCACACAGCTTGGAAAGTGGATGCTCTTTCTTTCAGTTGGAAAAATCTTCATGTGTATGCCTTTCCACCTCTGCCTCTCCTCCCAAAGGTACTCCTAAAGGTCAGACAAGACAAGCCAAGGATGATTTTAATAGCTCCAGATTGGCCTCGGCAGCACTGGTACCCATTACTGAGGAGTCTGGTAAGGAAGCCTCCATGGCCTTTACCCTTGATTCCACACCTATTGTCTCAGAAGGACGGTCATCTACTCAATGTCAAGCTTCACTCTCTTCATCTAACAGCCTGGCATATTCTGTTTTGAACCATAGCAGGTCTCAGCTTCCTCAACAGGTTTTGAATGTGATTATGGAAGCCAGAAGACCTAGTACAAGGAAGGTGTACGCAGAAAAATGGAAGAGATTTTTATTTTGGAGTGCAGCAAAGGATTTGGATGTTTCTGAGCCAAATTTGAGTGTGGCTCTTCAATATCTCACTGAGTTATTGGACAAAGGTTTGTCTTTCTCTTCCATTAAGATTCATGCTGCAGCAATTTCAGCTCACTATGATTGTGACCCACCATTGTTTTCTCATCCTTTGTTCAAGCAATTTCTTAGAGGGGCAAAGAATATAAGACCCCCACGTAGAGCTCCTACTCCTGCTTGGGACCTCAATTTTGTGTTGGAGAAACTCACTCTACAACCTTTTGAGCCTGCAGCTACTGCTGACTTGAAATATTTGTCATGGAAGACTGCTTTTTTGTTAGCCATTACCTCTGCAAGAAGGGTGTCTGAATTGCAGGCCCTTATGGCGGTGGAGCCTTTCTTGATTTTTCATAAGGATAGGGTATCTTTACGTACTAATCCTTCTTTTATGCCTAAAGTGGTTTCTAGTGTGGCTTTAAACCAAACTATTCATTTGCCTACTTTTTATGCAAATCCCCAAAATAAGGGGGAAAAGATTTTGCACACTTTAGATGTACACAGGCAGTTGCGTTATTATTTAAGCAGGACTAAGGATTTTAGGCAGTCTCAGCAGTTGTTTGTTTCTTTTGCTTTGAGTTCTCAGGGCAAGCCTGTGTCAAAACAAACTATTTCTAAGTGGATTGGGTTTTGCATTACTTTTTGTTACTCCCATCATGGCAAGGAGATTCCAGCTGGGATTAGGCCTCATTCCACTAGGGCTACTGCCACGTCTACAGCATTTCTAAGGGGGGTGGCAACTAAGGATATTTTGGAGGCAGCTACTTGGAGTTCAGTGCATACTTTCTCTAAGCATTACCACCTTCCTCTCTACTCTAAATCTAGGGCTGGTTTTGCCACTGCTATATTACAGGGCATGTTGGCAGCTCCTGCTTCTTTGTGATTTGCCATCCTCCCTTACCTCTGCTTTGGGATTCTACCCAAGTGTCAGGACTGCAGCAATGTGAGATGAAGAACATAGTACAGTTTTGTACCTACCATAAATGTAGATGTTCGAAGATCCACATTGCTGCAGTCAATACCCTCCCTCCTTCCCCTCTGTGTTTAGGGGTGGTTGTGTGGGTGGGATTGTACCTTTCTGACTTTGTATATATTGTATATATATTTGGTACAGGGGTGTTTGGTGTGTTGTTGTTTTTTGGTTTGGCCTTATCTTTTTAGGGTCTTCTGACATCTGGGGCAAGAAAAGACTGAGGAAATGACGTCGGTCATGCGCATTTGTACCCTGACGTCCTGACGTCAGACTAATGCGCCTTGACCGACGTCAGCCTTATACTTTGGTATTCGGGCCGACTGGGACAGCGGACTACCCAAGTGTCAGGACTGCAGCAATGTGGATCTTCGAACATCTACATTTATGGTAGGTACAAAACTGTACTTTTTGAAGGTTTTTAAGTGTCTCATTCAGATTAGGATGGCAGCACAGTGGTGCAGCAGATAACACTGTTGCCTTACATAAAGAGGTTCTCCGTTTCGATTCCCAGTTGGGGTGCCTTCTGTGTGGCGTCTGCATTGTGTTCACATGGATTTCCTAGAGGCGTTCCTATTTCCTCCCACATTTCAAAGAGATGCAGTAGGCAGACTGGACACTCTAAATTGTCCTTAGATGTGTCTGTGTGTGTGTGAGCAAGTGTGCGGTATGAAAAAACAGCCATGGCAGGGCTAGCCATCCAGCGGTGTGATCCTTGGCTCTAGTTGATTGTCACTTATGAAGTGACACCCCAACCCCATGTGTACAAAATGGGAAAAAATGTTGAGGAAGAATGAATGGATTCATATTGGAATAGCATGCTGTGAGTTGTCTCTCTTAGGTCCATTTGCAACAGATACACGCTGTGGTTGGTTGAGACTAGGGTGGAGGTGGTACCAGAGAACTGCCTGAAAGAGAATATAATGGTCAGTACATACGGTTTTTTTTTCTTCTTTCTTTTTTTAAGGCTTTGTGTGTAAGAGATAGAGAGAGACAGAAACAGGGACAGAGATGGACAGAGGTAACCTGTGCTACTACAGACAGGTAACATGTACTATTTCAGGGAAGGACCTGTGGTTGGCTTTCAATGCTGCCTGGGGATAAGGAGGCATTTGCTGGAGTAGGCAATTTCTTTCATTGAGTATTGTTTACATTGCTGAGATGTACAAAGCGTTTACAATGTAATAAAGATTTGTAGATGCAGTAAATTGTAACCTTAAATATGCAAAAGCACACATGCTGATATAAACACTTTAATTATCTAAGCAGAGGTGACTAAAACAGAAAGTAAGATAAAGGGCAGAATGTGTGGGGGAGACAGAGAGGATGTGAGACACTTTTAAGATGGAGGTGCAGTGCTTTGAAAAGGAGGTGGAAGCTGGTAGACAGATGCAAAGTGAGAGGTTAGGAAAAGATGACAAAGGATGGAAATGAGAGGGAGTAAGAAACTGGCAGTATGTGTAACAGATGGGAAGAGAAGAAGGTGGGGAAGAGCGAGTGAGGGAAGTATGGCTTGAGACTGAATCATGGTAAACAGGTGGAGGATATAGGTGATATATATGTTATGTATGATCAAGTACTAGGACACTGATGGCTTCACTCAAGACAAATTCAGAAACAGCTTTAGGCATGAATGATGGACTAGTGCATAACACACACCTGTCCTTGTGAAAAATCAGATAGGGTTGGCCCACCTTGGCTGCTTGTAGTTTAGAGACTTACCTTTCAGATGTCAGAGCAATGAGTAACCAGTATTTCAAGTAATGAACCATAAATCAGCCTGAGAGACAGGTTCAGAAGGAGGTATAGTTAAATTTCAAGAGCAAAGTTGAGATCTCAATGAGGAGGAATAACCAACACTCCTTTTGCTAGCTGTTTGACCAAAAAAAGAGACAAAAAGAGGGGGATCCATGGGCAGACAAGATGAGATAGCTGCAACATGCACTTTGATAGAAGCATATGACAAGTCATCTCTAAGCAACTCACAAATATTTCAAAACCAGGGTGGTTTCAAATCCTTTCTAAACCTCTGATGTTAAGTTGTCTATCTTGCCTTCATTCTTGCTGGATGGGTTCGGAGCCGACCTCGGCTCCGACTCGGCCACTCTAAAGCTCGAGAGTTGGTTCCACCGGCTCGAGGCCCCCCTTATATCCCACAATGCTAGGCGAGAATTACCTCAGATCTCGTTTGCCGCTACAGCGATCGAGGTGTTGTTTTTCTACCGGCTCAGGTTAGTTTGTTAAATCAGTCTTTTTTGTACTGTTTAAATCCCCTTTATTACTTATTTTCACGTATTTCCCTTAGTGTAGTGGAATTTATCCCCTTCTTCTATTATTCCGTTTTTTTCCCTCAAGAACTTATAAGTTCTTCCCTTAGGCCTTCGGGCCCTGCTATCCCTAGTGGAGTGTTTGTGTTTTGATAGGGATACTTAATATCTAAACTAACTAACTAATTTTTATTAGTGTAATTTAGTTTAACTTTCTTATAGTGTAATCGGTGTGGTTGTGTTCTGTGTGGTGGTTCGGTTCCTTGATAATGTCCAAGGATTCAAAGGTCTCAGGCTTCAAGAAGTGTGACTCGTGCTGTCAGAAAATGTCTCTGACAGACGGTCACACTTCTTGTGTGTACTGCCTGGGACCTTTACACCTGCAGGACTCTTGTGCTGTATGCCATGGCTTCAGCCCCAGAGTCCTGCAGGAAAGAAAGAACAAACTCATCCTAAGGGGTTTGCTCAAGCCCGAAGGTTCCCTAACTGCTCCATCGGGGAAATCTTCTAAGGCTGCTAAGACCTCGACTCCAGTTTCTGAGTCGAGGCCTAAGGCTTCGAAGCCTACTGCTACATCGGCTCCGGCTGGAGCCGATGAGTCCTTGACTACAGTTTCTGTGGTTCCCTCGGCTCCGGCTGGAGCCGAGGTATTGGAGAGTCCTGGGTCGGCTCCGATCAGACCATCGGAGCCGACATCTAGAAAGAGGTCGAGGTCACCATCCCTTGGCTCCGTTCATTCGGCTCCAGCGTCTCCCTTGCTGTCTGAACGGAGCCACAGATCTCACTCCTCCAGGTCATCGAGGCTATCGGATCACGACCTCCAGAGGGTAGTGAGTCGACTTCTAAAGTCCGAGGCACTGGCCCAAATGCTTCAGAGTCCGACTCATCAGTCGATGCCTCAACCTATTCCTCTAAATATTCCTCCTCCGACTCCTTTGAGCTCGGGCCGGCGCCTCGGAACCGAGACTGTGCTAGCCCCGGAGCCAATACATTTGTCTTCGGCTCCGTCGTCGGCTCCGATTTCTTCTTTTGAAGAATCTCGGCGCCGGACTTCCCTCGTCGGCTCCGGGGGGGTGGGTGGCATCGGACCCTTGTCCGACCCCTCTCCCTCTCGGCGCTGGTGAGTTCGGCTCCGACATCGGCCTCGGAGCCATCTCTGTCGGTGCCGAGGGAGGCTCTCAGCTTCTCGGAGTGGGGACCTCTGGCTTTGCCTGACAGGGGTGCGTTCGAGGTCATGCGGAGAGTGTTAGAACCTTGTTCAACTCCACAGTCGGCTCCGTCCGTCCCTCCCTCTTCGGTGCCTCAGGTGATGTCTACTCACTCCCTCATCCCAGACCGCAGAGAGCCAGCTCCTCAAGAATCCCCTGTGGGGATCTCATCCTCTTCCGAGGCCTCCCCTGAACTGGCAGAGGAGCCCCCTAGGAATAGAAAGTGTAAGAGGAAACACATAGACTCACCTGAGTCTGTCACCTCTGACACAGATTTAGAGGATTCCGAGGGTTCCCCCCGTTCCCCTTCTGAAGATGTCTCTTTTGCGGACATTCTAGAGATCCTGAAACAGAGGGGAAATTGGCCAGCCCTTAACACTTCGGAGGATAAATCTGTGTATCTTGAGGCGTTTGGCTCTCGCCCTTCCACCTCCTGGGTGTCCCCCCCCTTTGACCCCCTCATGCAGGTGGTGGCAAAGAAAGCCTGGACAGCTCCTGACTCAGTGGACCCCACCCCCAGGAGACCTTCTAAATTTATAACAGCACCAACTGACAAACAATTTCTGACCAAGGGTGTTACTGTGGATGCTATGGTGGTAGCTGCTGCCACCAAGAAGGAACTAGCTGATCCTTCAGTACCTGTTCATCCCCCTAACAAAGAATCTAGGTCTATGGACAGGTATGGGAAGCGGATGTTTTCGTCAGCGACCTTTGCAATGTGGTCGCTGAACTACCTATGCCATTTCACCCGTCTCCAGAGAGACTTGATCAAGGAAGCGGGTGAGATGTTGAAGGATCCTACAGCTGCAGATTTTCAAGACAAAATGAAAACCCAGCTGACTACCCTGAATTCGATAGCTAACTCCTCCATGCGCCTCTTTTCATATGCGGCTGATGGAGCGAGCAGAGCCGCAGGGACAGGTGTCGCCTTACGTCGGCATGCCTGGATGCGACTATGCAATTTTGCGGACCCCTTTAAAATGTCTTTCACCAATTCCCCGTTTGATGGATCATCTCTTTTTGGTCCTCAGGTGAAAGAAACCTTGACTAGGTGCGAGACGGATGGCAAAACCCTATCTGCCGTCGGAGTGCGTTTTTCTACTCCTTCTAGACCTTACCCCAAAGGTCAGAAAAGTGGAAAAATGTGGTTCCGCAAACAATCTCAAGGGAATTTGCCTGACGCACAGAGTCGGTTCCCCTCCAGAGGCAGAGGAGGGAACAATAATGGTAGACATCGCCCTAGAGGCAGAGGGGGTCCGCAGAACCAAGGCAATCGAGAAACCTTTTCCGATAAGCCTTTTCTGCATCCCTGAGGTGTTGCCCGACTGTCCACCTTCGGAGGCAGTCGGGGGAAGATTGTCACTGTACCCAGAAGCCTGGCTATCCCTAACTCAAGACAAATGGGTACAGTCCATCATTTCCGAAGGCTATTCCATTCCCTTCATTTGCATTCCAAACCGATCAAAAATATCCCTTCCAGATGTTCCACCCGCTCAAAGGGATCTTGCAGCTTTGGAAATTTCAAAACTGCTGGCAAAAAGAGCAATTCAGCCAGTTCCAGCAGACCAGCAAGGATCCGGAATCTACTCCAGGTTCTTTTTAGTTCCAAAGAAAACAGGGGACTGGAGACCAATTTTGGATCTCAGTATCTTGAACAAGTCGGTCAAGAAAACAAGATTTCGGATGGTCACGCTACAGTCCATTCTTCCCCTATTGGGAAAGGAAAACTGGATGTGCTCTATAGACCTTCAGGATGCGTACTATCATATAAAAATGAACAGACGCTCCAGAAGATTCCTCCGCTTCAGGCTGGGAACCAGTCATTTTCAATTCAGAGCCCTGCCCTTTGGTCTCACCACAGCCCCCCGGATGTTTACCAAATGCATGGCAGTGGTAGCTTCTCACCTGAGACGTCAAGGATTCCAGGTGTTTCCATATTTGGACGACTGGCTCCTCACAGCTCCCACCAAGCATCTTCTTCTAATGGCCAGGGACTACACCTTTCGCATTTGTCAAAACTTAGGCATTTCAATAAATTGCGAAAAGTCTGTTTTGTCGCCTTGTCGTGTTATTACCTTCATAGGCGCAAATCTAGACACAGTCAACATGTCTGCGAGGCTAACAGATCAAAGAATAACAGACATACACAAACTGGTCTCGCTCCTCTTCAGCAGCAACAGAGTCAAAGCCAGGTTAGTTCTGAAAGTATTGGGGATTATGGCGGCTGCCATACCTCTGCTTCCATTAGCCAGATTCCACATGAGACTCCTTCAATGGATGCTCTTCACACAATGGTCATACCAGCAACTTCCGATGTCCCACACCATTATGATTACGCAAACATGCAGGAATCATCTTCAGTGGTGGATGTCTTCCCCTCAGCTCTTCTTGGGAAGACCCTTTGTTCCTCCCCCTCCGGTTGCTACTCTGCCACCGGACGCCTCCCTGATCGGGTGGGGGGGGCATTATCAGGGCAGAACTGTCCAGGGCACATGGCAACCAGACGAATGCCACTTGCGCATAAATGTTCTAGAGATGAGAGCAGTGCTTTTAGCGTTGCAAGCCCTTCAAGACCCTCTTCCCTTGGGAACGATAGCAATCCAGACAGACAATATGTCTGTAGTGTGGTATATCAACAAACAAGGCGGAACCAGGTCCTATCCCCTATGTCGAGAAGCACTCAGACTGTGGCAATGGGTGATTTCTTCTCAGCAGTTTCTGATAGCAACGCACATCCCCGGGAAGTCCAATCAAATCGCGGACAAGTTGAGCAGAGCTATCTTCATGCCTCACGAGTGGTCTCTGAAAGATTCTATTGTGAGAAAAATTTTTCTCAAGTGGGGTCAGCCTTGCTGCGACCTTTTTGCTACTCCCCAAAACAGCAAGTGCAAAGATTATTTCACCCTATTCCCGCTACCAGGCCAGCCCAGCAGAGACGCTCTAGTCCAAGTTTGCCCCGGGGACTTCTGTATGCATTTCCTCCCTTCCCACTAATCTCTCAAGTGATACAGAAAGCTATCGCTCAGAAGGCCTCCTTGATCCTCATTGCTCCTTACTGGCCTCGACAGGTTTGGTTCCCCTTTCTACATCAATTTCTGTTGGAGCAACCTTGGCATCTGGACCTAGTTCCAGATCTTTTGATCCATCAGTCGGGTCAGTTTCATCGCTCCCTCCCCTCTCTGAACCTCACTGCTTGGTTCCTCCAATTCCAACCTTAGCCAGGCTTCCTCAAATATCTCACGCTGTTCGAGATATTTTGATAGCTTCCCATAAAGCTTCCACTCGGAAGATTTATCTGAGTAAGTGGAAACGCTTCGCCTATTGGGCTCAAGGAAGGGACATAGATCCTTTCACGGCTTCCATCCAAATAGTCCTTGATTTTCTAGCTGAACTCTTCCATGCAGGTTCATCTCCTTCTACTCTTAAAGTTCAATTGGCAGCTATTTCTAACTTTCATGTGGGCGTCTCAGAGTCTGCCATAATGTCCCACAAGCTTTGCAAAGCCTTTTTAAAGGGAGTTTTTCTACTCAGACCTCCTATAAGAAATCCTCCTCCTTCTTGGGACCTAAATTTAGTTCTCAGTTCCTTGATTCTCCCCCCTTTCGAACCTGCAGCTTCCTGTTCTTTAAAATTGCTATCATGGAAGACTCTCTTTCTGGTAGCTATTACTTCAGCTAGAAGAGTTTCAGAACTTCAAGCACTCAGCTGTCGACCTCCTTATCTGTTGTTCCATAAGGACAGGGTATCCTTGCGAACCAACCCGTCCTTTTTACCTAAAATAGCCTCAGCGTCTAACCTAAATCAAAGTATTGACCTCCCTGTGTTTTTTCCAGAATATTCTAATAGGTCTGAACAAAAATTGCATTGGCTAGATGTTCATCGTTAGTTAAGGTACTATTTGGATAGAACCAAACAATTCAGGAAATCTGACCAGCTGTTTGTCTCTTATGCAGAAGGCAGAAAGGGACTTTCTGTTTCTAAGGTATCATTATCTAGATGGCTAACATCTCTAATTTCCATTGTCTATGAAATAAGACACCAAAAGCTACCTAACAAACCTAAAGCCCATTCCACCAGAGCTTTGGCTACTTCTATAGCTTTCCAAGACAGACTGCCTATAGACACCATTTGTGCAGCAGCTACTTGGGCTACTCCTCACACTTTCATTTCACATTATAAGTTGGATTTAGCTTCTAGGCATAGAGCTAATTTTGGTTCCACTGTGCTCAAGAGTCTGTTCCGTTAGGCCACCGGGACAAGGTGCTAGGGGCCTTGGTCCCATCCAGCAAGAATGAAGGCGAGATAGACAACTTAACATATAGAAGTTATGTTCTTACCATAACTTTCCATGTTAGTTGTCTTCTTCTCGCCTTCTTTCTTGTCCCTCTCCTTCCCCTGGCCTGGACAGACCTAGAGGAGTTTGATTGTGACCTCTCTTTCTACCACCTCTTTGTGATAGGTATATGCTCTACTGTGCATTTTTTCCTACATCAGGCTTAGGTCACCTTTTCTCCTTCCCTTTGTTTATAGAGGTGGATTCCTTTCCAGTTTTTCCTGGTTGTATTATTAGCTGGGCCTAGCTCACAAATGAGATCTGAGGTAATTCTCGCCTAGCATTGTGGGATATAAGGGGGGCCTCGAGCCGGTGGAACCAACTCTCGAGCTTTAGAGTGGCCGAGTCGGAGCCGAGGTTGGCTCCGAACCCATCCAGCAAGAAAGAAGGCGAGAAGAAGACAACTAACATGGAACGTTATGGTAAGAACATAACTTCTATTTATTAGCTAAGCAGCAGGTAGAAACCCCTTCCACTGGAAATGTAAAGATTTTCTAGTTGCAGGTCTTCTTGTCTCCTTAAATACCTGCTGCACACCCTCATGGAACAAGTGCCCAAAGGTATCAAAATAGAGTCATCTAGGCTGTCAATCGCAATTGCTCTAAGTTGGGATGTACCATTTGCCACAGATGCTGTGTAAGCAGATCCAGCCTGTGAGGAAGCTTGTGGTGACTGCCCTTAGCCAATTCCATTAAAAAGGAGAACTAACGTTGTCTGGGCCTTAAGAGGTTACCACAATGATCTTTGGATATTTGCATGTACCTTGGGAATCATTGGAATGGGTGGAAATGCATACAGGTGCACTCCCAACCATGGGATTGATAGAATGCTTGTCTTCCAATCATGGATGCAAGGATGTCTTGAATAAAATTGTTCCAGTTATCTGTTTTGAAAGGAGGCAAACAGATCTACTTGGGGTGTTCCCTAAATCTGGAAGCAGACCTGGAAGACCTCTACATGGTGCTTCCATTTGTGAGGTTTTCTCTAGGAAAGTGCAGTATATAGAGTTAACCAGGCGGGTAGCAAGAACAATGCCAGGCGTTTTCTAAGTGAGTAGATAGGAGTTTTTTAAATTGTACTATAGAGCTGTTAGAGGAGATGGAGGTGGGTAGTTTATTCCATATTTTCGGAATGATGTTTCAGAATAAAGATTCCCCAGCTGAGTTATTAGCCTTGGTGGCTTGTACTAGGAGTTTGTCACTGGAATGGAGTGTTCTAGAGGTGGTGTAAGGTAGTATAAGATTTTTTAGAGCAGGAGTTTTATCCGGTTCGTGGAGTATTTTATGAACAAAGGTTAGTTGTTTGTATTGGAGCAGCTGAGGGAGTTCTAATCCCATAATATAATTAATAATAATAATTATAATGGAATTCTGATGCCATAAGGCCTAAAAAAACTGAGGAACTCTCTTATGGACGCCACGTCTAGAACAGAAAAATTCAAGAAAATGTCCTGATAAGTCAGAAAATTGTCTTCTGTGAGGAAGACCATCATATTAACTGTGTATATCCAATACCCCAGGAAAACAATTCATTGAGAGGCTGTGAGGAAGGAATTTTGAAGTTCACGTTGAAGCCAGGGTGGGCAAGGAGAGATGTGAACTTGTCTAAGGCCCCAAGTTCCTTGGTACAGAATCTGCATAAATAATTTCATGATATATAAACTACATGTTATTATTGTAAGGCCGTTTTATATACAGTACAGTTGGGTATTTAAAATGTGGAAATCTTTTTAATGATTGTCGTATATGTTAAAGATATTAAAGTAAAGAAGTGTTTTTTCTTAGTTCTAAGAAATGTAGGCTTTATACTAAGATATGTCTGGAGAGAAGCAGGTTTAAGTTAATATAATGCTGTGAACTTGGGTTGCAGGGGTGGGTGTAAAAGTGTACTGATTATATTACATGTAGAATTAAGATAATACTTTTCTTGTTTTTTACAAGTGTGGATATCAAAATTAATGCCACTGACGTAAGCTATAAACATGTTTTTGTAAGGAAAAAGACTTGGAAAAATAAGACAAAATGATGAAAGGCATGAAAAATGCTAAGTTTCTTGCTTCTGCAAAGGTATTGACTTGTTTTTTTTTTCCATTAGCAAATTTTCTTAGTAGGAAACACCCGTGTTTGTAAAATTTAGGAGTAGGGATATTAAGGATGTACTACAACATTCTATTTTTTTTTAAAACAAAAATATGTTTGAGAACAGTGGGATGTTTCAGTGTGGTAGTTGTTTTCATTGTTGGTACACTGAAGTGTTACTATACTTTGAAGTTTTTGGCAACCTCCAAGTATTTAGAATTAAGGGTACTTATACCTATAAATCTCAAGGGGTTGTAATTTAGAAAAATGTTGTTCCTGCATGGCATTTTATGTTGGAAAAGCTATTAGAACTTTAAGTGAACACATTTCTGAACATGTTAGGGACATTAAGAAGAAAAACAAAAGAATGGTCTATCAAACATTCAGTAATGCATTCAGGTTTTAAGAAGTTTGTGCTCAATGTAATGGAAAAAGTTGATCAAGATTTTAGGAGGAGAGAATTTCAGTATTTTTTAGAATGTAGAGAATTATTTTGACAGATATCTTTAAATGCAGGGGAAATTTTCCTTGATTATTATAGCCATAAATTAGTAGAAAGTATTCTAATAACTAAGCCAACGCGGGAATGGAGAAAGGAGATTCTGCTGATAGGGATGACTGCAATTAGGGATATAGACAGTAGGCAAGAGGGGACTGGAATTTATTGGAGAAAACTGGCAAAGGAAAAAAGGTATTGCGAGCAAATAATAAGAGAGGGAAAAATGATAGAATGTGAAGATGCCAAAAATTTATTTGGACTGCAGGTTAAAAATTGCCTTCTCTATCAAGGATTGATATCAGAGTATAGGCAAAGAGAAAGAAATGGGGGGGGGGGGTCCTAAACGAAAGACTAGCACTTCTAGAGTTTTTAGTAGAATCTAGAACATAAGCTGCCATTAAAAAAGGAATAATTAATAGAGCATATAAAATATTGCATGATAATTATAAGAATCAGTCAGAAGAGATTAGAAGGGATTGGGAAGAGAGATTGGATAAGCAATTCACAAAGAAACAATGGAAACATATATCTATGTCTCCCAAATATGCAACAAAATCTAGAAGATTTAGGATTTTTGCTTGGAAATGTTTATATAGATGTTTTTGTACCCCAAGTAGATGCCAGAGAATTTTTTCCTCAGGTGGATAGCAAACATTGGAGATGTGATGGGGAAGAAACAGGTAATTGGGAACATATTTTTTGGGAGTGCAGTGCGTTGGCAGAGTTTAAGGATTCCCTGTGGGATGCAGTGTTGGAGATGCTGGGTAAGTGGATTGGTGTGATGAGGGAGATGATTTTTCTGAGCTATGATACAGAATCGGAATTGCCTAGACATGGTAAGACCTTGCTGTCTGTGATTATGGTGGCTGCCAAAAAAGCAATAACTAGAAAATGTAAATCAAAATCTAAACCAACTATATTAGGAGTAGTGACTATAGTAACAGAGATAAAACAGCTGTAATTGAGATCTTTAAAAACAGGTAGAAGCAAACTACATAGGAAAGAAATGGAAATTGTGGGAACAATACTTACAGGGGAGGAATGAGGTTTAAAAGAAGGCAGTACTTAAATGAGTTATATAATGCTAGGCTGAAAATGATTAGGTAGATTATAAGTGATGTATAATGTTTGCAACTGGGAGTGTGTCAGTGTAGTTTGTGATGTAAAATGATGCTTGTGACTAGGATTATGTCTGTGTTGTTTGTTTTCATTAATATAAGTGTATGATTGCTTATGTCGTAAGTGATAGTTTAATAAAGATGTTTCTTGTTTAAAAAAAGAGGGTCAAGAATTGAATAATTTATGTAATGTTGCTTAGGTTATATGATATATAGCGATATATGTAAAGCATATTTGTTAATTTTAACTTGTTAATACAGTTTGATTACTTTTATGTAAATGTGCCTGCGTCACAAGTGATAATTCAATAAATGTGTTTTAAAAAATGATCATTTGAATACAAAATGTCAATTGACAAAGGGATAATAATGTGTGTAGGGTTTAAACATTTATTTGTATACACAGAATTTGCATTTATTTATAATTTTATATAATATTTTATCAACATCTGTTATTATATGTGTAGAATGTGAATGTATTTTGTACTAATGTGTATGACATAAACACGTATGTTGTTTTTGCTAGATGTGATTGGTCAAATTATGATGACATGTTCTTACTGGTCCTTCTGAAAATCTCATCTAGGAAATATTTCTATTTTCTGAAGAAGTATTAGTAAAGAGATGAATGTGCTTAAAGATTAAGGTGTCTTTTTTCTAAAAAACACCTTTACTGAGTTATCACCTAAGACGGAAACACTTTGGAATCTTGAAATACTGAAATGTTGAATTTCAGTATCTCGAGACCAAAGTGTCAAATCTGCAGATGTGCGAAACTTCAGAATATCGAACCCAGAAATGTCGAACCTGCGGTACTGATGGCGCGTTAGCTAAATGTGGTGTTTTTAAGGGTTTTGGGGAGGGTTTGTGTGTTTGTGAGTGTGTCGGAGAGTGTTAGATGTGGGTTAGGGTACGTATGTTAGAGTGTGAGTGTGTCAGTGTTGAGAGTGGTGGTGTTTGTATCTGTGTGATGTGTGTACGAGGGGGTGTGTGGAATTTATGTTGGTGGGTTTTGTGTGTTGGTGTTTAGTGCGAACTCGTAGTTAGTATATATAAGTAGTGGGGTGTGGAGGCCGCAGCCCTCCGCATGGGGGTGCAGGGGGGCTTGCCCCCTGCTTATAGTAAGGGTGTGTGTGCATGTGTTTGTGTTGTTGTGCGGAGGTAGGTGTACTTGTGTTTGTATGTGTGCTGCAACGATTGTGGTTTTGGGTTTCAAGGTTTTGTTTTTCTTTTTTTTTTTTGTTTTTTTGGCTTTATAGTCTCAAAATACTGAAATTCGATATTTCAGTATTTCGAGATTATAAAGTGAATCCCCTAAGACATAGGCAAGTATACCCTTATATAAAGGAAAACTCCAGCTTTACTCTGTCACATATCGCCTATTCAGAGGCAATCTCTGCCTAACATATAAAGCTATGTCAAACCCAGAGCTGTTGGACATGCGCCACTTAAAGAAATCCCAATTCCTCCGAGCTACACACTCTAGGGACCTAAACCTTGCACCACAACGAACAGAACATGCTGGAGTGATAGATTCCTGTCCCAGAGACTTCCCATACTCTGGAACAAACTACCTCTCTATATCAAACAAAGCTCCTCATTAGCACTCTTCAAGAAAAATCTTGATGATTAGATGGGAGATAGGGAATTCACCCCAGGGATCACTTCTGTGGCTCTGCTTGACAGGGGCACAGGAAAATAATTTTCTTGGTTGGCGAAAGCCAGGGTACCTTTTTGGCTAGGCTTATATAGGCCCTAGGACCAATAGCCTAGTACCTACCTATGAACCTATGAACCAAAACATGTTAACATGCTCATAGTTACAGACATTATACATCATATACATACTTTTATAAAATTATTATCAATCCAGTATTACATAATTGCTGCATTCCTATCTTCCCTGACACCTTATTCCTCCTCCAAAACATTAGTCTGCATGTATTGTCCCCCACAATTTCCATTTTTTTTTCTATTTAATTTGCTCCTACGCCTTTCTAAAGATCCCACTTCCAGTTCTTTTATCTCTGTTGTAATATTCACTACTTAATGCACATTTGGTTTAGACTTTGATTTCCATTTTTTAGTAATTGCTTTTTTGGATTCTTGGCTGGAGCGCCTTCTGTGTGCAGTCTGCATGTCCTCCCCGCAGTCGAGTGACGTTAAAGACATGCAGGAATGTGCGAGCTTGAATGGGTGTGCCTTCGTTGAAGGCTGGGCATTGGGCTGGCAACTCAGCACCGTAAAAATCCACTGCCAGTCATGAGCGGGCCAGAGTACCACTGTGGCGACCCCTAACTGGGAAAAGCCGAAAGTCTTTTTTTTTTGTAATTGCTTTTTTGGCAGCCACCAGAATTAAACTTTACAAGGCATTACTATGTCTAAGCAATTCAGATTCTGTATCTTTTCTCAAAAATGATTTCCTTAGTTACAGTTTGCTTACCATTTTTTCTGAACAAGAGTACTCCGTAGGGAATTTTTTAATGTCTGCCAGCTCATTACACTGTCAAACCATAAGTTCCCATTTACCTCTTACTTACCCATCACACTTCCAACATTTATCTACCTGAGGAAAAATTCTTTGGAGTCTGCTTGAGATATAAAAATACCTGTCCAACCTCTTGCAAACTAAAATGCTAAATCTTCTTGACTTTGCTGCATATTTGGGAGCCATACATATGTCCTCCCATTGTTTTCTTATGAATTGCTTATCCAATTTCTCTTCTGAATATTTTCTAAAGTCTTCTGATTGAGTCATATAGTTATTGTGCAATATTCTATATGCTCTACTCTTTCTCCCTTTTTTAACAGCAGCTTCTGTTCTAAATTCAACTAAAAACTTAGGATTCCCCTACCCTGTTCTCTTTGCCTATACTCTGATATCAGTGCCTGGAAGGGAAGGCAGTCTCTAGCCTGAAGTCCAAATGTCTTCTTGGTCTCTTCCCATTCTGTTACATTTTCCTCCCTGATTATTTGCTCCCAGTACCTTGGTTCTTTTGCCAGTTTTCTCCAGTAAATTCCAGCCCACTCTTGCCTATTTCTGTACCCCTAAATGTAGTCATCCCTATTGCCAGAATATCTCTTCTTCATTCTCATGTTTGCTTAGTTCCTGGAATATTTTCTGCTACTTTATGAATATAATATTCAGTATGGATGTTGTTATTTTCCTTAAGCATCTGCATCCAGAATCCTATTTCCTCCTTATTTCTTGAATTTCCAGCCTGTTTGTGTGTTTATATATACATATATATATATATATATATATATATATATATATATATATATATATATATATATATAAATGAACCTTAACTGTGTAGCTCTAAAATATCCCTTCAAATCAGGTAATGCTAAAATATTTTGTTCTACTGGAAGGATCAGCTTATCCCATTTTACCCTTGCCCTCTTCCGCTCCCAGATAAAATCCTTCAACTCTGTATTAATTTCCATCCACAACTTCGCCTGTGTTTGATAAAAATTATACCTGACCTGTATATAAACCTAAAGGATCTTGATATCCATATCCATAAAAAAGAACTTCCAGTTTCTCAGTTTTTGTGTTATCTTTTGTTTAGTCTTTTCCTACATATCCTTAGCTGGCATAGCAGAATATACCAATAACCCACACCTGGGTGTAGGTAATGCTGGATTTACCCACGGTTGGCGTGGTTTGGTCACGAGGGCGAAGCCCAAACGAAGCCAACCATGAGTAAATCCAAAATTACCCACACCCAGAAGTGGGTTACTGCTGTTATACAAAGACATTATTTAAGAAAAAACAAAATTACTTTTCTTAAATAATGGCATTGTATAATGCCTCCCTGCTGCCCTTCCGCAGCTTATTCTGCGGCAGTTCTGATGTACTGCGCATGCGTATGCCTAGGCAGTACATCAGAGCTGTGGGCAAAAGCAACGGAGAAAGCAAGATCGCCGTTGCTTTTTACTGTTTCGCTATGTTAAATGGGTTTAACATAGCGAGACAGCTTTAAAAAAAGCAACGGAGAATCTCCGTTGCTTATTTTAAAGCTGTCTCGCTATGTTAAACCCATTTAACATAGCGAGATTTTGAAAAACAACGGAGAAAGCAAGATCTCCGTTGCTTTTTACAAACTGTTAGCTATGTTAAATGGGTTTAACATGGCGAGACATTTAAAATAAGCAACGGAGATCTCCGTTGCTTATTTTAAAGCTGTCTCGCTATGTTAAACCCATTTAACATAGTGAGACAGGTTTAAAAAAAAAAAGCAACGGAGAAAGCAAGATTTCCGTTGCTTTTTACACACTGTCTCGCTATGTTAAAGGAGTTTAACATAGCAAGACAGCTTTAAAAAAAAGCAACAGAGATCTCCGTTGCTTTTTTTAAACCTGTTTCGCTATGTTAAACTCCTTTAACATAGCGAGACAGTGTTTTAAAAAAGACTTATACTAATGGAAAAAGTCCGGGCGACTGGACCTTTTCCATTAGTATAAGTCGATTTACAACATGCACGCTGACCAATCAGCATGCATGTTTTGGAATATTAATGGAGGGTCATGGTATAATGCTTTTTAACCCATACTCCTAAATCTTACTTCATTTTATTGTGTCTTCGTAAGTACGGTTATTGCTGATCCAATTTGTTTGTGGGTACATAGTTTACAGCTATAGCCTTTGTTTTGTTTGTATTAATTTTATATCCTGAAAAAAATTTAAACTGTCTCAGAATGTTCCACAACACTGTCATGTCCTTTCCTGGTTATATTAGGTACAAAATAATATTGTCTGCAAGTAAAGCTATACCAATTATATCCTTGTGAGTTTATTTTTAATTGTTTGGCCAGATTCAATAACACCCACAAGGAGTGTACACTAAGTGTACACAGTCTGTATTCAAGAAAGTACAGTTTTGTACCTACCATAAATGTAGATGTTTGATTGCTAATACAGCTGCAGTCATAACTGATGGGTTCTCCAGTCGGCCGAATTCCAAAGTCTAGGTCCGGCGTCGGTTGTCGTCGCTTCTTCCCTGACGTCAGTGCGACAGGGGTATAAAGGAACCAGCCGACGCCATTTTCTTCAGTTTTTCTTGTCCCAGATGTCAGGTGCCCCCAGAAGGAAGGCAATACATAAATTTGTGTAATAATGCAGTGCAATATAATCAAAATACAGTAGTTGCAAGCAAATACATCATAAATGAATACCCCAATCAGGTTGTATGAGGATGTGTTAGCCTATAGGCCTGTTACAAGAGGGGAAGGAGGGAGGGAAACCTGGACTGCAGCTGTATTAGCACTCGAACATCTACATTTATGGTAGGTACAAAACTGTACTATGTTCATCGTGCATACAGCTGCAGTCATAACTGATGGGTAGAATCCCAAAGCTAAGAAAGGGGTGGTAGGCACTAGGTGGAACTAGGAGGAGCCAAAATGCCCTACAAGACTGCAGTGGCAAAGCCTGCTCTAGATTTGGAGTATAATGGTAGGTTGTAGTACTTGGAGAAGGTATGCACAGAACTCCAAGTGGCTGCTTCCAAGATATCCTTGGTAGGAACTCCTCTGAGGAAGGCTGCAGAGGTGGCTGTGGCCCTGGTGGAATGAGTTCTAATGCCTGCAGGTACAGCTTTGCCATGAAAGGAATAGCAAAAACGTATGCAGTGGGCTATCCATTTTGAGATTGTCTGTTTGGAAATTGGCTTTCCTTGAGCTCCTACCGCATAGGACACAAAGAGCTGTTCTGATTTTCTGAAAGGCTTTGTTCTGTCCAAATAATAACGCAGTTGTCTGTGGATGTCCAAGGAATGTAGTAATCTCTCCCCTTTGTTTTGAGGATTAGGATAAAAAGTAGGTAAATGTATGGCCTGATTTAAAGCTACCCTGGATACCACTTTAGGCATAAAGGACGGGTTGGTTCATAAGGAAACTCTGTCCTGATGGAAGATGATAAAAGGCTGGACAGCCATGAGAGCCTGTAGTTCTGAAACTCTACGAGCTGAGGTGATAGCCAGAAGGAAAGCTGTTTTCCAGGACAAATATTGCAAATCTGATGAGGCAGCTGGCTCAAAGGGAGGCAAGGTCAGTTTTTCCAGAATTAAATTAAGATCCCAAGCAGGTATTGGTTGTTTCCTTGGAGGTCTTAAATTCTTAGCCCCTCTGAGGAACTGTCTTAAGAGAGGGTGAGGGAATAAAGGTGGATCAGTGTTGTATTCTGCAGAAATGGCTGAGGCATGGATTTTGATGGAGGAGAATGAAAGTCCACTGCTTAGCAGCTCAGCCAAATATTGTAGTATTTGAGGTAAATTCAGTTTTCCAGGATCCTGGCCCTTTTTCTCATTTCAGACACAAAACCGTTTCCATTTTGTGGAGTAAGCTTTTCTCGTTGATGGCCTTCTGGCCTCCAAAATGACATCCTGCACCTCCTTGGAGAGTAGGGCCTGTTGTGATGCTAAGGAATCTTCCATGCAGCTAGATTGAGTGTTTTTAGCTGGCTGTGAAGAGTTTTGAAGCTGTGCTGAGTCAGAAGAAGAGGCATTAGAGGCAGGGTCCATGGTGGGGAATGCGTCAGGTTCCTCAGGAGTGGGTACCAGTGTTGCCTTGGCCAGTCCGGAGCAATGAGAATCATCTTTGGTCTGTCTGCTCTGGTTTTCAATAGAACTTTGGGCAGCAGAGGAAGAGGTGGGAAGGCATAAACTGTCATTGATGTCCAACTGAAAGAGAGAGCGTCCACTCTCCAGGCCTTTGGATGGAAAATCCTTGAGCAGAATTTTGTCAATTGATGATTTTTGTGGGAGGCAAAGAGATCTATGTCTGGCCTTCCCCATTCTTGGATTATTTCTGTGAAAACTTTTGGATGCAATTTCCATTCGTGTGGATCTGTCATATTCCTGCTTAGGTTGTCTGCCAGCGTGTTTTCCTTGCCTGGCAAGTACTGTGCTTATAGTTCTATTTGTAAGTCCATGGCCATGTTCCAAAGTGACATGGCCAGTCTGCATAGGGGGTAAGAATGTGTTCCTCCCTGTTTGTTTATGTACCACATAACTGTGGTGTTGTCCGTTCTTATCAATAGTTGACCTGGTTGTAGAAGGTCCTTGAAAGCTATAATAGCATTTATTACTGCTAGCATTTCCTTTTGATTGATGTGAAGGTGCTTTTCTTTTTGGGACCATTTGCCCTGAATGCACCGGTCTGTCATGTCGCCCCAGGTGTAGTCCGAGGCGTCTGTTGTGATGACTTGATTTGCTTGAGGCTTGCTGAATGGAAGACCTGTGTTTGTTTGACATGCTTGAGCCCACCACAGAAATTCCTTTTGCAGACATGGAATTAGTGGTATTATTGTTTCCAAACTGTGGCTGTGTTGACACCATATGTTTTTCAGGTACCATTGTAGTTTCCTCATATGCAGCTTTGCACATGGGATTAGTAAGATGCAAGATGCCATGAATCCCAGAGCCTGCAGGATTTTCCTTGCAGTCAGCCTGGTGCAGTTTGCTAGTGTTCTGAAGTATTGAATTAGTTGCCCCTGCTTCTCTGGCGTGAGGTAGGCCATCTGGGTGTTTGTGTCCAAATTGGCACCCAGGAAAATTATCGTCCGAGAGGGTATTAGCCTTGATTTCTTTTTGTTGACTGTGTATCCCAGAGAGTTCAACAACATTATTACATAAGCCAGATGTTTCAGAAGAATGTGCTTGCTGTCCGCTTGGATCAGGTAGTCGTCCAAATAGGGGTATATTTGTATCCCTTGAAGTCTGCAGTAGGCAATTACTGATGCCAGGCATTTCGTGAATACTCTGGGCACAGTAGATAAGCCAAAGGGCAATGCAGAGAATTGATAATGGGTTGAACCTGCAAGAAATCTGAGGTACCTTCTGCAATTTTGTCTGATTGGGACATGCAGGTATGCCTCCTTGAGGTCCAATGTTACCAGCCAAGACTCCTTGCCCAGCATGGGAAGAAGTTGCTGTAGAGTGAGCATCTTGAATTTTGGTGCGAGTAGAAATGTGTTTAGGATGGATAGGTCCAAAATAGGTCTCCAATCTTTTCCCTTCCTTGGTACCAAAAATAGCCTGGAATAAAAACCTTGACCTTGTTGATGCGTAGGTACTTCTTGAATAGCTTTCATGTTTATGAGATCTGTAATTTGCCTTTGTGCCTCTGCCCTTTGATTGTGTGGCAGGTTTGGCATGCCTCTCATTTTTGGAAGGGTGTGAAAATGGAATTTGTAGCCTCTGTTTATAATGTCCAGGATCCATTTGCCCTTTGTGACAATATGCCAATTTTTTGAAAATAATGCCAGCTTTCCTCCTAAGGGGGCTGCCATTTGAGACTTGGTTGGCATGCAAAGGGGAAAGTCATTGGGTTTGCTTTCTGAAAGATTGCGAGTTATCCTCACCACCTCTTTGTGTAGGAGCTTGCCATTGTCTGACTCTAAACGATCCTTGGGATTGTCCTCTGCCCCTCGGGCGCCTGTATCTGCCTCTTTGGGGTTTGTCCGTGGCAGGAAAGGACCAGTTTTTGGAAGGCCAATTTCTACTAAAACGTGAGGGTTGTACCTGTAGAAAATCTTTCACAGTTTGCATTGATTTAGCCTTTTCCTCCATTTTCCTTAATACCTCCTCAGCATTAGCACCAATTAGTACATCCTTTTGAAGAGGGGCGTCTAGTAATTTAGCTTTGACATGATCAGGCAAGGCTTGTTCCTTGAGCCAGGCATGCCTCTGTATGACTGATCCTGTAACAGCAGCTCTACATGAGGCCTCTAGAGCATCAAAACCACATTGTAAGGTATGCTTACCCACTTGTTCTGCACTATGCATCAAATCCTGCAACTCCTTCAAGTCTGGTTGTTCAGGTTGTGACATTTTACTTTTCAATTGTGATAACAAAAACTGTTGGTATTTTAGCATATGGAACTGACAGTTTAAGGCCCTCATGGTTAAGGTAGCCGAGGTATATACCTTTTTTCCTCACCTTTCTAAGGATCTGGAATCTCTCTCGGAAGGTAATGGATTTTTAGGAATGGAGGCCTTAACTCCCTTGGGGTCCCTGTGAGATGGTTTCTGGGTCAGCAGCATGGCTTTTGTATAGAAATCGGTGTGAGTCAGGAACCCTGTAGTACCTGTCAGGCTTAACTGGAGCTGGAGGTAGAGAGTCCGGGTTAAGGCAGGCCTCCGAGTAAACATCATCTAGGATGTCCAAGACAGGAGGTATAGCCAGAGGCCTGTGCTGAGGTAGCAAGAGAAATTCCCTAAGCCTTTTCTTGGAATCTGAATAATCTTGGCCTTCCCAGTGGAAGTGTTCCCTTAAGGTATGCAAAGTTTCCCCAAATGAGTAATCCTCAGGGGGGATACAGAAGGGATGGACTCCTCTGCATCAGAATCTTCAAAAGGGGAGTAAGAATGTTCCTGATCATCAGAGTGCTCTGAAATAATGAAGCTCTGATCAGAGGAGGGGGAATCTTCCTCCATTCTGGGCCTTTTGTCCGGTGGGGGCTGAGAACCTCTGATAAGAGTAATTAAATCCTCAGCCATTTTAAGCATCTGTTTCTTAGACATGGGGCCTGGAGATGGGCCCTGTGTAGCTGGTCTCTTAGAGTGCATGGTTGCTTTAGACTTAGTGAAAGCCTTGATGGAGAAAGAAGAGGAAGGTCTGAAGACACCTTGAGTGGAGGTGGACCTGTCCACATTCTGAGTTTCAACGCCAAGAGTGGCTTCGGTATCTGTAGTCGGGGTATGGGCCGAGGAGCCTGCGACCTCGGGCACAGGAGACACCATCAAAGAAGTGTCGTCGGTAGTCAGGGGCTGTGTCGGCGCCTCGCTGAGAACCAGAGCACGTGTAGTCGGCTTTGGCGTGGTGTCGGTAGAGGCCGCGGACCTCGTGTGTCAGTCCTTATCTTTGCGTTTTTTAGACAAAACTGGAGTCAGAGTATCCGACGACATAATATAGTTAAATGCTTTCCCAAAATAATGCTGGGCGAACTCCGTGGCAGCTTAATGGTGCGTTTGTTGAATGTAGCACAAAAGCGACAGACCGAGACGTCGTGGTCTGGGCCTAAACAAGGTATACAGAGGGAATGAAAATCCTTATGCGGTATTTGCTTCCCACAAGAAATACAATTATTAACTTTGTTTGACATCGGTCTGAGGCAAGAAAAGTTTCCCCAACGGGGTACTTAGCTTTCAAGAAGACTTTGGTTTCCAAATTTTCGTAATCTCAGGAGCTGGCCGACCGGCACTTGCGAATTGCTTCTGCTTCGGGCACCGCGCGGCAAGAAAGACTGAAGAAAATGGTGTTGGCTGGTTCCTTTATACCCCTGTCGCACTGACGTCAGGGAAGAAGCGACAACAACTGACGCCGGACCTAGACTTTGGAATTCGGCCGACCGAGGACCCGCCTGACGGCAGGAGAACCCATCAGTTATGACTGCAGCTGTATGCACGATGAACATCATCCCTACCACATTTTTTGTGCTGTCTAGTCACTCAAAGATTATACGTGTTCATGTAGTCTACACTTTGTGGTAACCTTTATGAATCCCCTTCAGTATTTTAAGCTACAAGAAAATCAGCAGGAAAACTAAAATTAGGAAGAAGAAGGTGTGAGGTATACTTGTGTTGTCTGTTTACTCAGAACAGGGTACATTTAGTGTACACACAATGTTGGCGTTAATGAATCCCAGGGGTTGAGTTTTATCATATTGGTTGAAGTTAATCCCATTTTTGCTGTTTTATTTTACCCACTTTCTTAGTATACACCTTTTATCATTATGAAGAAATAAATTACATGTACTTTATTAGTAGCTTTGGGTGAACTTCATTAAACTGTATAAACATCACTGGCATCATACCATAAGAGCCAGCCATGTGCAGCTGAGTTTAAACAGGAGAGTATTTATGAGAGCACAAGAAATAATAACCATCAATAACATATGCTAAACCAATATTCACAATCTTTGCAGAAGTAAAAGTCATCCGAATGATCCTACACCAAAGAGAAATTTTATTTATGCAGTAGTTGCTGCTGGCAAACAGCTTTGCATTTCAATGTCTCACCTACAAATACAGTGCCTGCTGCCCTTGAACAATAAATTACTTATGTTGTATTAAAAATGGAGTTCTGGTGATATTGTCATTGTATTTTCTGATGTAGATCATCTGTGCAATGAGGGATAGTTGGCATGCAATGACAACAGGTTCATATTTACTAGGCATGCAGTCTAGGAGACCAGGAGTCTAGCCCAAATTCCCAACTACTCCAAAGCATTGTCTGATTAAGTGACCTGTAGAATGTCTCACAAATGAAGGTCGAAAGATTCACCTTGCACCTTTGCCACAGGAAGTAGCTCATTAACATGTTGGAGCTTTAGTCCGCTGCACTAACTGGCAGAGAAACAATTTTTAACTAAATGCAGTAATTCTTTACAATCCGATCTTGCAGACAAGACTGTATCACAGTGATATGCAGCAATGGGTTTAAAAAGGATGCTAAAGATCCAACTGTTCTGAACACCACACACTACAATGGAGACTATGTGATCTGACAAATGTCAAATCCTTTGCAGTTGCTGGAGGCTGTAAAGAAGTTATTGCAAAAATATATTACTAAAATGCAATGTGATTAGACTAAATTGCACAATTAAGACATATTAATAAATTAACTCTTTAGTGCAATGAATAAAGCTAAAACAATTACAGACAATATAAATGCTATAGCAGTTGTTGATCAACAACCGAAAGTCATACAAAATACAGAAATATTACTGCATGTGGAATACTGTTTTTTTTTTGAGGGGGTCTTCAACATTTGCAGGACACGTACATCTCATTTATGATATCCCTATGTCTTTGTCATCAGAATGACCTCTCTCTTCTGACATCACTTAGTAGAGGTCTGATCTACCTGAATGGCTATTGATGTTGTATTTTTGCAGCATACAACTACGGAGTCAACAGAGCCAGATCATAGACAAATACAACCGTATGCAAGGTAATGAATCAGACCCTAACAGCCTTACCAATATCCTATTACTTGGCTGTTTCTCCCTAATTACCATCAACAATATTTCAAACCTGTCACTTTACATACTATTTTCTTCTTCACTTTTACAATTATCACAGAGATTTATATTTCTTTTAAAACCATTATTTCAAATTTTACAGAAAAAACATTGTCAACCAATTTCTAAACAAAACAAAACACTATCACATTGAAAACAGACATTATGAGAAACAGTAAACTTCTCTTCCCAAGAAACTCACATTTAGTGAAAGTGCATCTGACAACCAATTAAACTACAAAAGATGTGCCAGAATTAATACTCAGATAACATATACTGAAGTACTAATTAAAGTCAATGTGAAGGGTGCTGGAATTCAAATGGCAAATGTATAGTGCATTTGCTAACTGCCAAGGTTCATAGGTTCATAGGTTTGTACTAGGCTATCTGCCCTAGGGCATTTATAAGCCTAGCCAGAGTGTATGTGGCTTATACCACCCCTTAGGATGAGAATACTATGCCCTTTTAGGGTTTAGTTTACTATGCCTCTGTCTAGTAGTGACACAGAGATGACCCCCGGGGTAAACCTACGATCTCCCATCCACTCGTCGAGATTTCTCTTGAATAGAGTCAGTGAGGTGCTCTGCCTAACATGGACTGGGATTCTGTTCCAGAGTGTAGGGAGCCTCTGGGTTATGAATCTGTCCCTCCAGCACGTTCTATTTATTTCTGTGTTGAGGTTTAAGTCACTTGTTCTCGTGGCTCTGATGGATTTGGATTTTCTGAGGTGGAGCATGTCCATTAATTCAGGATTGGACATGGCCTTGTACGTCAGGCACAGATCACCTCTGAGTAGGCGGTATGCGACTGAATAGAGCTGGAGTTTTTTCAGTCGGGCAGCATATGACATATGTTTAAGACCCTTTATCCTCTTAGTGAGGAACTTTTGGGGTCTTTCCAACTGCTGCAGGTGTCGGGTGAGATACATCCCAAATGGGGCATTGTACTCAATCATTGGCCTGATAAGAGAAGAGTACAGGGGCACAATGACCTCTCTTGATCTAGATGTGAAACCCTTCATGATAAGGTGGGCAATATAGAAGGTCTTCCTAACCACTTTGGCAATGTGAGTGTCATATGAGAGGTTACTGTCAACCTGGGTCCCTAGGTCCCTGATTACCTCTTCCGTACTTAATGGATTACCACCTATGTGGTAATTTGTCGGTACCTTGTTTTTCCCAAAGGGTATGACTATACATTTTTGGCGTTCAGCTTAAGGCCATGGCTCTGGCACCAATTATCCATTTCTATGAGGCCTCTCTGAAGGATGTTTGTGTCCGCTGGAGTATCAATTATGGCGCCCAGTTTGCAGTCGTCTGCGAACTTTGTCAGCCACAATCCTCCTATGTTTGCCTGTACCTCGGAAAAATAAATGCCGGACAAGAGGGGTCCCAGGACTGAGCCCTGTGGGACACCGCTTGTGACTGGCTTAGAGTCTGACATAGCTCCAGCAACTCTGACCCTGTGGGTTCTGTCCTTGAGCCAGTTTGCAACCCATCTTGTGACATATGGGTTTACATTTAAGCTGGTGAGTTTGTCTATGATGCCCGAGTGGGGTATTGTGTCAAAGGCTTTTGCAAGGTCAAGGTAGGCTGTGTGAACTGCCTTACCCTCATCAATGGCCTTGGTGACTGTTTCAAAAAAGTCGACCAAGTTCAAAAGGCAGGATCTACCCTTGACAAAGCCATATTGGGTAGGATCCAATGTCTGTAGGTCCCCAATGTCTTTGTTTATGAGTTCCATAATGATCCTCTCCATAGCTTTGCAGACCAGGCTCGTCAAGCTTATGGGGCGGTAATTTCCAGGGTCCGTAGAAGCACCGCCTTTGTGAAGTGGGACCACTGTTGCCGTACGCCACTCTTTGGGTACGTATCCTGTGGTAAGGCTAAGATTAAACAGCAGCCTTATGTGTGGGTTTAGTTCCTCTTGGAGTTCATGTAGCACACAGTCCGGGACACCATCCAGTCCCATTGATGCTGTGTTTTTAGCTTTAGAGAGGGCGGCTCTCACCTGGGCATCTGAGATGTTAGGGAGGCTACACTCTGCTGGGATAGTTATTTCTCCTTTTGGGGGGAGGAGGAGGAGAAATTTGCACTGAACCTGTCTGCCAGAATGTTGGCAATGTCAGTGGGTTCAGTGTATTTTTTGTCATTTTGGACTAACTCTGAGCATATCTGGGAGTTTCCACCCAGGTTTCTAACATAGCTAAAGAAGGCCTTGTGATTGCCTTTTGTGTCTTTTGCGATTTTTCTCCCAAAGTTGGCCTTGGATGATTTTATGAGTGATCGTAGTTTTTTGCTAGTACTGATCAGAGATGCCTTCCCTTTTAGGGATTTTGCTCTGTCATGTAGTAGCTTCCTCCTCCTGTTGTAAAGTTTGTTTATGGCTGGGGTCCACCAGACCGGTGCCTGCCTTTGGGGAATGGGTCTTGGTTTTATTTGGGATTGCATGATCCATGCATTCTTGAAGGTGCCCATAGAAGGCATTTGCAAAGGATTCAGCAGTGTGGGTTGTGGTTTCCACTGGCCCAGGGGCCTTGAAAGATACCACTTCAGTCTTAAGAAGTGTGAAGTTTGCTTTTGAGAAGTTCTTCACTGTGGTCTTTTGTGCAGGGGTGGGCGGGATGTGGATTTCCAGTGAGATTAATTTATGGTCTGATCTTACCAAAGAGGGATGTACTTCCGGTGTGGAGCATTTTGTCCCCATGTTTGTGATGATCAGGTTTAGTATATTGTCTCCTCTTGTGGGAATGGTGACTAGTTGTTCCATTGCATTTGAGTTTATGAATTCGAAGAACCTTTGGGCTAGGGTGTTGGGGCTTGAGTAATGTTCCCAGTCTATGTTTGGGTAGTTGAAGTCTCCCAAAATGATGGTATTTGGAGAGACATTCATACTCTCCAGTGTCTTCAGGAAGGCTGTGTGGGGTTCCTGAGTTTGAGAGGGTGGTCTGTAGCATGCTACAAACTGTAAGGCAGTTTTGCCTATGGTTAGTTGCACCTGGATAGTCTCCGATGCTTATGCGTTGCCACTAACCTGGAGGTGTGGGTATCTTTGATGAAAATGGATACTCCCCTCCTTTTGTGGTTCGGTCCAAGTTTTGGGCCGGAAAGCATGATATGAGGTAAAACCTGATAGTGCTGGGGTGCTCTCAGGAGCCTTGAGCCAGGTTTCAGTCACTGCACAGACATCGATGTTCTCCATACTGAGGAGGGCTTGAGGGTGCATCTTGAGGTTTAGACTTCTGGCATTGAGCAGCATTACCCTTAGTTTTTCCACTTGTGTTTTCTAGGGAGGTAGGTTTGTCATTTGAGCCTTGCCTAAAAAAGGCACTATGGGGGTGGCAAGAGCCTTGGCCAATATCCGGAAGCCCAGGGGTGACAGGTGCAAACCATCCCTTGCGAAGCAGCGTGGCTTGTCAAGCATGTCATCCCAAGCAGACAGACACTGGATCCCCTTAGAATGACACCAGTAATTAAGCCAATTGTTAAAACTGATCATTTTGTCTTTGTACTGCGGCATCATTCTTGGTGAGGGTAAGATGCTGTTCAGGGTCAGGGTCATATCGGCCTGGGCTACATAATCAGAGAGCTCCTCTATGTCTCTTTTCATGAAGTCCAGGGAGGTACGTCTCAGGTCGTTCACACCGGCATGTACAATGACTGAGTCATATTTGTACTTGCTGTGGAGTGACCTGAGTGCTTGTGTTATGTGGCGGATTCTAGCTCCCGACAGGCAGCTTACTGTGACCCTCTCCTTGTTCAGTCTGGTGAGCGGGACGTCAGTGTGCCTGACTATGGAGTCACCTATTACAAGTGTGTCTGGCATGTTGTTTGGCCTTAAGGGCTGTGACTGTTTAGCACACTGACTTTGTGAACTATGTGTTGCATGTGCTATGTCTTGAGGTGGTGGTTGCTTGGGTGTCTGCTTTGGAGGCCTCTGTTGTTTTGGTAGATTTTTAATCAAGCGCCTCCGAGTATGTTTTGTGTGTTTATGTGTTTGGTTTGCAGTTGTGATAGTTCTATGTGAGACTGGGTTTGTGGTGTGCGTGGTTACCTTCTCCTCCTGACTGGTCTTGCCAGTACTGAATTGAGAGAGCTCAGCCTCCAGTTTGGCTATATAGTTGCATCTCTCACATATATTTGTATTTGTTGGGAGGAGGAGAGGGTTGTCTGTGTACATGAGGCAATTGTAACATTGCCTCAAGATTCTAGATTCACCAGCTGAACAGGAGAGGACGCCAGCAACTGACCCTTGACATGCTAGAAATAGTGAAAAAGATTGCTGTGTAACTGAGTCAGAAAGGACCTATAGGGAAATGGGTACTCAACAGAATTTAGGTGAATGAAGTACTTTTTGTTCGTTTAAGAGTGCTTTACCTGTATACAAAATGCTTTAGGAGCAAGTGCTGAGCTTTTCAGATAGAGTATAGGCTGTTTAGATTGCAAGTAGAACAGTTCTAAGGGAAAAATTGAAGAGCAGACTTGGCGGAGCCAGAAAAAGTTTAACCAAGTTTAACCTTGTTTAACCGGCGCTGCGCTATGCGCACGACCGCGCAAAGCCATGCAAACATGGATTTTAAGCAGTGAAATACAAAAGAGCTAGGAATGGTCCCAAACAACCAATTACTAACAGCTTCTTGTGCTGAGGTCACTTCCCCCAAGGATAGGTAGGCTGCTCAAGGCTCCCCACTCCCACTGGTGAGCAAAGAAACTTCCTTTTATCCAAGTAAGGTAATGGACAACACAGGAACTACACCACAGCCCAGAATACAGCAATGCCTGTATACTGGTCTAAACTAGTCGAGAAAGGCGGGAAAACAAGGATTATTTTTTAGATTTTTTGCAGAAATACACAGAAAATGCAGAGACAGTGATAAATTAGTTACACAGGCTAGCACACTTTAGTGGGCAGCCTCCACAGTTCAATTAAACAAACAAACAAGCAAACTTTCGACTAAATTTGACTAAATGTAACTTTAAGTGCAGATTTTAAAATAAATGCAGTAATCAGTAAAAAAACAGTTCAGGCTAGTTCAAAGTAAGCAGCAGAAGCTATTTTCAGTGAAGAAAAAGCAAAGATACTTAAATCCAGAAGGTAGTCGCTTTTTCGAGTTCCTTGCTGCTAGGACCACTCTGTAAACCCATGTGGAGCTTGTCTGAGCAGTATAGTACAGCCCATTGGACATGTGTTCCTTTTCAAGAGCAGCCCAGGAGTACTGTTTGGTAAAGTAACTTGGCAAAGTCACAGAACACAACACAAATGAAGGCTGAGGGAACCAAATGTGTTATAGGAAACAGCTCAAAACCTTACTCATCTGCATTAGGTGTTAGATAAATTATTGCATCCCAAAGACTGTGCATCTTACACCTATGTATACATAGTTAAAATATTAACAATAAACTCTTAGACTTTATGCTGTCAGTTTATTCACATCTAAGCAATGGACACACTGTCATTATTAAGGAAGCCATGGATCACATCCAAAGAACATGGCTCATGTAATGATGCTCCTGTTTACTCCAATCATTGTCCTTCCTTTATACCATAACTACTCTAGTTCATAGGTACTAGTTACTAGGCTTGCAGTCCAGGGGACCACTGAAGAGCCTACCCCAAATTTCCAGTTGTCCCAAAGCACTGTCTGGTTAAGTGACTTGATCAATGACAATAAATATGAGGTAAGATCAGACATGTTCTGCAAAAGTGGAGACAAATAAAATAAGACTATTACATGACTTTCTAGTCACTTAATTAGTTATCAGAACAGATTTTGCATCAACAAAACTGTGAAACTCTAATGACTGACATCGACTGTAATCCTCAGTAATTTACCAAGTGAATAAAACTAATGGTAGTTCGTGTAGTGCAGAGTTTGAGCCTGAGCATATCATTTTACTAAACTACATTCTGTAACTAGGGCATTATAGGCACACATACACACACACACACACACACACACACACACACACACACACACACACACAAATACATATGCACAAACACACAATGTTAAGTTGTCAATCTCGCCTTCATTCTTGCTTGATGGGTTCGGAGCCGATCCTCGGCTCCGACTCGGCACTTGCTTTAGCTAGAGAACTCCTTTTACCAGCTCGAGGCAGCCCCATATCCCATGATGCAAGGCGGTAAGTACCCAGATCTCGTTTGCCGCTTTGCTTAGGAGGTCTTCTTTTTACCAGCTCCTGGTAAGTTGTTCACATTTGTGATTTTTCAAGCCCCTTTTAGTCTAAAACTAATTTATTGATAGTTTAAATTTATTTTTCTGCCCTTTCTGACAGAAATTCCCTGTCTCTTTTAATTTTTTGTTAGTCAATTTTCCCTATCCCATCCCCCCCCTGTTAGGGTGTGTGTGTTGGTTTTTTATAGAATACCTCTTGGTATTTTGTTTAATTTAATTTGACTGGTGTGTCTGTGTGTTGTGTGTTTTCGGCACCATGTCTAAGGAGAGGGTCTCAGGTTTTAAGAAGTGTGACTCGTGCTGTCAGAAGATGTCTCTGACAGACGGTCACACTTCTTGCCTGTATTGTCTGGGCCCTCTTCACCTGCAGGACTCCTGTGCTATTTGTCACTCCTTCAGCCAGAGAGTCCTGCAGGAGAGACATAAGTTGATTCTTAGGGGCCTTCTTAAGCGGAGGGCTCTCCGGCTAAGTCGGCTCCACCAAAATCAACAAAACCTGCCAAGGCCCAGGCTTCTGTATCTAAGCCTGCGGCCTCGGCTCCGACTTCGTACTGAGTCGAGATCGGCTCCGCTGGAGCCGATTCTGGCTTGACAAAGCTTCGGCACCGATGGCTATCGGTGCGAATCTGTATTGTCCGCCGATGTCGGCTCCGATCGGTTCCGACACCCATGTGGCACAGGCATCGGTGTTCGCTCCGATCGGCTCCGACACCGTTACTGGTGGCTGTATCGGCTCCGGCTGGAGCCGATACATCGAGACGTTCTGTCGGCTCCGAGAAGTCGGCGCCGACAGGATCTGTAGTATCGGCTCCGATGGCTCATTCCAGGAAGAGGTCGAGGTCTCCTTCCTTGGAGCCGATACTTTCGGCTCCGGCTTCACCTCTTCTATCGGAACGGAGCCATCGGAGCCGATCTTCAAGGTCATCCAGGTTGTCAGATCATGACCTAGAGAGTGGTCAGTAGATTACTCAAGTCACAGGTACTGGCCCAAATGTTACACAGTCCGTCTCAGCAGACGACTGTTGGTCCACACCCCGTTACAGTTCCTCCTTCGACTCTACCCCAGAGCTTGGAGTTGGAGTCTTGGGCATGGTTACTGCTACGGCTGGAGGACGGATACCCCTTCTGTTCCTTCAGCCTCTACTCTTATCTCCTCTTCCTTAGAGGGATTCGGTGGTCGGGCTTCCATGGTCTCCTCCGAGGGGTGAGTGGCATCGGACCCTTGTCCGAGCCGCTCTTCCCCTTGGAGCCTCGGCCTTGGTGAGCTCGGCTCCGACATCTGCCTCGGAGACTTCCCTTCGGTGGTCCCTGGAGTTCCTAGCTCTTGAGCGGGTTCTCTCGGACCTGCCTGGGAGGAGCATTCGAGGTGATGAAGAGTGTACTGGCCACTGGTATCAGTCAGCAGTCTGTTCCGTAGCTCCTCCCTCTATAGTACCTGTTGACATCTCTGCCACTTCTCTTGCTACAGGACCCAGAGATCCTCCGCCTCAGGTTTCCCCATTGGGAATTTCCCCTCTTCCGAGGATTCTCCTGATGTTTGGGAGATCCTCCTAGGAAGAGGACTTGTAAGAGGAAGCATGTAGACTCCCCGAGTCTGTCACTTGGATACTGACTTTGATGAGTCAGAGGGATCCCCTAGATCCCCTCTGAGGATGTCTCCTTCTCAGACATCCTAGAACTCCTGAAACAGAGGGAAACTGGCCCACCAACAATCCCTCTGAGGATGAGTCAGTATACCTAGAGGCGTTTGGATCTCGGCCCTCCACCTCCTGGGTGTCTCCGCCTTCGACCCCCTTATGCAGGTTATTGCACGAAGGCGTGGGCAGCTCCTGACTCTGTAGAGCCAGTCCCTAGGAGGCCTTCTAAATTTATCACTGCCCCTAGTGACAAACAATTCCTTACCAAGGGTGTCCCGCTGATGCCATGGTGGTGGCTGCGGCCACCAAAAGGAACTTGCAGATCCTTCCATGCCCGTCCATCCTCCTAATAAGGACTCTAGGACCATGGATAGGTACGGTAAGCGGATGTTTTCCTCAGCGACCTTTGCTATGCGTTCGCTGAATTACCTATGTCACTTCACCAGACTCCAAAGAGATATCCTGAAGGAGCTGGGAGAAGTAGTTCAGGATCCTACAGCTGCAGGGGCTCAAGAAAAGATTGCTTCGCAGCTAGGAACCCTCAATTCCATTGCTAACTCCTCCATGCGGCTAATATCTTATGCTGCGGATGGAGCGAGTAGAGCCGCAGGTACAGGTGTGGCTCTTAGACGCCAAGCCTGGATGCGGCTATGTGATTTTGCGGATCCCTTTAAGGCGTCCTTCACAAATTCTCCCTTTGATGGGTCAGCTTTGTTTGGCCCTCAGGTGAAGGAAACCTTGACCAGGTGTGAGCAGGACGGCAAGACTCTTTCTGCTGTTGGAGTCCGTTTTACCACCCCTTCTAGGCCTTATCCCAAAGGACAGAAGGGTGGGAAGATGTGGTTCCGTAAATCCCAAGGAGTCACGCCGGATTCACGTGGTCAGTTTACCCCTAGAGGCAGAGGGGTAACAACAACAGCGCCGCTCTAGAGGCAGAGGGGTCCAAGAACCAGGGAAACAGGGAGCCTCTCTCTGATAAGCCCTTTCAGCATCCCAGAGGTGTTCCCCGGCTGTCCCTCCTCGCAGGCAGTCGCGGGAAGATTATCACTGTACCCAGAAGCCTGGCATTCCCTCACTCAAGACAGATGGGTACAGTCGATCATATCCAAGGGTTACATAATTCCTTTCGAGGCAACTCCCTTCCCCTCAAGTGCCCTTCCAGATGTACCACCCGGTCTAAGGGACATTGCAGAGTTAGAAATCTCAAAACTACTGCAAAAAAGAGCCATTCAGCCAGTTACAATAGACCATTCAGAGCCGGAATCTACTCAAGGTTCTTTTTGGTCCCCAAGAAGACGGGAGACTGGAGACCAATATTGGATCTCAGCAGACTCAACAAGTCTGTCAGGAAGACAAGATTCCGAATGGTCACTCTTCAGTCAATTCTGCCCTTCTTACAGAAGGACAACTGGATGTGCTCAATAGATCTTCAGGACGCGTACTATCACATCAAAATTCACAGACGCTCCAGGAGATTTCTCCGCTTTCGGCTGGGGTCCAGTCACTTCCAGTTCAGAGCCCTGCCCTTTGGTCTCACTACAGCCCCCAGAGTGTTCACCAAATGCATGGCAGTGGTCACGGCTCACCTGAGACGTCAAGGATTCCAGGTGTTTCCGTGTCTCGACGACTGGCTCCTGTCAGCCACCACCAGGCATCAGCTTATACAAGCCAGGGATTACACAATAGACCTTTGTTCTCATTTAGGCATCTCAATCAACTTTGAAAAGTCATCCTTATCGCCCTGCCAGTCTATTACCTTCATAGGCGCAAACTTAGATACTGTTCGGATGTCAGCTACCCTTACAGAACAAAGAGTTTCAGACATTCAGACTCATGTCAAGATCATTCTGGCCAGCAAGAAAGTACAGGCCAGAATGGTTCTAAAGGTATTAGGTCTCATGGCTGCGGCCATTACTCTTCTTCCCCTGGCTCGATTCTACATGCGCCTCCTTCAGTGGATGCTGTTCACACAGTGGTCATACCAGCAACTCCCAATGCGTCACCAGATTCTGGTGACACAAACATGCAAAGAACATCTTGCTTGGTGGATCACATCGTCTCAGGTTCACCAAGGCAGGTGCTTTGTACCTCCGTCCCCGATAGCCACTGTCACCACGGATGCCTCCCTGATCGGGTGGGGGGGGTCATTATCAGGGCAGGATGGTTCATGGGACGTGGCAACCGTTCGAGTACCATCTGCACATAAATGTCCTGGAGATGAGAGCAGTGCTTTTAACGTTGCAAGCCCTCAACGACTTTCTTCCCGTAGGGACAATTGCAGTCCACACAGACAACATGTCTGTAGTTTGGTATATCAACAAACAGGGCGGAACCAAGTCCTACCCCTTGTGTCGAGAAGCTCAGACTTTGGCAATGGGCGATCTCCTCTCATCGGTTTCTGGTAGCAACGCATATCCCTGGGAAAACCAACATTATAGCGGACAGATTGAGCAGAGCTATTCTCATGCCTCACGAGTGGTCTCTCAAGCAATCTATAGCGGAAGAGATTTTTCTGGAATGGGGTCGTCCATGTTGCGATCTTTTGCTACTCCCCAAAACAGCAAATGTCCAGACTTCTTCAGCCTCTTCCTCTATCAGGCCATCCCCAGAGACGCTCTGACCCAGGATTGGCCCCAGGGACTTCTTTATGCCTTCCCTCCATTTCCTCTGATCCCTCAGGTGATCCAGAAAGCTACCGCTTTGAGAGCCAAATTGATTCTCATTGCCCCTTACTGGCCTCGACAAGTTTGGTTCCGTTCCTCCATCATCACCTTTTGGTGCAGCCGTGGCATCTGGACCCAGTGCCAGATCTACTGATTCACCAATCCGGTCAGCTGCACCGGTCAATCCCTTCTCTCAACCTCACAGCATGGTTGCTCCACTTCCTTCCTTAGCCAGGCTTCCTTTGATCTCTAACCCAGTTAGAGACATCATAGTAGCTTCACTAAAATCCTCTACCAGGAGGATTTACACAAGCAAATGGAACGTTTCTCTTATTGGGCTAAGGCCCAAAATATTGATCCTTTTACTGCCCCTGTTCAGGCAGTTCTGGACTTCTTAGCAGAGATTTTTCATGCAGGCTCATCTTCTTCCACAGTCAGAGTTCAATTGGCTGCTATTTCTAATTTTCATGTCGGGATAGCAGATCATAATATTATGTCCCATAGGCTCTGCAGGGCCTTCTTGAAAGGAATTTTCCTACTAAAGCCTCCAATCAGGAATCCTCCTCCTCAGTGGGATCTAAATTTAGTGCTGACATCCTTGATTCTTCACCCCTTCGAGCCAGCTGTTTCTTGTTCCCTGAAATATCTTTCTTGGAAAACTTTATTCCTAGTGGCTATTACATCTGCCAGGAGGGTGTCTGAACTTCATGCTCTTTCGGTTCGACCCCCCTATTTGATTTTTCACAAAGACAGAGTATCTTTGAGAACTAATCCATCCTTTTTACCTAAGGTCGCTTCAAAGGACAATCTGAATCAATCCATTGATCTCCTGTATTTTTCCTAACTATTCAGATAGGGCTGAACAAAAGCTACATTATCTTGACGTCCACCGTCAACTCAGATATTATTTGGACAGAACAAAAAAATTTAGAAAATCTGATCAACTTTTGTTTCCTATGCGGATAATAAAAAGGCCTTCCTGTTTCTAAAGTGACTTTGTCCAGATGGCTTTCTTCGGTCATCACTGAAATCTATACTCAGGGAAAACAGCTGTGCTCAAAACCTAAAGCACATTCAACCAGGAGTTTAGCTACTTCTACAGCTTTTCAGGCTAGACTTCCTTTGGACACTATTTGTGCAGCGCCACTTGGGCCACTCCTCACACTTTTGTTTCCCATTACAAATTGGACTTGGCCTCCAGGGACAGAGCCAGTTTTGGCTCTACAGTCCTCAAGAGTTTGTTCCATTGAGCCACCCAGGATAGAGGTGCTAGGGACGCGGTCCCATCAAGCAAGAATGAAGGCGAGATTGACAACTTAACATTAAGAAGTTATGTACCTACCATAACGTTCCATGTTAGTTGTCTTCTCTCGCCTTCTTTCTTGCGACCCTCCCTCCTTCCCCCTGGCCTGGACAGACCTTGTATAAGAAACTATTATGCCAAAGACCATTCAGACCTGGTCCTTTTCCATCTGTAAGTTTCTTCTTCCTTTGGGAAGTATTTTCTGCTTGGTGTTATTGCCCTTTGTCAACAAACGAGATCTGGGTACTTACCGCCTTGCATCATGGGATATGAGGCTGCCTCGAGCTGGTAAAAGGAGTTCTCTAGCTAAAGCAAGTGCCGAGTCGGAGCCGAGGATCGGCTCCGAACCCATCAAGCAAGAAAGAAGGCGAGAGAAGACAACTAACATGGAACGTTATGGTAGGTACATAACTTCTTATTTTACATCTGCTGCTATGAAAGAAAACCACACACATTTTACATCTGCTGCTGTGAAATGAATGCCACACTCATGAAAATAAATAAATAAATACAATTCTTTTCTGTAGCCCGGACCTGCAAGACTGTATTGGTGTTTACACAGTGGTGCTGTGAAGTGAAATTAAATCAATTCACCATAATGAACTCTGCTCTGTCTGCTATTTCCAAGTGCCTGTTCTGTGGAATTAAATTTTGTGCTACACCTTCTCTGTGTGTATGCTTGCTTGTTGCTCCCATGTCATTGTGTATGCTTGCTCATAGCTCCTGTCTCATTGGCTGAAACTATCAAGCAAGACATGGGAAAAGCTAGAAAGCACTTCTTTTTTTCAAAGCAGCAGTACACTGAGCAAAGCAGAAAACATTTATTTTAATTTAATGTTGTTGACTGGCACCCTGGCCATCACTGGACCCTAGGAGGCTGCCTAGTACTGGATCTAGACATGGTATATGATGCATCAGTGTGACATGTAAAACAAGTGAACTTGCATCCAACAGAGGAAAGAGATGTATCACTTCAAACTACTTTCATTTTTCAAATCCTTGACATTGGATACTGCCGACTGCTAAAAAAGATTGCTTTTAACTAGGGCTGTCTCTTCACCCCAAAGAAGCTCACAGGATGGTACACTAACACTCACCCAACCAAGGTTCAAAAATTCAATAAGTGAAAGAGCTTTCTCCATTAAGGGCCCTGCCATAAGAAATAACCTCCCAAATGAACTGAAAATCAGTCAGATTCTAAAAACCTTCAAGACTGCTTGAATAATCACCTACACAAAGATGCTGACTGTCCTTGTTTTCATGATGCAAGTTAACCAACTACAATTCAATTATTACTTTTTGTTTAAGAATTTCTTGCACATTTGTATCTAAAAATGTTACTTTACCTATTTTGAGTTTGCTGTCTTTACATTATATTACCCTCCTGTAATACTGCATCTAAGTACTGTTCATTGTTAATATTGCTCATCTGTTATTTTATTATTGTGTCAAGGTCATGACTTCAGAGGGTCAGCTGATCAGCTAACCTACCTAGTTAAATTGAAATAAATAAAATACAATAAAATAAAAGAACACAAGTAAAGGCATAACATTTGTATGTGTGTGTGTGTGTGTGTGTGTGTGTGTGTGTGTGTGTGTGTGTATATATATATATATATATATATATATATATATATACACACACACACACACACATATATCTATCTATCTATATATATATATATATATATATATATATATATATATATATATATATAAATATATAAAAGGATCTGTTGTAAGATCGAAAGTACGTTTCAACGAAACATACATGAGAGAAATCACTTTCGCGAAAGTGCATTTTATCAAAAATGCACTTTCACGAAAAAAAAAAAGAAAACACGCCAAAAAACCTACACAAATAAAACACTACTCACATAGTATATACATACTATGTATATATACATGTATATATGTATATATAGTATGTATATATATATATATATATATATATATATATATACGCATACATATATGCTCATAGGTTCATAGGTTGGTACTAGGCTATCAGCCCTAGGGCCTATGCAAGCCTAGCCCTAACAATTCCCTGGCTATTTCTTCCCACAATATTTACTTCCCTGGACCCCTGTCTAGCAGGACGACTGACGTGATCCCTGGGGTGAATTTCCTATCTCCCATCCAATCATCAAGGTTCCTTTTGAAGAGGTCCAAAGAGCCATTCTGATTGACATGTATGGGCAGTCTATTCCAGAGTCTGGGGAGTCTCTGGGTCAGGAACTTATCCCTCCAGCATGTTTTGTTCATTGTGATGACAAGGGTTAGATCCCTGTAGCGTGTGTCTCTGAGGGATTGGGATTTCTTTAAGTGTAGCATGTCCAACAGCTCTGGGTTTGACATGGCCTTGTATGTTAAGCAGAGATCGCCTCTGAGTAGATGATATGCGACAGAGTATAGGCGGAGTTTTTTTAGACGGTCAGCATAGGGCATCTGCTTTAGGCTTGTGATTCTTTTAGTGAGGTATTTCTGCGGCCTTTCCAGTTGTTGCAGATGTCTTGAGAGGTACATACCAAAAGGGGCATTGTATTCTATAATGGGTCTAATGAGAGATGAGTATAGTGGGACAATGACCTCCTTTTTTCTTGATGAAAAGCCCTTAGTGATGTGTGCCACATAGAAAGATTTCCTGACTGTTGTGGCGATGTGATTTTCGAAGGTGAGACCACTGTCCACCTGTGCCCCTAAGTCTCTTATCACACTTTCTGTGTTTAGTGTACTGCCACCTATGTGGTAATTCACGGGTACATGTTTTTTTCCCAAAGGGGATAACTATACATTTCTTGACATTGAGCTTGAGCCCATGGCTCTGGCACCAAGCATCTGTTTCTGTAAGACCCTTTTGTAGAATATCCACATCATTTGGGGATTCAATAATGGCTCCCAGTTTACAGTCATCTGCGAACTTTGATAGCCAGAGTCCCTTAGTGTTGGCTTGCACTTCAGAGAAGTAGATTCCAAACAAGAGCGGTCCCAGGACTGAACCCTGGGATACTCTACTTGTCACTTGTCTGGAGCTGGATTTGGAGTTGGCTACTTTTACACTGTGGGTTCTGTCAGTAAGCCAGTTGGCAACCCATCGAGTGACGTAGGGATTAATACCGAGCTTAGTACGTTTATCTATGATTCCAGAATGGGGGATGGTGTCGAAAGCCTTGACGAGGTCCATATAGGCTGTGTGGATCACCTTACCCTTGTCCATGGCTCTGGTGGCTGATTCGAAGAAGTCAATCAGGTTCAGGAGACAAGATCAGCCCTTCACGAACCCAAACTGCATGGGGTCCAGTGTTTGAAGGTTGCCAATGCCTTTGTTTATAAGTTCCATGATAATACGTTCCATGACCTTGCAAATCAGGCTCATCAGACTGGTGGTGTGGTAGTTCCCGGGATCCAAGGTGGATCCCCCCTTGTGGAGTGGGATAACTGTAGCTGTGCGCCACTCAATGGGCACGAATCCTGAGGTGAGGCTATGATTAAACATGATGCTTAGGTAGGTGACAGTTCATTTTGCAGTTCATGTAGTACACAGCCTGGGATGTCATCTGGTCCTATGGATGCTGTATTCTTAACTTTGGCGAGTGCATTTTTTACCTGTGTGGCTGGTATTACCGGAATTTTGCAATCTTTCAGTATTGAAATGGGCCCTTTAGGGGGTGAGAGGGCGGTGAAGTTTGCACTGAATCGATCTGCCAGGTTATTGGCAATATCCTTGGGATCAGTATATTTAATGCCATTCTGTTGTAGCTCAGAGCAGATCTGAGCATTGCCATTTAGATTCTTGACATCGCTATAGAATGCCTTGTGGTTGTCTTTGGAATCTTCGACAATTTCATTTTCATAACTAGCTTTGGAGGATTTTATGAGGGATCTTAGCTTCTTACTGAGGCTGGTAAGGGAGTTTTTTGCATCCTAGGATTTTCCTCTTTTCTATGACAGTTTCTTCCTTTTGTTGTAAAGTTTGTTTATGGCAAGGGACCACCAGATTGGCTTTGTTTTTTTGGAGGAGAGCGTCTTGGTTCTGTTGAGGATGGCATAATTTATGCATGAGTGGATGTGCTTGTACAGTGCCTTAGTGTAGGATTCAGCAGTCAAACTTTCAGTACCGGTCTGCATGGGTGTCATGAAGTTTGCCACTTCTGACTTGAGTAGCATGAAGCTGGCTTTGGAGCAGTTTTTTTACGGAGGTTTCCCTACTAGGGTGTGGAGGTGGGATGTGGATGTCAAGGGTGATTAGATTATGGTCATACCTGACCAACGAGGGGGTGACCATAGATGTGGAGCATCGATTTCCCATGTTGGTAATGACCAGGTGTAGGATATTGGAGCCCCTGGTGGGACTTATGATTAGTTGATCTAGGGCATTGGAATTTATGAATTCCAAGAACCGTTTGGCAAAGGTGTTGGTACATGAGTAGTTTTCCCAGTTAATGTCAGGGTAATTGAAATCACCCAGTATTAGGGTGTTTGGTTGTATCTTAATATTTTCCGGTATGTTTAGAAAGGTGTAGTGAGAATGTTGGGGCATGGTGGGTGATCTGTAGCAAGCTACAATTTGGATTGCAGTCTTACCTAGTGTTAGTTGCATCTGGAGAATTTCAGACACATTGTGTTGGCAACTAGCCTGGTGTTGTCAATATCCTTGGTGAATATGGACACTCCTCCACCTTTAGTGTTTCGGTCCTGGTTTGGTGGCCGAAAAGTGGGGTAAGAGTTGTAGCCTGGTGTTTCAGGGGTGGTCTCTGGAGCCTTGAACCAGGTCTCAGTTACTGCACAGATATCGATGTTCTCCATTTTTAGGAGTGCCTTGAGGGTGTGCATTTTGAGGTTTAGACTTCTAGCATTGAGTAGCATTACCTTCAGATTTTGCATGCTTGTACCTGTTACAGTGGTGATTTTGTCTTTTGAACTTTGCCTAAAAAAGGCACTATAGGGGTGGCAAGAGCCTTAGCCAGTAACCTGAATCCCAGGGGTGACAGGTGCAGACCATCTCTGGCAAACCATCGTGGTCTGTCGATTATGTCGTCTCAGGCATACTGGATCCCCTTTGAATGACACCAGAAGCTTAGCCAATTGTTGAAGTCAATCATTTTGTCCTTATACTCTGGTATCATTCTGGGTGAAGGCAGGATGCTACTCAGGGCTAGGGTCATACCTACCTGGGCCACATGATCCAAGAGCTCTTCCATGTCTCTTTTCATGTAGTCCGGGGAGGTACGTCTCATTTCATTCACACCAACATGGACAATGACAGAGTCATATTTATACTTGCTGTGGAGTGACTCGAGTGCATGTGTTATGTGGCGGATCCTGGCACCCGACAGGCAGCTGACTGTAATTTTCTCCTTGTTCAGCCTGGTGAGTGGGACATCAGTATGCCTGACTATAGAGTCACCTATGACTAAAGTGTTGGGTACGTTGTCTTGCCTTAGGGGCTATTGTTGGGTGGCACACTGGTGTTGTGAGCTATGTGACACTTTGGTTGTGATTGGTGTTTGTATTTCAGCTTCAGAGGTCCTTATTGCTTGTGCTTGTTACTGTTAAGGGCCTTCACATATGTGGGTTTAGTGTTGCTTTGTGTGGGTGATGGTGGTGTCGGTTTAGAAGGGCTATGTGTTGCTTGAGGTGTAATGCGGTTGTTAACCTTCTCCTCTTGACTGTCTAGCACAATCTATGTGTACGTGTGCGTGTGTGTGTGTGTGTGTGTGTGTGTGTGTGTGTGTGTGTGTGTGTGTGTGTGTAGATATATATATATATATATCTATATCTATATATATATATATATATATATATATATATATATATATATATATATATATATATATATAGATATAGATATAGATATGTGTGTGTGTGGCTCTGTGTATTTACTAACTCCAAGATCACACTACAGTGGGGAAAAGGGCAAATTTCCCAATGTTGGGAAACTGCTTTGATTCTCTGTGTATAACTTTGATGATTTTCCTGTTCACTTAATTGAAAATTTCTTTCTTCTTTTCATCCCAGCGAACAGTGGTTCGTGAAAGTGAACATTCGATTTTCTGACATAGACCCATATGTGTGTGTATATATATATATATATATATATATATATATATATATATATATATATATATATATATATATATATATATATATATATATATATGTGGGTCTACTTGAAAACACCAACATGCCAAAACACCAACAACGAGATAACTGACACCACAAAACCGACAGTTCAGAAGCACAAAACTTCACATGCCCGACAAACCACAATCCTGACAATCAGCAAAACAAAACAAATACCTTTTCCGAAAAACACACACACAACAGAAGCACACCAAAAACCTTAAAAACCTACACTAAACCTTACATACACAACTATCTATGCACTAACCTTAACCCAAACCCTAACCCTAAGGTCCGTCACTATTGCACACTCACCTAACCCGCGCCCTAACCCTAACTCACTTAACCCACCCCTAACCCTAAAGTCTGTCACTATTGCACACTTACCTTACCCACACCCTAACCCTAACTCACTTAACCCACCCTTAACCCTAAAGTCTGTCACTATCGCACACTTACCTTAACATGTCTGTGTTCTCAGTGTCGGGCTTTTAAACTGTCGGTCATCTCAGTTGCCAATATTCCGGTGTCAGTGTTCTCATCGTCGGTGTTTTGGCATGTCGGTGTTTTCAAGTAGACCTATTTATATATATATATATATATATATATATATATATATATATATGTGTGTGTGTGTGTGTGTGTGTGTGCATATATATATATATATATATATATATATATATATATATATATATATATATATATATATACATATATATATGGGTCTACTTGAAAAGAACAAAAAAACACTTACCCGCATCTCTGAAGACTGAGACGACTTCACCAAAACTACAATTTAACAAACACTCAGATGTCCGGAAAGTTACTGTGGGAAAGAAACCACTTGGCCAACATGGTGAACTTTGCCCCTTTCCCCACTGTAGTGTGATCTCTCAGTGGGAATATTTAGTTGAGGGTGTGGGGAATTCAGTCTCCCCACACACATGGGTGGGTATAATTTGCTTCAGTTTAAATTTTTAGTGGGGCGGGCATGTGGTTACTTACTTTCCTAGAGTTTCTAGTTGGTGATCCGAGTGTTCGTTCATTTGAGGTTTCGGTGAAGTCATCTCGACATTTAGTGATTTGGATAAGTGGGTTTTTATTCTTATGAAGTAGACCACACAAGCATGGGAATGTTTTGACAGTCAAAGGAGTTACATTGTAGCTAACAATTCATTGATAAGTATCTATGGATGTATTACAGTAGGAGATAATACTGTCAGTTTGCTACTAGAGGAAGGTCAGACCGTGGGTAGCGGAGTTAAGCACTAACTATTTGTGTGACATAATTTTGTCCTGTAGGGGAAAGTTTAGTAGATATTCAAGAGTCAGGGGTTTATGAAACAGAAATGTAGCCAATGCATTAGTGTTTTGTTAGTATTACCATTTAGGGGACCATAGTAGAAGAATATTTTCTGAATTTTTTTTTGAGATTGTTGAGGGGAGAGGGTTATAGACAGTAACAGGAAATAATAGGAGCTGATGGATAGGCTTTAAGTACGTAACTGTTTATAGAAAGTGTTTAAGTTCTTTTTTAAACACATATATGAAATTGTTAGGTTGTAAACAATGACATGTGTAGACATACAGCAATGGAAAAGAAAATAAGCCATTGCGAACATGTTTTATTTTCATGTATTATACCTACAGTGTATGTTTTCTTTTTAACAGTTATTATTCACTCCATTACATAAATTGCTCAGTTAGTGTCTTCTCTTAAACCTCACTCCTCCTTCTCTTGATCATAGGGTTGTCACCTTTTAACAAGGCCAAAGTGAGACATGGGGGTGCGGCCAATAAATTTGGGGGTGTGGCCAATATGACACTGGCCACACCCCCACCACGGCATCACCAGAGGTGTTAAAGGAGATGCAGTATTACAGTTATGGATACAGCATTGTGACATTACAGCATACTGAAAACTCAAACCATTTAAATGAAGTGAACTATTACTGCAAAAACACACATTACTCAGTTGTAACAGTAAATAAACTTTAAAGGAATAAAAAACACACTACTCATTAAACAGACACTTAGGTTCATAGGTTCATAGGTAGGTACTAGGCTGTCAGCCCTGGGGCCTATACAAGCCCAGCCAAAAAGGTACCCTGGCTTTTGCCACCCAAGAAAATTATTTTCCTGTGCCACTGTCAAGCAGAGCCACAGAGGTGATCCCCGGGGTGAATTTCCTATTTCCCATCCAATCATCAAGATTTTTCTTGAAGAGTGCTAATGAGGAGCTTTGTTTGATATAGATAGGTAGTTTATTCCAGAGTATGGGAAGTCTCTGGGACAGGAATCTATCCCTCCGGCATGTTCTGTTTATTGTGGTGACAAGGTTTAGATCCCTAGAGCATGTAACTTGGAGGGATTGGGATTTCTTTAAGTGGAGCATGTCCAACAGCTCTGGGTTTGACATAGTTTTGTATGTTAGGCAGAGATCACCTATGAGTAGGCGATATGCGACGGAGTAAAGCTGGAGTTTTTTTGAGACGGTCTGTGTAGGGCATCTGTTTGAGGCCGGCAATCCTCTTTGTGAGGTATTTCTGTGGCCTTTCCAGTTGTTGGAGATGTCTTGTGAGGTACATACCAAAAGGGGCATTGTACTCTATGGTGGGTCTAATGAGTGATGAGTGGAGGGGAACAATGACCTCTTTTTTTCTGGATGAGAAACCTTTTGTGATAAGGTGTGCCATGTAGAAGGATTTCCTGACGACTGTGGCGATGTGATTATCAAAGGAGAGACTACTGTCCACCTGTGTCCCAAGGTCTCTTATCACACTTTCGGTGTTAATTATACTACCACCTATGTTGTAGTTCATGGGTACAGAGTTTTTACCAAAGGGGATGAAAGTGCACTTTTTGGCATTGAGCTTAAGGCCATGGCTTTGACACCAGGCATCTGTCTCAGTGAGGCCCTTTTGTAGGATGTCCAGATCATTAGGAGTTTCGATTATGGCTCCTAGTTTGCAGTCATCTGCGAACTTTGTTAGCTAAAGACCTTCTGTGTTAGCCTGTACGTCAGAGAAGTAGATACCAAACAGGAGAGGACCCGGGACTGAACCATGTGGAACCCTTGTTTATTTAAAAAGTTAAAAAACTCATAAACCAACCATGACTATTCAGAAAGAAAACTTAAAAAAATCTACATACCACATACAAGCCAAGTATAAAATGTAAGACTTTTTATTGTCAATTAAAGCTAAAGCAAAGAAAAAACACAAAACTACATACTGTACCCTAGTACTACATTCTGCACACTTGCAAATTAACGCTAAACAAAGATAAACACAAAATTACAAACTGCACCCTAGTACTTTATACTGCACACTAGTACACTAAATGTTTTTTTAAAGTGTATTTTGAATTTGATTTTATGGCTTGAAGAAGGGCCAGATTTGAAACAATATTTGAATAAAAGTCACAACATTTCATCCGGTAATTTACAGTCATCATTAGTTCAGCTTTTAACAAGTGTGCTACATCAGTTTCGCACATCTGTCCATTTACCTTTCACCAAAAAAAAAACTGTTTCTGCAAATGTGTTTGAGGTCGGTATAGATAAAACCCTAGCAATTACCGGATATAGTGTAGTCCGTTCATGCCTTTCTTTGAAAAGCTTCAACCACTTCTCTCCTGGGGTCAGGCTTGTGTTACATAACTGTTTGAGAAAGGGCTTAATTGCCAAGTAGTCCCTAAAAAGATAATCTTCATCTACATCCTGCAGACTCAGGGCAGTGGTCACATTAAGTAAGTCACTGAAAGCAAAGGGCTCATTTAGAGATAATTTAGATAGTGTAAACAAGTAGTTGCTTTCAGTATAATCAAACCACTGTTCCAGGTATTTCACTGCTGTCTCCAAGAACACAATGAAGTCTCTTTTCAGTTTGTTAGCAGAAGTGCTATCTAATGTGCTCATAAGTGCCCTAAGTTTCCCTCCAAAGAAAGCACTTTCAGCTCTTGCCTGCAGTTTTTGCTTCAGAGAGACCATTACGCAAAAAGTTTCCATGGCAGTAAGTGCTAATTTTTCTAATGTACTTATATATTCATTAAAATCAACAAGAACAGCACAGAGAAAGTGCAACTAGTACTGGGGCAGCGTATTCAATTCATTCTCAACATGTTCATTAGCTGAAAAGTACTGCCATATCTGCCGGGGGGGGGGTCTCCTCTTCTCCCTGGGAGAGGAAGTAGGACTGGAGCACTGGGAGATTTTTCACTACTCTTTCAATGGCTGGGAGTAGTGACAGCCACCTTGTTGGCACATGTCTTAACAGACTCTCAAATTCCATGCCACAAAACTCAAAGAAGTCTTTCAAGTCTCTGGTCCTTGTGGCAGAACCTGAGAAGTGGCTGAAAAGTTTCATTACAAATACTTCCACGTCGTATGGTAGTTGTGCTGCAGCTTTTTTGGCTGCACTGTGAATGATGTGAGCAACACAGTTAGCCTTCTGGAGTGATGGGCACTTTTCTTTTAATCTGGTATACACATCAGATTTCTTCCCATAGTTCACACTGGCATTATCAGCCCCAAAAGCTGAAATGCTGTTCCAGGGCAAGGAGTGCCTTTCCATAATGTTGGAAATTTGCTGTGAAATAGCCTGTGCATATTCATCAGGGTCTTCATAGAAGTCCAAGAGGCCATTCCCCACCCCTTCTTCTTTAGAAAAATACCTCACAACAATTGGAAATATTTTTTATGTCCCCCTTGTTGGAAGCATCTGATGAAATTGCAAATGAAGTGCCTGGTTTTTGAAGGTCATGCAGGAGGCATTCCAGTGTGTGTGGTCCCAAAACATTTTCAACTATGGCTTCAGCCTTGGTTCTTCCACAAGATAGTTTCTTTGCAATGTCCTAGTCACTGTACAACTGGCTGGCCAACTTTACTGCACAGTCCAGCTGTTATAGGAAATATTGTGCTTAACAGCATGGAACACCTCAGAGGCTTCTGCTGCAATGATCCTAAGTACTGGTCCCTCAAGGTTTGCTGCGTTCCTTGCCCACTTTGTCATCAGGTGAGTGGATTTAGCTTGAAGAATAGCAGTCTTATGTTGTTCAGTTGCCTCATATCGTGCAACATCATTTCTTCTACCGTGGGTCACTAGAAATTCTCTCTTGCAGTACCTGCAGAACGCTTCGACATCACTGCATCTCTCGATCCAGTCGAATTCTTTTTTCCAAACATCCAGCTACTTGCACATTCTCTTGCTGCTGGTTGACTGTGATGAATCTGCTGCTCTCTTCATGCTTGAATCTGTACTTACCTGATATGCAACATATTTACCAAAACTGTGTCAGTAGGGTGCAGTAACATACTGCTGCACAGCACAAATGAACTGGCTCAAAAAACATTGGCACACGATAGAACTGGCTCAAAAACCATTGGCACACGAAAGAACTGGCTTGAAAAACATTGGCACGCAAAAGAACTGGCTCGAAAAACTTTGGCATGTGAAAGAACTGGCTTAAAAACATTGGCATGCGAAAAACTTGGCTTAAAAAGATTGGCACTTGAAAAAACTTGCTTGAAAATCATTGGCATGCGAAAGAACTGGCTTGAAAAACATTGGCACTTGAAAGAACTGGCTTGAAAAACATTGGCATGTGAAAAAAATGACTTGAAAAACAGTGGCCTTGAAAAAACTGGCTTGAAAAACATTGGCACTCAAAAGAACTGGCTTGAAAAACATTGGCATGCGAAAGAACCGAGGAATGGAGCAGAAAAGAGTTATTACAAACAGTTTGAAAAAGGTCAAATAGTAAATGAGGTAATGTAGGGGGCATTTTAGCCATTGAAAACTAACATTAACACAGCTTGTAGAAAATGAAATGCATTATTTTGACCACCGAACATGCCCACCTCACCCCACTCCTCAAGAAAAAAAGTTAACCATATTCACTGATCCAAAAAAACACTAAAATGAATGAGAATGCACAATGGATACCATAGACCTGATTTAGCTTTTGACCACAGCATTTAAAAGAAATGTACGGCACTAATTTACACAGCGCAATGATATATTAATGAACATGCCCAACAGCAGCACTGGTCGTAATTGGATTATAATGAAAACAGTACATTGTAAGCTTATTGAAGACATCACTAAAACACAAAATACAAACTTTGCTACTTATAAAAGCAAACTACCCTGTAACAATGACATGGTTTAGCACAATCTCAAATACACTGCATTAATTTCTGAGCATGTATCCACAAAAAAAATAAATAAACAGGAAAAAAGTCTGTAAACATTTTAACTTTTAGAAATACTTCTTGCAAGAGAAGTTAAAATAAACTGTAATGTACAGCAGACTCCATGGGTTCCTTTTACCTCAAAACATAGCAATTAAGAGTAATTTACCCAGCACAGCGATGCAACAAACAGGCCCAAGTAAAAGCAGCACACCCATATTCACATTACAAGCAAAGCAGGACATTTTAACCTTATTAAAAATGCATAAAAAATTAAATGCACACATTTACAAGTATAAATGAAAACAATTTTGAAACAGCTTCGGCAAGTTGGCAACATGTACCTACTAGAATAATAAATGCACTACATTAACTGTTACATTCCCCCTCAAAAGGTAGGCTTGTTCCACACACACATTGACTTGCAAGAACTAACAGGAAAAATTACCCAAACAGTCAATCCTAACTTCCTGAAAACAGCATTAAATTGCACACATTTCCACACAAAAAAGTGCAAACTATGCTCGAACATTTTCTATCTGAAAACAGAAAATACCCAGAAAAAGCTACGGCAATAGAAATACATCACACTAAATTTATATTTCACTGCCCCTCACCAGAAATAAACAACTTCTATACACACAGTTCAGCCTTTTAAAAGTAATGCTTCCAAATCATACCCCCTAGAACAATAACAATTACATATACCTACAGGTTTTATACCTTTAAAAACTACTACTCAAACATCTCAAAATAACCACTGCACAGATTTAAATACTGCGTACTGCATCCCCATCTATCTCTAAACATTAAAAAATTAAACCAAAATATATTCCCATTTTAAAGTACTACTCAAAAATCTCAAAATAACCACTGCACAGATTTAAATACTGCATACTACATCCCCATTTACCTCTAAACATTAAAAATTTAAATAAAGCACAATATTCCCATTTTAAATAACTAAAGCCACAAAATACTATGTTATGTACTTACCAGTATCACAGTTTTTGCTGGGCTAGCTTGCTTCCTTCCTGCTGGAATGGCTAGTTGGATGACTGGCTCTGTCTGCTCAAGTGGCTGGACTGGCTGGCAGGCTCCCTTGCTGGCTAGCAGGCTCCCTTGCAGGCTGGCTTCTTTGCTGGCTGGCTGGCTTCTTTGCTGGCTTCTTTGCTAGCTGGCTGGCTTCAGAAATTTCAGATCTTTTTTCCTTCGCAGCTGTAGAGCACTAAAACAAAACTGCTCTACAGCTGCGACCTTTATTGGGCTCTTCTAGGTAAATCCCCGCCCCCTCCAATCCCTGCAGCCAATTACTGCTTGAATTACACCACCCGGACCTAGCAGGGGATCCCTCTAACTGCAGGTCTGGGTTGGTGACGTAGTTCCATTGCCATGGAAAAAAACGGAAGTATTTTCGGCTTTTCCATGGCAACGGCAATTTGTGAGCACGAAAAGGGGAAAACGGGACTTTTAAAATCCCACTGTTGATGAATGTGGGAAGCGGGATGAGAAGGCTCAACCCGTGAGTGTCCCACTGACAACGGGACAGGTGGCAACCGTACTTGATCATGTTTCTGCATGTATTCTTTTGACAAATTCCACTTATTTTTATGTAGTTTGCTATTTCCCTTTTCTAAAGATACCACTTCCAGTTTTTTTATTTCCTTTAAACTGCTCTATGCTTCAGTCACAGTTGATTTAGATTTTGATTTCCATTTTTAGTAACTGATTTTTTTTGTAGCCAGTCGCATTAAACTTAGTAAGGCCTTAACATGCCTGGGCAATTCAGATCATATATCCCAGCTCAAACAAAGTCATTTCTTTAGTTACAAAATTACATTCCAAAAAGCATGCTCCCATTTACCTCACTCTGACCCATCACACTTCTAGCTCTTGCTGAAAAAGATCTCTGATGTCTGCTTTGAATCAAAAATCCTAAACCATCTCAATTTTGTGCATACTTGGGAGCTATACAGATATCTTCCCATTCTTCTTTTGTATATTGCCTTTCTATTCTCTCATCCCAATATTTTCTAATGTTCTCTGACTGTTTCTTATAGTTATCATGCAATATTTTATACACCCCACTAATTATCCATTTTTTATAGCAACTGCTTTTCTAGACTCAGTTAAAGACTCCACCATAGCACTTGCCTGTTCCTTTCTCTTGTACACACTGTTATCAGTTCCTGGTAGGGGAGACATTCTCTATCCTTCAGTCCAATCTACTGCTTGGCCTCATCCCACTTTATTATCTTTCCCCATCTAGTTATTTGCTCCCCAATACCGTGGTTCCTTTGCTGATTTTCCGCAGTAAATGCCAACCCCTCTTATGTATTTCTATACCTCTTTTTCCAGACATTCCTATTGGTAAAATCCTCTTTTTCTTGTATCACACTATTCATACTCATCAACAAGAACTTTCAGCTTCTCAGTTTTTGGATTCTGTTTTGTTTAATCATGTGACACATATCCCCAGCTACTGTAATTATCCTCATTTAGTTTATATCATGATCAGACCTGAAACAGTCAAAATGTTCCACAACATCAAAATGTCATTTTCTGTATTTAGTGGTAAGAAGGGCATTTTATATTGCTCATCTCGTAAGTAAGGGCTTTGCCTCCAGAAAAAAAAGAGGTTATAAACCCCCTATACTTTTCCTCATAATTCCAATAATAGAGTGCAAGATAAAGATTGATAAAGCTCAGTAGTGCACTGAGCGAAAGCGCTTGAGAAGGATTTGGAGGAATTCTTTGTTCTGTGTTTAAATAAACGTTATTTGGAGACTACCTCTGGCTTTTCACTGCCTTGGATCTTATTTTTTATTTAAGTTTAAGTTACTAAGCCTCGATCCTGATGTGTTTGTATGTAATAAAGCTGTTTGACCCGAACCCACAACCGTTTGTCTGTTTTATCCTGACCGGATGAACGACATGGTGTCAGAAGTGGCACGTCTCAATGACATGGTGTTAGAAGTGACATGTCTGAATGACATGGTGTCGTAACTATGATATCTGAGCAACAAGAAGCCAGATGTCGAGCCATGAGGTGCACAGTTAGAAATGGAAGTATATAGAGGAACAGCTCATCCCAGCCTGCTCAAACGATGGAAAAAAGGTCAGAGACAAATTTCAGGTAATTAAAACTTGCATAAATGATTTATTTCATAAAGAAAATTATATGAAGCATTCGCAAAGGACAAAACGCATTATTAATCAAAGTGCAAAACATATTATTGATTAAACAAAATGTTTGAAACCAAGATATTTGATAAAATTATTCAAAATACTTATACGAGTTTTCAGAACGAGCATGTTAAAGGTAAAACAAGCACAAGAAAGGCATGATAGAAGTCAAATGAGCATAACGAGTACAATAAAAGGGCAAAATGAGCATGGAAAAGCAAAACGACTGCATTTTTTAGTAAATTACTACTTTTTTGATATGAGCTACTATTTCGCATTGACTAAAGCTATTCAAATTATAACTAGAGTTGTTCGAAGTATCTCAGAGTGTGCAAAGTATTTGCAGTGTGTGCTTTATTACAGTACATTTATTTTGAAGAGTTTACTGTGTGCAAAGTACAGTTATTTCACAAAGTGCAGTCAGAATACAGTCATTTTGAGAAGTTTCTTGTGCTGTGTACAGTTTGTTTGCAAAGTGCAGTCATTTCAAAGTGTTTCTTACACTGTACAGAGTTATTTCGCAAAGTACAGTCATTTCAAGAAGTTTCTTGTGCTGTGTACAGTTCATTCACAAGGTGCAGTCATTTTGAAGTGTTTTTTACACTGAGTGGTTTTGCAAAGTACAGTGATTTCAGAATGTTCTGGTGCTACGGAGACTTATTTCAGAAAGTGCAATTATTTTGAAGAATCTCTTGTGCTGCTGAGCATAATTACAGGTTTCTAGCATACATTTCTGACATATATGTGTGTATGTTCGTACATAATTCCAAAGGTCTTTATTACTATATGTTGGCAAGGCAGAGGCATTTCGCAGACCCAGTCTAGTATGTTTGATCATAATATTGCAGAGAATTTGAGAGTATTTAAGCTTTTTCTGATAAAGATGCATGTATGAGGGCATTTATTCTGCTTAATCTAGCGAGGTCAGAAGCCATTGAAAGAGACCATTCATTTGTGTATGCACCAGCAGTATATGCAGGAGAAGGGGGAAAACAGTCACATTGTTGTACAAGCTGAATCAAGGGAGGACCCTTAGTGCTTGAAACGTAAATTTAGAGAAATGTGTAACCCTCAGTCAAATGTTACATTGGAGAGGCACATATTTTATACAAGAGACCAAAAGCCAGGAGAAACTTTTGCAGCTTATATTATTGACTTAAGAAATAAAGCTAAAATGTGCAGATTTGGTGATTTGAAAGATAAGTTGATAAAGGCCAGGCTTGTGTGTGGTGTTAATAATGCTGCAGTGAGAAAGATTTTGCTTCAAGACAATGATTTATTGTTGAACAAAGCCATAGAGATTTGTCAAATACATGAGCTTACAGAAAGCTACACAAACATGCTTGACAAGTGATAAGAGCATGGTTTCAGCAACCTCTATAGCAAACATAGACAGCATGCAGCACATGGCTAACACAAACAGGCCTAAGCACATGCCAGCTGCAGACCCTATGGGATTTCCAGGGAGAGCCTGTACCTTTCCAGCAAGTTCTAAGACTAGCTCAGTAAAATGGACATGCTCAGTGCAACACAAGGCTGAGTCAGCAAAACCCAAGTCAAGTCTCATTGTTAACTGTCGTAATTGTGGTGCCAATTTCGAGTCCAAAAGAGAACAGTGCTTAGCATTTGGTCAGCAATGCCACAAGTGTAAAAAATGGAATCATTTTCAAAAGCTTTGTAAATCAAGCAATCCTCCTTCATTTATTAAGAAAGGTCACGGTGGTGGTGCTGCAGTAGCATTGTCGCCTCACAGTAAGACGTTGTCCTGTTCGATTCTCAGCTAGAGCGTCTTCTGTGTGGAGACATGCGTGAATGGGTGTACCTTCATTGAAGGTTGTGCGTCAGGGCCGGCAACACGGCATGTAAAAATCTACTGCCAATTATTAGCAGACTGGAGTTCCGCTGTGGTGACCCCTAACCAGGAAATAGCCGAAAGACACAACAACAACAGCAACTCAAAAAAGCAAGTTGATCATATAAAAAGCTACAACTGTACTTTCTATGTAGATGGTGTATCAGTGGTTGGTGAAAAGGTTAATGCAGTAGATTTGTTGGCAAAAAAACAAAGTGTTTTGTACTGTCCTGATTAATGGTAACCCACAGAGGTCAAAGTGGACACTGGTTTAAAGTGCAATGTTATGTCAGCAGAAATATTTGCTAGGGTAAGAGCTGGTGAATAACTTAATTTGGCAATTGTGCAAAGCTTGTTGCTTAAGTTAGGTGAAGAGATTCAAATTGAAGGCTCAGTAGTGCTTTCATGCTATTCAGCTGGAAACAGTTTCAACTTGCAGTTTTATGTATTCAAAAAACCTGCAGTCATTATTAGGTCTCAGTGACAGTTTAAAACACAAACTGCTTTCTTTTACCAAATAAGTCCGTCATGTAAGCACATGTCCTAGTTCTTTTTTCACCGATGCTATTTTCTCAGAGTATGCTGATATTTTTGAAGACAAGATAGGTAAACTTCCAGTTGTGTGCTCTATGAAATTGTTTTATATATATATATATATATATATTTATATATATATATATATATATATATATATATATATATATATATATATATATATATATATATACACACACTATGGAGGCAACAAACACTTTAACCACTTTGAAATGAAAAGTGCAGGGCATACATAGTGAAGCAAGCTGGACTGTTGAGCATACTGGATCTTCCTGGAATGACAGCAGGTATTTATCCAATTATTTAAGGCAGTTATTTTTTCATTGTTTTTAGGCATCATTCAAGGTGAAGGAAAGATTCCATTCAGGACTAGCGTCTTATCTGCATTAGTAACATGCATGGAAAGTTCTGACATCTCTCCCTGCATATCTCTCTCAGGGCTTTCCATCTGAAGTTGTTTAGTTTCACACGTACCATTAACATGTTGTACTCATATTTGGATGGAGTTAGGATCCTTAGGCCCCTTGTAACTTCAGAGATCCTGGCATCTGAAAGACAGCTCACTGTAAGCCTCTGTCTAAACCTTTGAGTGATGAGTCAGTATTGCCTGACAACAATTTATTACTAAAATATTTCTGTTGCTGATATGGTTTAAAGTGATATATTTGGAGTGTTTTTGGTCAGGGTGACTTTTTATGAGAAGTATGTATGACATGGGTAAACGGCCTGATTTTTTCTAAGACTTGGCCATACTTCTAGAAGGCTTTGTGAGTGATACTGTATAAAACATTTTGGTGTGATTATAGAAGGGTCATGATGAAGGTCTGTGAAGCTGACAGGGAAAGTTTTTAGCTAAGAGGAAAGACTCCAGCTTAATTAGGTATTTATACTTATTGATGGAATTATTAGTGTTTAGTGTAACTTCATTATCTGTGAGCACATGACAATTTGTACACTATCTTATAAGACTGACTGCCAAAAGGCTGTCTAGTGTTTAGATGAGTACAGTAAATGCAGCACTAAGCAGTTAGGACAATATGAACAAGGGGATATCTCAAGCTTTGGCAGTCAATACGGTGGAATTTCCTAGTTTGATCCTCTAATGCTCATTAGTATGAGTAGATAGGATGAAACCAGAAGGAGCTTCCAAAGATGAATTTATACTAAGGGCAAGTAACTCAAAAGACAGTAAGTTTAAAAGAGCCACACAGACTGGTTGGCTTGGTAGACATTATCTATTCTGGCTGTATGGAATATAATGGGAAGGCAAATATATTTAAATATTTTAAGGATTGGGCTTCACAAAATGATACTTTTGTGCTTACTAACAATAACCATAAAAACAGGAGAGGGAGAGAATTATGTGGCCATATTATCATAAGGGACAGACAGCAAGAGATACACAGTGTTTTTGAACATAATAACAACAGGTTGTGAGGGTGGTAAAATTTGTGGACATTTAATCCTGTCGCTGAATGGGTTGGACTACCTTAAAACAATCCCAACATCTGAACTAGCCTACCTCTCACTCCCCTCACAACAAAGAAACTAGGGTTTATTACCAACAGTTAGCTGCAGTGCATCTGTGTACTAGAATTACTAATGTAGGCTTCAAAAGCTTAGCTAAAACAAATACATTTAATGTTTGTCTTCTTCTTTCAGCTGCTCCCGTTAGGGGTCACCACAGCAGATCAACTGTTTCCATTTCTTCCTGTCCTCTGCATCTTGCTCTGTCACACCAACCACCTACATGTCCTCTCTCACCACATCCATAAACCTTATCTTAGGCCTTCCTCTTTTCCTGTTATCTGGCAGCTTCATCCTTAGCATCTTTTTCCCAATATACTCTGCATCCCTCCTCAGCACATGTCCAAATCAATGTAATCTTGCCTCTCTGGCTTTGTCTCCAAATCTTCCAACCTGGGCTGACCCTCTAATATACTTATTCCTAATCCTGTCCATCGTCGTCACACCCAGTGCATATCTTAACATCTTCAACTCTGCCACGTCAAGCTCTGACTCCTCCCTTTTTGCCAATGCCACTATCTCCAACCCATATAACATAGCTGGTCTCACTACGCTGTTGTAGACCTTCCCTTTCACTCTTACTGGTACTCGTCTGTCACAAATCACTCCTGACACTCTTCTCCACCCACTCCATCCTGCCTGTACTCTCTTCTTCACCTCTCTTCTGCACTCACCATTACTCTGAACTGTTGATCCCAAGTACTTAAACTCATTCACCTTCGCCACCTCTACTCCCTGCATCCTCACTATTCCTCTATCCTCCCTCTCATTCACACACATATATTCTGTCTTAGTCCTGCTGACCTTCATTCCTCTTCTCTTTAGAGCATATCTCCACCTCTCCAGGGTCTCCTTCACCTGTTCCCTACTCTCACTACAGATCACAGTGTCATCTGCAAACATCATAGTCCACGGGGACTCCTGTCTGATCTCGTCTGTCAACCTGTCCATCACCATTGCAAATATGAAAGGGCTCAGAGCTGATCCTTGATGTAATCCCACCTCCACCTTAAACGTATCTGTCACTCCCACTGCAGACCTCACAACGGTTACACTACCCTCGTACATATCCTGTACCACTCTTACATACTTCTCTGACACTCCCGACTTCCTCATACAGTACCACAACTCCTCTCTAGGCACCCTGTCATATGCTTTCTCTAAATTCACAAAGATACAATGCAACTCCTTCTGACCTTCTCTGTACTTCTCCATCAACACTCTCAGAGCAAACATTGCATCTGTAGTGCTCTTTCCTGGCATGAAACCATACCGCTGATCACTAATCATCACCTCCCTTCTTAACCTAGCTTCCACTACTCTTTCCCATAACTCCATGCTGTGACTGATCAGTTTAATCCCTCTGTAGTTACTACAGCTCTGCACATCACCCTTATTCTTAAAAATCGGTACCAAAACACTTTTTCTCCATTCCTCAGGCATCCTCTCACTTTCCAAGATTTCATTAAACAATATAGTTAAAAACTCCACTGCCATTTCATCTAAACACCTCCATGCTTCCACAGGTATGACATCAGGACCAACAGTCTTTCCATTCTTCATCCTCTTCATAGCTATCCGTACTTCCTCCTTGCTAATCCACTGCACTTCATGATTCACTATCCGCACATCATCCAACCTTCTCTCCCTCTCATTCTCTTCATTCATTAACCCCTCAAAGTACTCTTTCCATCTGCTCAACATATTCTCCTTGCTTGTGAGTACGTTTCCCTCATTATCCTTTATCACCCTTACCTGCTGCACATCTTTACTAGCTCGGTCCCTCTGTCTAGCCAATCGGTACAGATCCTTTTCTCCCTCCTTAGTGTCCAACCTTTTCTACAACTCTTCATACACCTTATCCTTAGCCTTTGCCACCTCTCTCTTTGCCATGCACCTCATCTCCTTATACTCTTGTCTACTTTCTTCATCTCTTTGACAATCCCACTTCTTCGCCAACCTCTTTCTCTGTATACTCTCTTGTACTTCTTCATTCCACCACCAGGTCTCCTTGTCCTCCTTCCTCTTTCCAGATGTCACATTTAATATGTACTTAAAAACAGATAAAGAAATTAGAACTCTTGTCTTACCTCTGTTGTTGAATAGCTTACTTTTTTCTTTCTGCTTTTTCCAGTTGTGTCTTCTGATTATCTGTTCTTCACTAATAGCCATGCTCATTCTTTCCTCCAGGCCTAGCTGTTCCCATTGAGGATTACAGCTAGGCAGGGGAGGCTATCATGCAGGCAGCAAGAGCAGTGGTTTGTGTTTTTGCTGGCAGTCCATTACTTCTTCTTCTTCTTCTTCTTTCGGCTGCTCCCTTTAGGGGTCGCCACAGCGGATTATCTGTTTACTGAGGATTTATTTAGTTAAGTCCTATCGATGCAGGTACATGCTCTTGCACACCTGTGATAAGAGGTATTGCAGAAGAGGCCTGATGATAAAACACTGTCTCCAACACAACCATTTGTAGAAAGCCCCCTCCTTTTGGTCTAGGGGTATGATTCTCACTTTGGGCGAGAGAGGTTTGGGGTTCAAATCCCAGTGAAGGCAAGTGTTTTCTACCTCTATCAGCACATTTGTGTGGAGCAGCTGATCTCACAGTGTTGGTTAGCACTGCCCTGTATATACGTAATCACATCTAGAATTGAAATTTTCCATATAAAACTACCCCTGAAATTTCCACACTACTTAGCTGCCCAAAGAGCAATTAGTTTGAGTATTGAGGAGCACCCCTTGAGTTTGCTCTTAAATTGTTCTGATTCTAGTCTGTACTCTAAACATTAACCAAACTAGCCAGCTGTAAACTCCTGTTGTACCATCACCTTGTAGAGTAGTCATAGATATGCACTTCCCTGCTGTCAGTGCAGCCAGCCTGGTGGCTATGGGTTTTCTGAGGCAATGTAGCAATTGTCTCATGTTTACTGAAAACTACTTAATCCTTAACCACACTGACATGGTATGTGAGAGATGTAGCTACTTAATGTCACTGGAAGCAAGACTATGACATACAGGCACTTATAATAACAAAGTGGTTTTTAGTAACACACACACACACACACACACACACACACACACACACACACACACACACACACACACACACACACACACACACACACACACAAACACCTACCTACCTCACATACTACTGACCAGATACATAGACCCACATATGCTAAGGCTCTTAAATAAAATCTCCCAAAATAACAAAGACCTCCCAGACATTGCACGAGCAAAAAATTTCCTCAACAACCTTCAGAGCATTCCACAAAATCAACACCCAACACGACATATGTAGTCATACATCCCACTATGTCTCAGTTTCTAAGTCCATGAGGTGCTCCCCCACACAAACCAATATTTTGGTCATGAGATATTCCATTGTGGGACACACAGATGTCTCACTCACCAGACTAAATAAAGAGTTAATTATGGCCATCTGTTTTTCTGGGGCCAGGATCCATCAGATCAGGCTTGCACTTAAGTCTTTTAACACCAAGTACCACTATCATTCAGTCATAGCCCATGTGGGTGTAAACGACCTGAGGGCTACTTCCCTCGACTACTTGAAGAGAGACATGACGGAGCTCTCAGACTACCTGTCCAAGAGCAGCATTCTACCTTCTCCAAGGATGATGCCACAATATTAATAGAAAGTAATTGACTTTCACAATTTGCTTAGAGTATGGTGTCATTTGAAGGGGATACAATATCTGTCAGCCTGGGAGGATGTGGTCGACTGACCACAGTGCTTTGCCAGGGATGGTGTGCACCTGTCTCATCTGAAATTTTGAATATTGGCTAAAACCTTGTCTAGTCCCATACTACTTTTTTTAAGCATTGCCAGTCTGATAAACTTATTGACATAGCTAAAACAGCCCAAGAAAATAATCAGAAGGCGTTACTGCTCAATGCCAGGGGTCTTAATGAAAAATGTCACTCCCTACAATCTCTCCTCACTGTGGAGAATGTAGATGTCCATGCAGTTACTGAAATGTGGTTTAAAGCTGCAGAGAGCATCCCAGTAATGCAGAGCTACAATGGCTTCCACACATTTAGACTAACCACTACACAGGATGGGACAAAAGATGGAGGTGTCTCTACTTACATTATAAGCAAACACATTTTAAGGCTCGTCCATCAGTATGACACAACTGATCTTCATGTCCAAATTGTCTTTGATGAAGTCCCTTACTATATCCTTGCAAGCTTGCATACTTAAATGTACGGGTGACACTGCCCATTCAACCAAATACCATACTCATGGGTGACTTTAAGTATCCTGATATAAACTGGGAATTATACATGATCCCTAACATGCAGGCCCAGAGATTTCTGGACTTTCTAAATACAGATACCTCAAACCAGTTAGTCTGTAAACTCACTAAGAGTGCAAACTTCTTTGACCTAATCTTCACAAACATAGTGAAACTTTACACCCTCCCTAGTATAGTATCCTTGCTAGTCAGGTCAGACTATAAAGCTGTCTCCTTTGAAGTGAAAGTAAAACAAGGGACAACAGCTTACCCCAGAAATGTTAAGAATTATTCTAGGGCAGACTTCATACTACTAACTGACACCCTGATAAATCTTTAAGGCTCCCCCCCCAAACCCTGAGAACTCAGCTGTCTATGTGGAATCATTCATAGAAACTCTGTGTAATGTATTAACTGCTGCAAAGAGACAGCGGTACCTACCCAGATTAAGCACAAGATCATCTCAAAAAAGAGGCTGCCCTGGTAGAATCCCTGGCTCAATACATTGCATAACAAAAGGAAGAAATTCATGACAAAAATTAGGGAGTGTAATCTTCAAGAAGGTACAACATCCCTCTAAACTCGAGGAGATAATCATCTACCAAAGCCAAATTTGAGGTATTTAGCCTCCCAGGCCTAGGACAATCACAATGTTTTCTTCAGCTGTGTCTGTAACCTCACAGGCAATTCACAGCGGTGTACCAAATTAATCGTAAATTGGTGCCACCTATTCAGAGCAAAAGATATAGTAAACCTCAATGATGACAAATTTAGCTCCAATTTTACCTCCATCACCTTGCTAGATATCCCTCAGGAAATATCCTCATCCATAAATCCCCTAACTATTACTAGAAAGCAGGTACTCAAAGTGCTCTCCATGGCACAGAACACTGTATCAGTGGGTCCTGATAATATCCCAGGATGCCTCCTTAATAGTATGAAACATGAACATTTGGGCCCACTAGAATTACTATTTAACCACAGCCTCCAAATAGGCCTTATGTCAAATGAGTGGAGGACTGCAGGGGTTATCCCACTGCATAAGGGAAGGCCATCCATAGGAATCATCAACCCATAAACCTGACTAGCCTGAGATGCAAAGCTGCAGAGAGAATACTTATAGATATTATAAATGATGACATAGGTAACCTATAAACATTGAACCCAAATCAGTTGCGTTTGTCAAGAGTAGGTCTTGCCTTCTCAGGCTGGTAGACATCATTGAGAAGGTCACCTCAACACTGGATGAGATCAAAATAGTGCATACTGCCTACCTTGACCTAGCCAAGGCATTTAACACAATGCAGTAATCTAGCATTGGAGAAAAGCTTACTAAACTAGGTACAAACCCTATATCAATCACTGGATAGCCAGCTGGCTTACAGACAGAACTCAAGAAGTTAGAATAATGGAGTCTACCTCCACAAAAAGGCCATTTACTAGACGGGTGCCTCAGGGTTCTTTGCTGGGGCTGATCCTGTTTGGCATCTACTTCTGTGAGGTCAAAGGAAATATCAAGAGCCTCCAGCTGACTCAGGTTTACAGATGATTTCAAAATGGGTGCATTCATTGAATTCCCCCAATACACAAATGTCATCCAAAAAGGCCTAACACAGACTAATATCTGATGCCAAAGTCATGGTCTAAAGTTCATTGCCTTAAAGTGCATCATAATGTCTTTTGGAAAGATGGCCACTGCAGCATACTATTACATTTACAATACACTCTTAAAAGTAGACACTGTAGTCAGGGATTTCGGAGCACATGTAGACAGTGATTCAGCATTTGACCATCATGTGTCTGCTGTAGTGAGCAAATCATTCTGTGTGGCACAACTTATAAGCAGGGTATACCATCTAGATCAAATATGTAATTTTTCCATTGTACTGTGCTCTCATAAGACCAATCATGTGTCTCTTTCTGTTTGCATCTGGTCAGGCATATGCAACAACTGGATCTGCTTCAGGTATTCCTCACAAAAAGAATACATAGTATGGAAAACAAGTCCTGTGCAGACCACCCCAAAGCCATGACCTTATATTCCTTCTCCTACAGGCTGCTGAGAGGTGACCTATGACTGGCCTACAAAGCATCTTCTGATTTGACCCTAAGGGACCTGTTGCACATCTGTAAAACAAATAGCATCAGGAACACCTGAGCCAGGGGCCTAAACCTTCCCTGCAATATAAATAGGACATGGTGGAGAGACAGGTATATATTTCAGGTTTCTCCTTCTCTGAAACAGGCTTCCCAACTATATGAAGCAAATTATTCAAGAGAAACTTTATTTATTTTATTTAACATTTGTTTACTGGAAAAGTCTGACTTGGAACAAGCCAATTTTCAACAGTGGTCTGGGGAGAAAGGCTTCAGACACGTGTCTTTGTAACGTGGGAAGAAACCGGAGCACCCGGAGGAAACCCACATGAATGCAGGGAGGACATGCAGAATCCGCACAGAAGGCACCCCAGCCAAGAGTTGAACCGGAGCACCTCTTGCTGTAAGGCGACAATGCAAACCGCTGCACCACTGCGCTGCCCATTGAGTCAATAGTATAGTGGTCTACTGATGCTGTGATACTGTGTAAGGGATTGTGATATTGGATAGCCTTGGGCTACCCCTTCCCTCCCCTCCCAGGATAGAAATGCCCTTTTTCCTCTGCCAGATCTGTCAAGTGCTTGAGCTGCTAAGTTTCACCTGCTGGAGCGTAGACAGGTTTTTGTCCATGTACGTGATAGTTTCTGGAAAAGATACATCATCTAATTGTCAAACCTCTGATTTAGGAGAAGTAATGTAGTGTCAGTCCTGGCTGTGAAATAGTCGATCAACTCTTTTGTCCTTATACAGATATTGGAAAGGCTATAAGAGTTGGCCAATGCTGTCTCCATATGTTTTCTCAGGCTAGAAAAAGGTATATAAGCCATCCTTGTTAGTAAAGTAGAAACCAAGGTGCATTCATATCTTCTTCATTGGGCTGTTATGCTGTCAAAGCCTTTTGCAAACTGTTTGATGAATGCAGGTACCTGATGAAAGACTGACCCAGTGTTATTATGACCGCCACTTGGGCACTTGTTATTGCTCATCACCTTAGTGGCCCCAGTCCTACAGACAAACTTCCTCCATTCGCCATTATCAGTGAGGCCTCTTTCCACAGGGCAGACAACAGCAAAACTGATTGCTGTAGTCCTGTGGTAGGTTTTCCTAAATAAGTTACTGTTATCCCCTGCCTGCATTTCACCCACTGCTTGACCTGGTAATGTGTTGCTCAAGTGAATGAAAGGAGTTTTACTCAAATGTATTGCCATTAATGGCATGTGTTTCAACATTTCATACTTTTCTGTTGTTGTATCTGGCTAGTGTTTGGTCTTCTCTCTTCTGTGCCTCTTACTTTCAAGTCAGCAGTGGAGTAGCAATCCTTGTCAGTGCCTAAAGCCATCACATTTATACCAAGCTCCAATACACATAGTTTCTGCTTCATGTCACATTGGTAAAATAAGGGAATGCAGGTTTCACTCCTCCCTTTATGACATGACAAAATACTTTAAGGATGATGTTCTCCAGGATTACCTGGTTGGGGTTTATCCGTCTTTCTATTTCTGCTTTATTGTTACCTAGCTCTGATTCCATACTAGCACCATCCAGGATATCACAGCCTACCATTAAGAGTGAAAGCTCATTTATTCTCAAACTTATGTATTTATTTATTTTTGTTAATTGGGTAAATGAAATGGCAATAGTATCTTCTTCAGTCACATCTTAGGCCCAAATGACAAAGATGATAAAGCACATCAAGCATAGATTTACAATATACTGTGAAATAGTGTAACAAACCAGAGAATGTCTGAACTGAAGATTAATAAAAAAACAAGTAACAATAACTTGTAGTTAGTCATTAGTAGACGGCAGTGTCAAAATGTTCAAAGAATTCACAGGCATTTATTGTGATAAAATGGAGTAGCTGCATATGCTCCTTTAGATTAAAGTATTTGTGCAAAAGAGGGCTTTGCAACGGATACAAGCTAGCAATTTAGTCATACACTTTTGTTATAGAGTTGATGGCTGCAAATTTTCAGATTTAAATTTGAATTCTAGTATTTTTCTGGTAAGAATACTGCACTTTTTATAGGACGTGTGTGATGTTTCATAAACATTAAGTGCACAGTTCAACTTTCAGGGCTAAGCATCTGAAGGGTTAAAATTTCTACCTATTAACCTTATTAGACTGCTCATTCAAGTTCTTTTCAGTTCTGTTATTAAAGTGGATAAAACCGAAGAATTGTTTTTACAGACTGTTCCGCTCACAAGAACTAGAGAGGATTAGAGCATCATGTGATTTGACTGTTATACCAGGTCTTTCTGGTAAGTAAGATCTGTTGGGAAATGAGCAGGTAAATATCTCTTGTAATTAGTTCATCTCTGTCATCTCTTGAGCAAATTTTCTTTATAATTTAAAAATGGTATTTTCATGACTCTAAGAAAAAAAAAAGAAAAGTAAATTTTAATCATTTCATTTGACAGTGTAGTGAACAAGCCATGATGAACTGTTATAAGGGCACTTGATTCGTCAGTGCACAATAAGCAGGAAAATGGAACATAGTCTGCTGTTTGGAACTATTTTTAATTCTTTGAATGAAATTCTGTATTTCACTGAGTGAGATGCATATAAACATACTGCTTCAAAATGTTTATAGAGATCTCTTACTTGAAATACTTTATAAACTAGAGAGACTGACACTGTGATTGTCCAGATACTTGTTTACCTTTTAGACAGATTATTTTATAGAAGACTGACACACAAAGTTTTGTGGCTTGCATCACTTGTAAGTGTGGAAATGGTGACCTCGTTCTGCAGTAGGACATATGTATAGTTCTACTTGAAATACCAGTAATTCTACAAATGGCAGATCTACATATGGATCAGAACAGAAGTGAAACCCACGAACCACTAAGCATGAGTACATGGTTTCATTGGAGACCTGTGAGTTTTCATGAGGTTAAATGAAGTACTGAAATGCATAGTATGAAAGGGATGACTTTAGGGACCAGCCCACATTATTGGGATATAACTTAGTTGTGTTTTTGCATTTAACTGTTATATAATGTTAAGCTGCAGCTGGCTATTTTTATGCATGTGTCTCTGCAGTACTTGTCTGCATTGTTGGTGTGAGTAGCATTGGGTATTATTTTTCTAAGGGAGAAGGTGATATAGTGATATAGACACTGTTACAAGTATTAGATTGAAAGTAACCACTGAAGCAAAACTGTAAGTGAATGAAAAAATAAAATGGCGTGTGAGCGAAAGCAGTAGTAATTATAGATGATGATTTTTTTATAACTATATTTAAAATTTTTGCATCTGATGATTCTGCTGCAACCCTCTCCCAATTCATAGATCTGAAGTAGTTAACTTCATTTGATCAGCAACCTGTGAGTTTCGGATCCGATACGGATCCGAGTCGGCAGCATACCAAGCAAAAGATCTGAGCTCCAAGCTCCTCCCCCTACCCATACTACACTGCAACCTCCTTCCAATCCTGAGATCTTATTTGCCGCGGCTTTGCCAGCACAGGATTTTTGAGCTCCAGGCAAGTTGTCAGGGTTTTTCAAAATTTTTGGTCTGTGTGTGCCCCTTTTGATATTTCTAGTAATAATTATTAGTTTATCCCTCACTGTGGGTTTCCGTCATCGCTAGTTATTGGTCTTTTGTAGTTTGAAAGTTGTTAACTTTCTGTTAGTGTAGGCCCCTCTTTCCCGCCCATAGTGTGTGTGTGTGTGTGTGTGTGTGTGTGTGTGTGTGTGTGTGTGTGTGTGTGTGTGTATGTGTGTGTGTGTGTATGTGTTCCCTCAATATGTCGGAAAGTCAGAAAGTGACTTTCTCTAAGTGCAGAGACTGTGGCCACAAGCTGTCACCAGCCGATGGTCACACTCTGTGTGTAGTTTGCTTGGGGGTGTCCCATTTGTCATCCGGTTGCAAAATCTGTGTGGCTTTCAACCCCCGAGCCCTGCGGGATTGCAGGAACAAGTTAATTCTGGCGGGTCTTCTACCCGCAGAATCAATTTCTGCCTCTTCTGCTGCTTCTTCACCAGCCACGGCTGTGGCTGTCCAACCTTTAGGCCCTCCTCCTCTGTCCGGGACTCACCCTCCCACCTTACCACAGGGAGAGAGAGAAGCCAAGAAAGAGAGAATAAAAGAAAAACACAGGGAGACAGAGAGACATTCAGAGAAAGAAAAAGATAAATATAGAGAGAAGGGCTGTAAGCGGCAGGCTGAGTTGGATCCAACTGCCCCTCCCGCTAAGGTGATTTTGTCTCCTGTGAAAGTTACCAGGCCATCCTCTCCTCGGCTCCATTTACCGCATTTTTTCTGGAGCCGGAAGAGGAGGAGGCTAGACCATCCTCAAGGTCGTCTTCGCGTTGGGCTGTCTCGACTCAGAGCATCCTTGAAGCAGACATGGATCAGATGATGCGAAGGTTTCTGTAAACTCAACTGCAGATGGGGGTGTTGCTGGCTCCCCCCCCCTTCTGGGGTGGGGAGCTCGGCTCTGTTTTTCACCCCGATAGCACCTTTTCCAATCCACCATCAGATATCGGAGTCTATAGATCTGAGGAGCCCCGGAGTCAGGGGGTCAGCGCCAATGATACCTTTGGCCTCGATGCTGGCCATGTCCTCGAGTCTGTCGGATCCACTTTCGGACCGAATATCTCGGAGCCAAGAGTTGGGCATTGGATCCGAGGGGATGAGTGTGTCATCAGCTCCATTGTAGTCTGGGCATACCGTCCCTTTGGGTCTGGCCGTTACAACTTTGGCTCCGATCCCTTTGTCGGATCTGAGGGTCTCGGTTACCCTCACCACCAGCTTCAGAGAGGCCGGTTCTCCCTCGGCATTCGACGTTGTGGAGAGGGTTCTCTCTGAAGGATCAAGAACCCTCACTCTGTCCTTGGGATCCATCCCTGCTCCCTCGCAGCTGGGCTTGTCTTCCATCATCCAATCCCCCCAGGGACAGCCTGTGTCTATTGTGCCCCAGCCAGTTCCCTTGGAAGAACATGAAACCATTTGTGAGCCCTCCCCGGAGAATCCACCCATGGAGGTCCCTCACAAATGCCTTTGTAAAAGGAGGCACTTGGACTCCCCCAAGTCCCTCACTGAGGATACCGACTTGGAGGAAGGGGAAGGTTCCCCCATATCACCCCCCAAAGATGTCTCCTTTGAAGACATTATGGAAATCCTTTGCCAGAGGGGGGGGGGGTCTGGCCAAAAACCTTCCTCTAACGAGTCGGTATCCCTGGAGGCGTTCGACACAGGCCCATCTACCTCTTGAGTGACGCCCCTGCTGACCCTTTGGTGGACCTTATTACCTCCAGAGCTTGAAAGGAACTGGACACTGTGGAGCCAGTACCCAAAAGGCCTGACAAAATATTGAGCCCACCGGCAGATAGAGCTTCTTGGAACAAAGGTTCCCAGGTTGATGCCATGGTGGTGGCGGCTGCCACAAAAAAGAAACTTGCCCAAGAAAGTTCCTCAGTCCACCCCCCAGACAAGGAGTCCAGGGCTATGGACCATTTTGGAAAGCGGACTTTTGCTTCAGCTACCTTTACTATAAGGGCACTGAATTACTTGGCCCATGTAATTCGACTGCTGTGGGACCTTGCAAAAGAGTATGCTGAGTCTCCCCCGGAGTTCATGTCGGCCGAGGATAAACGGACCTTCTCGGCTCGTATGGCCACTCTCAAATCTGTGTCCAGTACGTCCATGCATTTACTCTCTCATGCCGCCGAGGGAGCCGCTAGGGCTAGCGGGTCCGGCATCTCCTTAAGGTGTCATGCCTGGCTCCATCTTTGCAATTTCTCAGAAGCCTTCAAGGCATCCTTCGCTAATGCACCCTTTGACAGTTCGACCCTGTTCGGTAAGACTGTCCGTGATACGCTTGTCCAGAGCGAGAAAGACGGGAAAATGCTGTCAGCTGTCGGGATCCGCTTCTCTAACCCTCAAAGGTCCATTTCCAGGAACCATGAGGGCAAAAGAAGCTGTGGTTCTGGAAAACTCAGCAGCCCGGAATGCTCAGGACTCCTTCTCCCCCAGAGGCAGAGGGGGACAAGGCGGACGCTGGCCCAGAGGCAGAGAGGGGGGCCGAAGAACTTTGGGTCATGGGAACCTTTTTCAGATCGACCCGCGCAGCAACCCAGAGGGGTTGCCCGACTGCTGCTCTCTGGAGGCAGTCGGGGGTGTTTTTCGATGCACCTAGTCCAATGGGAGTCCATCACGACAGATCGCTGGGTGCTTCGAATAATATCCAGAGGCTATTCTATTCCCTTCATAAACAAGCCCCCTTGCACAAAGCATCTCCCAGACGTCCCACCCGCTCAGAGGGAGGCTGTGGCCTTGGAAATACAAAAGCTGCTAGAAAAAAGAGTCATCCAGCAGGTGCCCCCAGACTAGTCTGGATCAGGCATCTATTCCAGGTTATTTTTGGTGCCAAAAAAGACTGGGGACCTAAGGCCGATTCTCGACCTATCAACAATGAACCTGTTCGTTGCCAAGGAAATGTTCCAGATGGCCACGCTTCAATCTATCCTGCCCTTCTTGCAGGAGGAAGACTGGTTGTGCTTGATAGACCTCAAGGATGCGTACTACCATATTCTGATAGACAGGCAATCCAGGAGGTTCCTCCGCTTTCGGCTAGGGGCCAGTCATTATCAATTCAGGGTCCTACCCTTCGGTCTCACCACAACCCCCCAGGGTGTTCAACAAGGTCATGGCAGTTGTAGAGGACCACCTGAGACTTCAGGGCATTCAGGTCTTCCCGTACCTGGATGACTGGCTCCTCACCGCTCCCACCAGGCATCTACTCTTACTAGCCAGAGATTTATTTCTCTGGTTATTACCGCGGCTAGGGATTACCATAAATCTCAGGAAGTCTTCCCTTTAACCTGTTCAAGTGTTAGACTTCATAGGGGCAAGAATAGATTCTCTTCAGGCCAGGGCATTCTTAACCCCAGACAGACTACACAGCCTGGCACTTCATGTGTTAGCACTTCTGCAGTCCCCTGTACCCCCTGCAGAATTAGTCCTGAGAGCCTTAGGGTTCATGGCAGCAGCTATCAACCTGATCCCTTGTGCTCGTCTGCATATGAGAATTCTACAGTGGACGTTGCAAGTTCAATGGTCATTTCTTCATCTACCTCTAGATTTTCTGATCCCTCTGAGCAGAGTATACAGAAATTCTTTCACGTGGTGGCTCCAATCCCGGAATTTGCAGGAGGGACATCCCTTTACTGCACCCCAACCCCAAGCCACGGTGACCACGGATGCCTCCTGCCTAGGGTGGTGTGAGGGTACAGTTCTGGTAGGACTGTTCAAGGGACGTGGACTCAAAGCGAGACCGTTCTGCATATAAATGTTCTAAAGATGAGAGCGGTCCTTTTAGCTTTGCAGGCCGATCATGCTTATCTTCCTCTGGGAACTATTGCGATCCAGTCAGACAATATGTCGGTGGTCTGGTATATCAACAAACGGCGGGACCAAGTCTTATCCACTTTGTCAAGAAGCCATGAGAGTCTGGGAATGGGCTATCTCCACCAACCGCTTTCTGATAGCTATGCACATTCCGGGTCGGCCCAGCATCTTGGCGGACAAATTGATCAGAACTATCCTTTCTCCCTACAAGTGGTCTCTGAACCCTTGTGTAGCGGAACAGATTTTCCTCAAGTGGGGTCAGCCTTGCTGTGATCTCTTCACATCGCCATCCAATGCAAAGTGCAGCGAGTTTTTCTCTCTAATCCTCACGATGGGGGAAACCCCCAGAGACGCTCTTGTTCATGCTTGGCCACCCGGTCTTCTTTATGCATATCCCCCGCTCCTGCTCATGATAAAATTCTTACAGAAAGCTCGCCAGTTGGGGAGCAGATTGATCCTCATAGCCCCATTCTGGCCTCGTCAAGTCTGGTTCCCCTGCCTACGGTCTCATCTCATAGCTCCACCTTGGATCTTGGATCCCATTCTGGATCTGATTCGTCATCCCTCGGGAATGCTTCCTCCGAATCTAGACAGCCTAAAGCTCACAGCTTGGCTGCTCCAGTTCCACTAGTTGCTAGGACTCACGGTATCTCTTCTCCTGTTAAATCTATCTTGGTTGCGGCACATAAATCCTCTACCAGGAAAATTTACTGTAGCAAATGGAGACACTTCTCCATTTGGGCTTCACAGAGAAATCTAGATCTTTTTACTGTTCCGATCCCAGCGGTATTAGACTTTTTGTCTCATATCTTCCAGCAAGGAGCCAGCTCGTCCACAGTGAAGGTCCAGCTGGCGGATATTTCTCATTTCCATGTAGGGGACAATTTAGGCTTTCTCGTGCTGCCAGAATTTGTAAGACCTTTTTGAAAGGCACTTTTTGTCTGAGACCTCCTGTTAAGAATCCGTTCCCGCCGTAGGATCTGACTGCGGTTCTTCAGGCCTTAGTTGCGCCTCCTTTCGAGCCCTCAGCATCAGTTGACTTAAAATTCTTGTCATGGAAGATGGCTTTTCTGGTAGCTATAACTTCAGCCAGGAGAGTGTCAGAGCTTCAGGCTCTTTGTATGAAACCCCCATATCTTGTGTTTCATAAGGACAGGGTGACTCTCAGGACTAATCCGTCTTTTCTCCCTAAAGTTGCTTCTGAGACGAACATTAATCAATCTATTAATTTGCCTGTCTTTTTCCCTAATTTTCAGAACAAAGGGGAATACAAACTTCATTTGCTGGATGTTCACAGGCAGTTACGTTTTTATTTGCACAGGACGGTGATCTTTCGTAAATCGGATCAACTTTTTGTTTCCTTTGCTAAGCCTTTTTTAGGGAAACCAGTTTCAAAGGTGACTCTTGCTAGGTGGATTTCCCTTTGTATCCTACAAGCATACAGAGAGCTTGGCTTACCAGAACCAGTAGGAGTTCATGCTCATTCTACACGTTCTGTGGCAATGTCTGCAGCATTTTGTTCTAGAGTTTCCCCTGGATGACATTTGCTCAGTGGCTACCTGGGCATCCTCTCACACCTTTATTACTCATTATAAACTGGATTTGGTGTCTAGAGGAAGGGCGTCCTTTGGCTCTGCAGTGCTCCGGAATATCCTTCCTTAAGAGCCTCCCAAGATTTCGGGTAGCTGGAGACTCTGTCTCACAGGTTGCTGATCAAATGAAGTTAACTACTTCAGATAAAGAAGTTATGTACTCACCATAATGTTCCATCTGAGTAGGTAAACTTCATTTGTCAGTAACAGTCCCTCCATCCTTCCCCCTTACCTTGGTGTTTATTTTTGCTGAGCTCGATGTTCGGAGTTCACGAGCTGGAAGTTTGTCCTTGGTTCAAGGGTCTCAGGTTAGTTTGCTGGTGTCACGTGTGGAGTGGCAAACTCGATCTGAGGATTGGAAGGAGGTTGCAGTGTAGTATGGGTAGGAGGGAGGAGCTTGGAGATTGGATCTTTTGCTTGGTATGTTGCCGGTTCGGATCCGTATCGGATCAGAAACCCACAGGTTGAAGTTTACCTACTCAGATGGAATGTTATGGTGAGTACATAACTTCTTTTTTTCCTAACAGTCACACATAATGTGGATGTGATTTATAAAAACATATAATAGGTTCATAGGTGTGTACTAGGCTAATGGCCCTGGAGCCTTTACAAGCCTAGCCCATAGAAGTGCCCTGGCATCATGCCGCCCAACGTTAGTTCCCAGTGCCTCTATCAAGTAGAGCCACTGGAGTGATCCCCGGGGTGACCTTTCTATTTCCCATCCACTCATCAAGATTTCTCTTGAAGAGGGCCAGTGAGGTGCCCTGCTTAACATGTATGGGAAGTCTATTCCAGAGCATGGGCAGTCTCTGGGTTGTGAACCTGTCCCTCCAGCATGTTCTTTTGATTGTGGTAATGAGGTTGAGGTCTCTGGAGTATGTTGTGTGAAGGGATTGGGATTTCTTTAGATGTAGCATTTCTAACAGAGCTGGGTCAGACTTGGCTTTGTAAGTCAAGCAGAAATTGCCTCTTAGTAGACGATACGAGACAGAGAATAGCTGGAATGTTTTGAGTTTGTCCATGTAGAGCATGTGTCTAAGGCCTAGGATCCTCTTTGTGAGGTACTTTTGTGGCCTTTCCAGCTGTTGTATGTGTCTAGTGAGGTACATGCCAAATGGGGCATTATACTCGATGATTGGCCTAATGAGGGAAGAGTAGAGAGAGATGATGACCTCTTTCTTCCTGGATGCAAAACCCTTGGTAATGAGATGTGCCACATAGAAGGACTTTCTGACCATAGTGGCAATGTGGTGGTCGAAGGAGAGGTTGCTGTCAACCTGTGTCCCCAGATCTATTATAATGCCTTCAGTATTCAGTGGGCTCCCATCGATGTGGTAATTAGTGGGAACTGAGTTTTTCCCAAAAGAGTATGACGACACATTTTTTGGCATTAAGCTTAAGGCCATGGTTTTGATACCAGTCATTGGTCTCAGTCAGGCCTTTCTGTTGAATGTCTACATCACTTGCGGAGTTAATAATGGCTCCCTACTTGCAGTCGTCTATGAACTTGGTCAGCCAGAGTCACTCCATGTTGGCCTGGTCTTCTGAGAAGTTGATGCCAAACAGGAGAGAACCCAGGACTGATCCCTGTGGGACTCCACTCGTGACTAGTCGGCAGTCTGACTTGGAGTCCGCTACTTTCACACTGTGAGTTCTATCTGTGAGCCAATTTGCAACCCACCTAGTGATATAGGGGTTGATGCCTAGTTTGGTGAGTTTATCAATAATACCTGAGTGAGGAAAGGTATCTAAGGCTTGGCCAGATGGTAGGCTGTATGAACTGCCTTGCCCTCATCCACAGCTCTGGTGACTGACCAAAAACAAGTCAACCAAGTTGAGCAGGCATGATCTGCCTTTCACAAAACCAAATTGCATGGGATCTAGAGTTTGGAGATTCCCTATATCCTTGTTAATTAGGTCCATGATGGTGCACTCCATAACCTTACATATCAGACTTGTCAGGCTAATGGGGCGATACTTCAGAGGGTATGTAGTCACTCCCCCTTTATGGAGAGGGATGACTGTAGCAGTGTGCCATTTGGTAGGGACAAAGCCTGAGGTCAGGCTTTGATTGAACAGGGCACAAAGATGTGATGCCAGTTCACTTTGTAGTTTAGCTGTATTCTTGGCCTTAGACAATTCAGCTTTAACCTGTGTTGCAGTAATGCTGAGTGCCTGGCATTCCTCCGGTATTGTGATTGGTCCTTTATGGGGGAAGAGAGGGGTAAAGTTGTTGTCACTGAATTTGTTGGCCAGTATGCTGGCAATATCTTTTGGCTCAGTATAGGAGATACCATTGTGCTGTAACTCAGAGCAAACATGGGTATTGCTGTGGAGATTCTTGATATAACTATAGAAGGCTTTGTGGTTGTTTTTAGTGTCTGCCACAATTCTGCCTTCATAGCTGGCTTTAGTGGTTTTGATGAGGGATCTCAACTTTTTGTTGAGGCTAATAAGGGAGTTTTTCCATTCTTGGGACTTCACCTTTTTCTGCAACAGTTTCTTCCTTCTGTTGTAGAGTTTTTTAATGGCAGGGGACCACCAGATTTGCTTCCTTGTTTTGGAGGAGAGCATCATAGTTCTTTTGGGTATGGCTAGTTCCATGCATTATGTACGTGTTCGTACAGTGCATTGGTGTATGATTCGGCAGTCATGAATCTATTTACCAGTGACATGGGTGCCATGAAGTTAGCCACCTCTGTTTTTAGGAACCCAAAGTCAGATTTGGAGAAGTTTTTCATGGTGGTTACCTTTGCAGGGGGTGGGCGTGATATGTGGATTTCCATGGTGATTAGTTTGTGGTCGGATCTTTCCAGGGAGGAATTGACCATTTATGTAGAGCAACGGCTGCCCATGTTATTAATAAGCAGGTCAAGGATGTTGCTTCCTCTAGTGGGAGTAAGGATTGACTGGTCGAGGGCATTGGAAATTATGAATTCCAGGAAGCGTTGGGCCAGTGTATTGGTGCATGAGTAGTTTTCCCAGTTGATGGAGGGTTAGTTGAATTCACCTAGTCTGAGAGTGTTGGATTGGACCCTAATAGTTTCAAGGGTGCTTATGAATGTGGAGTGAGAGTCTTGGGACATGGTTGGGGACCTATAGCAGGCTATGACCTGAATCGACATCTTATTCAATGTTAGTTGTACCTGAAGTATCTCAAATACATTATGCTGGGTTACTGTCTGGAGGTGTGCATACCCTTTATGAATATGGAAACACCACCTTTGGAGCTTCAGTCCATGTTCTGGGGCCAAAAGGTGTGGAATGAGTTATAGCCTGGTAGCACAGGTGTGCTTTCTGCTGCTTTAAACTAGGTTTCCATTACAGCACAAATGTCTCTGTTCTCCATTTTGAGGAGTGATTCCAAGTTATAGAAAAGTGCTTGTGAAGTATTGCTAACAAAAATACAAATAACCACCAAAGCTTGGCTGAAAGAGCAGTTGTGATAATGAACCAATTTTAAAATAATTTATTGAAACAAGAGTTAAGCACTTTCATTCCTACCATCAGGACTTAATCAGAACTAAAAACACACTTCCTTAGTATAATTTTATATTATTATAACTCATTAATCCTTATTAAAACAACCAATCACTATAAAACCATTTTCATTAATATTTAAATGAATAATTTAATGAAACAGACCATTCATTTAAAGAGATACTTCCAGTAGTATTGAATGCAGTTATAAAATACCAGTGAATGTTAAAGCTTGCCTAAGTTAAAACCAATTTAAGTTAAATAAATTAAACCTTACCATGACCCCTAAAACTTTATATTGCCATAATTTTAAAAATTCTAAGTTCACAGTTTTGCTGCTCTTAACATCAATAAACTAACTAGTGCAACAGCATCATTTAACCCTGGCTTTTCACTTGCATCTAATCTCACTTGCCACAATAATTCCCTGTATTCCAAGCTATGTTCCCAGAGGCCACCTCTTCAGTTTTCATCAATTGTTCTAGTACAAAAAAAGTAAAATTGTTATTTCCTTCACAACTAATGCAGTGCCTGTATAGGGCATTTGTGTCCTTCTTATTATTAACATCATAATAATGTTCATAGATACGTCTATTGAGACGATGCCCTGTCTGTCCCTCATAAAAAGAATAACAGAAATAACAGAATGCTAAGCACACTACCCCCGCAGTTTTTCAATTAAATCAAAGCCAAATGGTATAGTTAGGTAGGATTATATCTGATAACAATGATTTGGAATGTGAATAAAGGCTGTTAAAACAAATATTATTTTTTATTTTCACCAGGTCTTTAACTATAAAACTAAAAAAAATTTTTTTAAAGTAAATTTATAAGGTTAAGTAGGCCGGTGTCATGTGATAGTGAGTTTAATTCTGAAAAGTTAATTTTGAAAGAATTTTTTGTACATAAGGGGTGCCCAGTGAAATTATTGAAAGAGAAGTTAGATGAAATTAATACAAACAGATAGTTAAAGTTTTTACCTTTTCTTAAAATCTGAAAAAAATATGAAAGAATAGTCTTTTCCAGCTATTCAAGATAAGCTAAAACACCAAGCAGTAGTAGTGAGAAATATTTGTAAATTAAACACCAAACATTAGTAAAAAATCTTGTTGTGGTCAAAATTTCTTCACTTTTGCAAATAAAAACAGCATCACATTCTTTGTAGAAAAATAAGAAATCTTTTTGCGATTAAAAATAGCTGCACTTCTTAGTAGCAAAACAACAAATCTTTATTGGTTAAAATTTACATAAATCGGCAAATAAGCGCTGTGCTTATGTAAAGAAAAAAAGAAGTTATGTACTCACCGTAACATTCCGTCTGTGTTGTCCATTTTCATTCTTCCTCAACCTGTGGGTTTGTTTCTGATCCTTGGAAATGGCTCAACCGCTACCATAGCTTGTGGTAACCAAAAACTCTTGAGCATGTCCCTTACCCACAATACACCTATCCCAGTTACCTCAGATCAAGTTTGCTGACACACCAAAGGAAAGATTAAAAGTAAGAAATTCATTGAAACTATATCTGGAACCACAGATGTTGTCTATCTCACCTTCATTCTTACTGGTTGGGTTCGGAGCCGATCCTCGACTCTGACTCGGCCATCCTCTAAAGCTCGAGAGCTATTTACTGGCTCGAGGCCTCCCCATATCCCACAATGCCTGGCGCTAGATCCCCAGATCTCATTTGCTGCTTCTGCTACGAGGTTGCTTTTGCTGGCTCAGGTCGTATTTTTGTCTTTTGATAGGTTTAATATAAAATGTTTTCATATAAATAGTTAGCATTTAGTTCTTATTATAGTAGTTTAGTACTTTTTGTCTCTCTGTAGTTTTAGATCTATCCCATCCCCTTAGAAAACTCATTTTTACTGTTAGAGAGTCCCCCCCCCCTTTTTTTTTTCACTCTTCAAGGTAGCCGTTTTAGTTAGAGGCTAACCCTTGTTCTCTAAAATACCTTTTGTAGTGTTTTCAGGTAGAAATAGTTGTAGTACTTTACTTTTTATAGTCCTACACAATAATCTCCTAGCAAACTGCCAACATGGATTTCGTCCCTACCATAGCACCACCACAGCCTTGCTATCCTTTATTGACTCCATTAATAATAACCGAAACAACAATCTTCATTCATCAGCCTTCTTTGTAGATCTGTCAAAAGCTTTTGACATGGTGAATCACCAACTACTCCTTCATCGCTTAAAATCCCTTTCTCTTGACAGCATTGCTCTAAACTGGTTTACTTCCTATCTTCAAAATAGGAAACAAGCAGTGTTATGGAACAACAATCTTTCAGAGCTTCTACCTACCTCTCTAGGTGTCCCGCAGGGCTCCATCCTAGGTCCTCTTTTATTTTCCATCTTTATCAACGACCTATACCTTGCCACCCCTCTAACTACTTGTATTCAATACGCTGATGATACCACCATCATTTGTTCTGCCTCCAACCAAAATGACTTACACTTCCTTACCCAAAAAACTTTTACTACCATAGAGCAATGGTTCTCTAATCACTGTCTTCTTCTAAACCCTAAGAAAACTAAACTTCTCCTCTTCTTACCTACACACCATTCCCCCTCTATTAACTTCTCTCTTACTTCTAACAATGGCACCCTTATCTCCCCTGACCAAACAACCAAACTCTTAGGCATAACTATTGACAACCAACTTAAATTTGACTTTCATATTAACTCAATCATAAAAGCAACTAATAGAAAATTAGGTTCGCTTTACAGAATCAAATCATTCTTAACGCCAGAAGCTAAAACTACCATAGCCAGAACACATCTTATCTCTACACTACTATATGCTTCCCCTGTATATACTAACCTTTCCAAATATAACATCAATAAGCTTACATCAACCTACAATAACATTGCCAGATTTGCCACGGCCTCCCCATATAAAACACATCACTACAAAAATCTCCACCACCTAGGATGGCTAGAGCTACCCCATCTAATTCAATACAATCAGCTCTCTATAGCCCAGAAAACCCTTCACCACCCTGATAATACACCTATGCTCCCTACCCTTATAAAGCCCTAAAACAACCTAAAAAACCTTCTCTCATCTAGTAAAATACTGATTCAAACCTCTCTATCTAAGAATACTGCAGGCGACTCTATATTTTCCAACTCAGTTGGTAAAATATGGAATCAACTTCCTCCCAACCTGACAACCCAAACCTCCATCTCACTGTTTAAAACTAAACTAAAACACTACCTAACCAACCACTGGCTATGCTCCTGCAACTACCCAAGCTGATCTTTCTGCTCCTCACATCTCGTGCATACATCTTACTCTCTCCCAGCTTTAAGCTTTTAGTATTCTCAATTCTACTAAGAAATGCTCTCTCTAATCTAGTAACTATACCCTTCTCTACATTCTACTGCTTACTTTTAAACATCCTATTGTATCCTCTCTTATTCTACCCATTCCAATACTTAAGTAAAAGCTTTTACCTTTCTGTACTTTCCTCATATTGTCATTCAAATGTCCTAAGTATTTTGTGCTTGAAAATCCTTTATACTGTGTACACATTCTCCATGCTTTATTTTTGAAATGTGTATATACTTTTTCTCATGCGTGTAATGCCTTATGTATTGTCTATATACTGTTTATTATCATGTGTTAGATAGCGGAGCTTTTCTCCTCGGGCCTCCACTGAAAATGGACGTGTATCCAGTTGGACTAGCCCGGTTAACAAATGTAAAATAAAAATGTAAAATAAAATATATATATATATATATATATAGTTATAGTGTGTGTGTGTGTGTGTTGTTAAGGTGTGGTAACTGTTTTTTTTTTGTGTGTACGGTTCTTTATACTTGTTACCTACTGTTGTACTGTTGGCCTTTTTTTCCTGTGATTTTTCTTTTTACAGGATGCCCAAAGATACTAAAGTATCGGGATTCAAGAAGTGTGACTCATGCTGTCAGAAAATGTCTCTGACAGATGGTCACACTTCTTTTGTCTACTGCTTGGGCGCCCAACACCTGCAGGACTCTTGTTCGGTGTGTCACGCCTTTAGTCCAAGGGTCCTGCAGGAGCATAGGAATAAGTTAATCCTTAGAGGATTACTAAAGCCTGAAGGGTCACCTGCTAAGGCTCAGCCAGGGAAACCCTCCAAGCCATCGAAGCCGTTGGCTCCCAGCTTGGAGCTGTCATCGGGTGTGGCATCTGCTTCGACTTCGGTTCCGGCCAGAACCGAAGTACCTGCCTCTCAGTCGGCTCCGATCCTGGTGTCAGAACCTTCAGGGAACTGAAAGCGTTCTAGGTCCCCATCCCTAGAGTCGATTTGCTTGGCTCCGGGGTCGCCTCTGTTACAGTCGGAGCGAAGTCACCGATCTCACTCTTCTTGGTCTTCGAGACTGTCTGACCATGACTTGGAGAGAGTGGTGAGCAGACTTCTGAAATTGCAGGCCCTGGCTAAAATGTTATCCAGCCCCCCTCATCAGGGTTCGACTCTGCCCATCCCTACAGTAGTTCCTCCTTTGACTCACCCCTTGAGTTCGGAGCCAGAGCTGGTTGGGGTTCAGATTGTGGAACCATCAGCGCCGATACCTACCCTTTCAGCTCCTTCGGCTCCGATCACTTCCATGGTGCCGTCCTTGGAGGGATCTGGGCACCGAGACTCCCTTGTCGGTTCCGAGGGGGTGAGTGGCATCGGACTCTTGTCTGACCCCGTTCTCCCTCTCGGAGCTTTGGCACAGGTGAGCTCGGCTCTTACATCGGCCTCGGAGTCATCTCTCTCGGTGCTGGGGAGGGTTCCGGTCTCTTTGGAGCCTGAGCCTTCTTCTCTGCCAGGAAGGGGTGCCTTCGAGGTCATGAGGAGTGTGCTGGCCCTACAGTCAGCCCCACGATCAGCCTCTTCAGCTCCTCCCCCCAAGCTGCCTGCGTCTGCCTCTGCCCCTCCTCCAGACCCCAAGCGAGGAGAACAAGCACTCCAGGTCAGGACGCGTTTGGTTCTCGCCCTTCCACCTCCTGGGTGTCTCCACCTTTCGATCCACTGATGGCAGTGGTGGCTCGAAAGGCATGGTCAGCCCCAGAAACACTGGAACCAACTCCCCGAAGGCCCACGAAATTCATCACAGCACCACAAGACAAACAATTTTTGACAAAGGGTGTCCCTGTTGATGCTATGGTGGTAGCAGCGGCCACGAAAAAGGAGTTGGCTAAGACTTCTTCGTCTGTCCATCCCCCTAATAAGGAGTCTAGGACAATGGACAAATACGGGAAGCAGATGTTTTCCTCAGCGACCTTTTCCTTGCGGTCGCTGAACTATTTGTGCCATTTTACACGCCTTCAAAGGGATCTCCTTAAGGAGCTAGGAGATACCCTTTACGATCCATCAGCTGCGGGGGCCCAGGATAAGATTACCTCCCAGCTGGCGACTCTTAATTCGATAGTGAACTCCTCCATGTGGCTCATTTCTTATGTGGCCGATGGGGCGAGTAGAGCCGTAGGCACAGGTGTGGCCTTGAGAAGGCACGCTTGGATGTGGTTATGTAACTTTGCGGAACCCTTTAAGGCGTCTTTCACCAATACCCCTTTTGATGGTTCTGCTCTTTTTGGACCACAGGTGAAGGATACCCTTACCAGGTGTGAGCAGGAAGGCAAGACTTTCTCTGCTGTGGGAGTCCGTTTTTCCACTCCTTCTAGGCCATACCCCAAAGGTCAGAAAAGTGGCAAAATGTGGTTCCGGAAACCCCAGGGAGCTGTGCCTGACACACGTGGTGAGTTTCCCTCTAGGGGCAGAGGAGGGAACAACAATAGACGCCACCCTTGAGGCAGAGGGGGCCTGCAAAATCAGGGCAGCAGAGATTCCTTCTCTGACAAGCTCTTCCAGCATCCCTGAGGGGCTACCCGCCTTCGGAGGCAGTTAGGGGAAGATTATCGCTATACCCAAAAGCCTGGCAAGACATAACTCAAGACAGATGGGTACAGTCTATCATATCCGGAGGTTACAGAATTCCCGTCGTTCTTACCCCCTTAAAGTCAAACAAATCCCTTCCAGATGTTCCACCCAATCTAAGGGAACAAGCAGTCCAAGAGATCTCAAAACTGCTACAAAAAAGAGCCATCCAACGAGTCCCAGCAGACCAGCAAGGATCCGGAATTTACTCAAGGTTCTTTTTGGCACCAAAAAAGACAGGGAACTGGAGACCCATTTTGGATCTCAGCGGCTAAACAGGTCTGTACAAAGAATGAAGTTCCGGATGGTCACGCTTCAGTCCATTCTACCCTTTTTGGGTCAGGACAATTGAATGTGCTCCATAGATCTTCAAGATGCGTACTGCCATATCAAAATGGACAGGCGCTCCAGAAGATTCCTCCGCTTCTGGCTGGGAGCCAGTCATTATCAGTTCCGAGCTCTGCCCTTTGGTCTCACCACAGCCCCCATGGTGTTCACCAAATGTATGGCAGTATTTACCTCTCACCTGAGATGGCAAGGATTCCAGGTGTTTCCCTATCTAGACGACTGGCTCCTTACTGCTACCACCAGACATCAGCTGCTACGAGCCAGAAACTACACCATCCAAACTTGCTCCAAGCTAGGTATCACAATAAATTTCGAAATGTCTGCATTGTCGCCTTGTCAGTCTATAACCTTTATAGGCGCAAGTTTAAGTACAAAAGACATGTCAGCGAGACTTCCGTTACACAGAGTATTAGATATTCGCCATGTACAGGTGTTATTAGTATGCAAGAAAATTCAGGCCAGATTTGTCCTAAAGACATTGGGCCTCATGGCAGCAGCGATCATACTAGTCCCCCTGGCTCGTTTTCATATGAGGATTCTTCAGTGGTTGCTTTTTACCCAATGGTCATTTCTACAACTTCCAATGTCTCACATGATTATGATTACACAGAGATGCAAAGACCAGCTTGCTTGGTGGATGGTTTCCCCGTCAGTACCCCAGGGCAGACCATTTGTTCTTCCTCCTCCAGTAGCCACGGTGACCACGGATGCCTCCCTGATCGGGTGGGGGGGGCAATTTCAGGGCAGAACAGTCCAAGGCACATGGCAACCCCACGAGTACCATCTGCCTATCAATGTCTTGGAGATGAGAGCTGTGCTTTTAGCATTGCAAACTCTTCAGAACTCTCTTCCCACCGGGACCATTGCAATTCAGACAGACAATATGTCTGTAGTGTGGTACATCAACAAGCAGGGCGGAACCAAGTCCTACCCGTATGTCAAGAAGCACTCAGACTCTGGCAATGGGCGATCTCTTCCCAGCGGTTTCTGATAGCAATGCACATCTCTGGGAAGTCCAATGTTATAGCGGACAGGCTGAGCAGAGCAATTCTCATGCCTCATGAGTGGTCTCTCAATCAGACAGTGGCAGACCAAATCTTCCGCAAATGGGGTCAGCCTTGCTGCGACCTTTTCGCCACCCCCTTCAACAACAAGGGCGACAGTTTCTTTTTTCTCCTCCCTCTTCCCGGATACCCTCCCAGAGATGTTCTAATCCACGATTGGCCTCAGAGACTTCTTTATGCATTCCCTCCATTTCCCCTGATTCCCAAACTTATACAGAAAGCTACCACGCTTGGATGCAAGATGATCCTCATTGCCCCCTACTGGCCTCGACAAATTTGATTTCTGCTCCTGCATCATCACCTCCTGGAGCAGCCCTGGACCCTGGACCCAGCACCAGACCTCCTGATCCATCAGTAAGGCGGGCTGCACCAGTCCCTGCAGTCTCTCAACCTCACTGCTTGGTTGCTCCACTTCCAACCTTAGCCAAGCTTCCGGAAGTTTCCCATTCGGTGCATGAAATAATCTTATCTTCGCACAAATCTACCACCAGAAAAACTTATGCTAGTAAGTGGAAATGTTTCTCTTGCTGGGCAGAGTCTAAAAACATAGATCCCTTTTCAGCCTCGGTCCACCATGTTTTAGATTTCTTAGTGGAACTTTTTCAGGCTGGGTCCTCTTCTGCCACCATTAGAGTTCAGTTAGCCGCAATTTCAAATTTTCATATAGGCCTATCTGAAACTAGTATCATGTCCCACAAGCTTTGCAAAGCTTTTCTCAAAGGGACTACTTTGCTCAGGCCCCCAGTAAGAGATCCTCCGCCTCCGTGGGATCTTAATTTGATGTTAGCTTCCCTAATATTGCCCCCCTTTGAACCCACAGCTTCATGTTCCTTAAAGTTTCTTTTTTGGAAAACCCACTTTCTTGTGGCAATTACCTCAGCCAGAAGAGTTTCCGAACTCCAGGCCCTTTGTGTTCGCCCTCCTTATTTAGTTTTCCATAATGACAGAGTTTCGCTCAGGACTAACCCCTCCTTCCTTCCTAAGGTACCTTCTGAGAGTAATCTGAATCAGTCCATTAATCTTCCGGTCTTCTTCCCAAATTATTCCAACAAAGCTGAACATAAGTTACATCAGTTGGATGTTCATAGACAATTACGTTTCTACTTGCATAGGACTAAACAAATTAGAAAATCAGATCAGCTCTTCCTGTCCTATGCTGAAGGTAAACAAGGTCTACCAGTGTCTAAAGTAACTCTGTCTAGGTGGTTGACTTCTATTATTACTTTGATTTATCAATTGAGGAACAAACAGCTCCCTGCTAAACCAAAAGGCCACTCTACTAGGGCTTTAGCTACTTCTGTAGCTTTTCAGGTAAGATTATCAATGGAAGCCATTTGTGCGGCAGCTACATGGGCCACTCCCCATACATTTATTTCTCATTATAAGTTGGATGTGGCCTCTAGGAGCAGAGCTGATTTTGGTTCCACTGTGCTGAAGAGTCTGTTCCGATGAGCCACCCAGGACTGAGGTGCTAGGGACGCTGTCCCAATCAGCAATAATGAAGGCGAGATAGACAACTCTACATTAAGAAGTTATGTACCTACCATAACGTTCCATGTTAGTTGTCTTCTTCTCGCCTTCTTTCTTGCGTCCTACCCTCCGTCCCCCTATCCTAGAAGACTGAGAAGAGTTGCCCTCTGAGTTCCTTTCAGCTGGCTGCGTCTTATCTGGTTTGTTCCCTCAACATTTTAGCTCTGTAGCTAAACATATGCTGTTAGGACAGGTGTCCTTATATTTGTCTGTAGTTAGGTCTACCAAATGAGATCTGGGGATCTAGCGCCAGGCATTGTGGGATATGGGGAGGCCTCAAGCCAGTAAATAGCTGTTGAGCTTTAGAAGATGGCCGAGTCGGAGCCGAGGATCGGCTCCGAACCCAACCAGCAAGAAAGAAGGCGAGAAGAAGACAACTAACATGGAACGTTATGGTAGGTACATAACTTCTTATTATATACCAAGGATAAAAATCCGCTAGTCATCCGTTCCTCTAGAAATCTAAGGGTATGGGGGCTGGTGGGTGGGGAGTTAAGGAAGAATGAAAATGGACAACATGGATGGAATGTAATGGTGAGTACATTACGTCTTTATCTGATGTTGTCAATTTTCATTCTGTCCTCAACGTTGGAACAAAGTCTCCAGCTACCTAGACTCTGGGTGGGCTCAAGGAAGGAATTCCTGAGCACCATTGAGCCAAATGGTGCTCCTCCTCTGGAAACCAGATCCAATTTGTAATGAGAAATGAAAGTATGGGGAGTAGCCCAAGTTGCTGCTGAACAAATATCCATGGAGGCTTTAAATTGGAAGACGGATGAAGTCATTACAGCTCTAGCTGAATGTGCTTTTAAAGGTTTTGATAAAGCAATCCCCAATTTGTTGTAGATGAAAGAAATGCAGTCTGTTAGCCATCTAGCCAATGTCACTTTCCTCACAGGTTCTCCGAGTTTTGTATGTGAGTAAGAAATAAATAATTGGTCAGATTTTCTGATATCTTTTGTTCTGTGAAGATAAAGTTGTAATTGTCTATGCACATCTAATACGTTTAAGCAATATTCACCTTTATTAGCAAATTTGGGAAAGAAATGTGGTAGGTTAATAGCTTGATTTATATTGACTTCTGAAATCACCTTTGGTAGAAAACAGGGGTTGGTTGTTAGTGCACCCCTGTCCTTGTGAAAAATCAAATACGGTGGTTTACAAGACAGAGGTTGAATTTTTGAAATTCTTCTGGTAGAAGTTATGGCTGCAAAGAAAGAAACTTAAGATCACAATCTGCTGCCGATTCAAAAGGAGGTTGTATAATTGCTTGCAAGACCAAGTTCAGATCCCAAGGCGGGGGTTAGATCTTTGTAAGGAGGCTTTAACAGAGGAGTGCCTCTCTAAAAAACCTTCCAAAGTTTATGAGAAGCAAATGATTAGTCCTTAAATCCAGTATGAAAATTGGATATAGCTGCTAACTGAACTTTAATAATAGAGGACGAAGCCACTTCATTGAATAGTGAGGCTAAAAATTTGAGGATTGTGAAAAAGGTTCAACATTATTTTGACATGCACAAAAGACAAACCTTTTCAATTTGCTGTTGTAAAGTTTACATGTAGATGGTTTATGAAAGGTCAAAAGAATGTGTCGGACAGATGAAGAGAACATAGATTGTCTGACTATTAACAGAATTGGAGAAACCAAGCTGTCAGCTTGAGGTTCGAGATGTCTGGGCGGATCATGCCTGTTGGGTGGGACAGAAGATTTGGAACCAGGTCCGGAATCCAAGGTTGATGAATTAAATGAGGCCAAATATGATGAGGCCAATAAGGTGTAAAAGGGATTACTTTGCTCTTCAACCTTATTGCTTTCTCTAGGAACTTTGGAATTAGAGGAATCAGAGGGAGGGCATAAAGAAGACCAGATTGTTAATTGTGTACAAGAGCATCCCTCAGTGATTCCCCTGAGGGGGGAATTAGAGCAAAGAAGTTGCTGCACTTGTTTTAGGGAGAGATGAAAAGATTGCAGCAAGACTGACCCCATTGACTGAATATTTTCTCCATCGCTTTTGGATTGAGGGACAGCTCATGAGGCAGGAGTATGCGTCTGCTCAATTTGTCTGCTATCACAATGGATTTCCCTGGAATGTGCATTGCTATGAGAAAGTGGTTGGATGAGATCACCCACTGACACACTCTGAGAGCTTCTCATCACAAAGGATAGGACCTGGTTCCTCCTTGCTGGTTGCTGTACCAAACTACTGACATGTTGTCTGTTTGAATCACAATTGTCCTTGAATGGAGAAAGTACTGCTGTCATCTCTAAGACATTGATATCAAGTTGGCCTCTATGGGGACCAAGTGCCTTGGACAGTGTTCCCCAGATAATGCCCCCCACCCTAACTGGGAAGCATCTGTGATCACTATGGCCTTGGGTTGAGAGGGGGTGACTGGATGGCCTTTTAGAATTTGATCTGATTGAATCCACCATTTGAGATCTCTCTTGCAAATGTTGGTGATTGTAATCAAAGTTGACATTACTTGGTATAGTATTGACCATTATTTTGCAAGTAGCCATTGTAAAATTCTCATGTGAAACCAGGCTAAGGGGGCTAGAGTTATAGCTACTGCCATGGACCCCAGTGCCTGTAAAATTAGGCATGCAGATACTTTCTTATTGTTGAGTATCTTCATGACTTGTGATCTGATTTTCTGTAGTGTCAGTGGGGGAAGATAGGCTATTGTTGTCTTTGGGTTCAGGATAGCTCCTATAAACTCTAAGGTCTGAGCTGGTTTGAGATGAGATTTTTCATAGTTTATGGTTATCTCCAGATAGGAACATGTTTGTAGAACCTACTGTCTTACCTTTAACAATTAATGTCTGGTCGGAGTGGTAATGAAATACAGAAACACTTGGAATCCCAGCAGTCTCAAGTGAGCTGCAACTACTGCCATGCATTTGGTGAACAATATGTGGGCTGGGGTGAGACCAAAAGGCAGAACTCTGCATTGATAGTGACTGTCTCCCAGCTGGAAGAATGGACTGAACCATAACCATTCAGAACTTTATTTGTTGAACTCATTTGTTCAAAACACTGAGACCCAAAATTGGTCTCCAGTCCCCTGTCTTTTCTTGGCAGTAAAAAGAATCTTGAGTAAGTTCCAGATTTTCTTTGGTTCGGTGGGACTTATTGGATGACTCTTTTTTCTAACAGATCTTGAATTTGTAGCACTTCTTGTTCGCTCTGATCAGGTGGGACATCAGAGATTCTTTTGCAAATTGAGGTGGAAGGGAAAATGGTATAATATAACCTCTGGAAATGATCCTCTGCACCCAGGTATCTGATGTTATGTCTAGCCAGGCTCTCCCGTGCAGGGATAGTCGACCCTCGACTGCCTCCAGAGGAACACAATCGGGCCTCCTTTCTGGAGCGCTGAAAGGGTTTAGCAAATAAAGAATCTCTGTACCCTTGGTTTTGTGGGCCTTCTCTGCCACAAGGATGGCATACACCATTGAAATTCCCCTTTCTGCCCCTGGGGCAACCACCTCCACTTGTCTCTTGAAAAACCCTGGGATTTTTTGAACTATATCTTCTACTTCACTGATTCCTTGAAAAGGATTGTTGAGGAGTGGAAAAATGTATGCCCATGGCAGACAGGGTCTTTCCTTCTTTCTCACACCTGGACAAAGTTTCTTTAATTTTAGAGCCAAACAAGAACATGCTGTCAAAGGGAGCATTGATGAATGAAGACTTGCAGGGCTCCGCAAAATCACATAAGCTCATCCAGGCATGACTCCTGATGGCAACACCTAAACCCGCTACTCTGTCATACCTTCATCTGAATTAGAAATTACCCTCATGGAGGGGATGAATATGGACTGTAGGGTAACTAACTGAGAGGCAACAGATTCCTGAATCTCTTCTGAGATAGATCCTGAAAGGGTATGTGAAAGCTCTTTAATCAGATCCCACTGCAATGTGGTGAAATATGCCAAGAAATTCAAGAACCATAACGCAAAGGTCATTGAAGCATAAATCTGTTTCCCTAACCTATCCATCTCCTGAGACTCCTTGTTGGGAGGATGGATAGAGGAACTTTCCTCAACTAGTAAGTTTTTGTTGCTGCTGCTATGACCATGGCGTCAATAGTCAAACCTTTTGACCAGAATTGTTTAGCGTCTAAGACAGAGATAATTTTGTCAGGTCTCTGGGGAATTGGTTCAGTGGTGTCAAGGGTTTTCCATGCCCACCGAGAGATCAGCTCAATGAGTTCATTGGCAGGCGGAGTTACCCAGGAGGTAGATTGGTGGGTACCAAAAGACTGTAGGTACAATGATTCCTCAGACAAAAGATTGCTGGACTTTGAATCACCTCCGTGTTTTAAGATTTCTAGGATGTCTAAAAAGGAGACATCATCAGGAGGTGATCTTGGGGATCCTTAGCCCTCATCAAAGTACGTGTCTTCTGTGATAGATTCCTCCGGGAATCCATGTGCTTCTTCTTGCACTTCATCTTTGTAGTAGGACCTCCTCAGTGAGATGATCTGGGGAAATATCAGGAGAGAGTATTCCCTTTTGGGACTTCTGAGTTTTTGGTACTCGCTGCCCTTGTGGAGGCAATGGTTGCGACTCTGGACGTAAGCATGACAGGGATGTGTGTTTCTCGTAGGAAGGGACCGACTGACTGCTACAGGCATGGCTCTCTCCATAGCCTCGAAAGCTGATCCACTCAGAGAAGGAAGGGACCTTGAATCTGAAATGGTGGGTCAGGGAATCAAAGTCACTTTCCACTCTGAAGAGATCCCTCTCAAAACAAAAGATGGAGCCGAGCTGGTCCATGCAAGAGCTCTGCAGTGCAGAGAAAGCTCCAAAAAGGTGGGAGTTGACTAGCTTCTCTGAACTGACAGGTCAGCTGTGGCCCCCAAGACATCTTCAGTTCCAACCAAACCAAAGAACTCAGAGCAAAACTGCACTCTCTGAACCTTCAAGTGAAGTTAGAGGAGGAAGTAAAGGATGGATTCCTTGACCCATCAGGCTAGGAACCGAGGATGATCCAGTCATACTTTGTTCCCAAAGGATTTTTCTCACCAGTCTGTCCACATCTTCTTCAGTTAGACTTTTAAAGGAATGGGCTGACATCACACAAGGCGATTTAGGTCTCTCCAAAAATGGTGATGAAAGTCTCTCTGGAAAGGGATCAATGGATAGTAAATAAGTTATTCTCAGAAGTAGAATTTTCATAGAATCCATTACTTGTGGTGTTGGATCCAAGGATCTCTGCACGGAAACATGTCTTTTTTCTTGTGTCATCAGAGTTGAAAGGATCAGTTCTGAAGTAGGACTTGATCCTATTCTTGAGTCCAATAAATCAGTCAGAGCCAAGGTTTTTGACTTTTTATGATGTTGATTCCTATACAGGGGATGGATCGAAGATTTAGGTTTTGTTTTAGCTGTCAGAACTGAAAGAGAAGTTGGAACTGAAGCACTTCCCTTCTTGGCCTTCTCTGAAAGTCTGGAGGAGGAAGAAGAGGAAGAGATAGGAAGGTCAGATTTGCCGTTTAATTTTTCCAAAGTTCCAGATATAGCTTCACCAAAAGAGGATGGAATTAAGCCTTTCAATATCAATTTGTTTTTTTCTCTCTCAACAAGACTCTGTGACTAAAGGAATGGCAAATTAAACAGTCCTCCTGAAGATGGAGGGATCCCAAACAGTAAACACAAAGAGAGTGTAAGTCAGAGTAAGGAATTTTATGACCACACTCCTCACAGCATTTAAACCTAGCTGGGCCTTTCTCTTTCTCTGCCATTCTCACACACACATGCACACTCACATACCAACAGATAGCTGTAATGGAAAAAGATATAAAGAATTGGAATTTAATTTTTTTTTTTGTAGATGAAAGGGAAAAGGAGTTTTCAACAGTGATAATAATCAGGTTACACCAACGTGTAAAAGAAAGAGAATACTAGCAATAGTTTTCAAAGAGTACTTAATGTACGAAGAGCTGTAAAGAGAAACTTTAAACAACATAGGGATAGGACTTAGTTAAAATGAAGTTGCTAGAGAAGGGATAAGACAGGATAAAAAAAAAGATTTTAAGAGGTTTTCTTAAAATTTTAAAGACATATCAAAAATATTTAACTCTTATCTAGCTTGAGAGCACTGGAAACCATGTCTAACTCGCAAGGTGGCAAAAGAGATCTGAGAGAACTGGGAAATGTGCATTATGGGTAAGGGATAAGCTCGAGAGTTTTTGGTTACCATGAGATATGGTAGCGACTGAGTCAGTTTCGAGGATCAGAATTGAACCTACATGTTGAGGATAGAACGAAAAGATCTAGAAATAAATGTTGTGTTTATACATATTTCAAAAACAAAGGAAAAAAATCAACATTCTATTTAATTATATAGAAACGTAAACATATAATTGTGATTGACTATCTCTTAGAATATATAACTCCCAGATATGCTCAGAATTAGTTCAAAATGATGTGAAGATTACTGAACCTACACACATTGCCAACATACTGGCTGACAGGTTCATTGCAAACTCCCCCCACCTCCCCCCCAAAAGGAGAGATATCTATACCAGAGGATTGTAGCCCCCCAAACATCTCCAACGCCCAGGTGGGAACTGCTCTCTCCAAAGCAAAAAACACAGCATCCATGGGACCGGATGATGTCCCCGGCTGTGTGCTCCACGAACTCAATGAGGAATTAAACCTGCAGTTAGGACAGCTGTTTAATCTTAGCCTCACCTCAGGATACGTACCCAAGGAGTGGCACACGGCGACTGTGGTCCCACTTCACAAGGATGGTGCCTCCACCGACCCTGGAAATTACCGTCCCATTAGCTTGACAAGCCTTATCTGCAAAGCCATGGAGAGGATCATAATGGAACTCATAAATAAAGACATAGGGAACTTGCAGACTTTGGATCCAACCCAGTTTGGCTTTGTCAAAGGCAGATCATGCCTTTTAAACTTGGTTGACTTTTTCGAGACAGTCACCAAGGCCATTGATGAGGAAAGACAGTCCATACAGGCTACCTTGACCTGGCAAAGGCCTTCACACAATACCCCACTCAGGTATCATCGAAAACTCATCAGCTTGAATGTAAACCCATACATCACAAGATGGGTTGCAAACTGGCTAAGTGACAGAACCCACAGGGTCAGAGTTGCTGGAGCCATGTCAGACTCAAAGCCTGTCACAAGTGGTGTCCCACAGGGCTCAGTCCTGGGTCCACTCTTGTTCGGCATCTACTTTTCTGAAGTACAAGCAAACACAGGAGGGTTATGGCTGACAAAGTTTGCAGATGACTGCAAACTGGGCGCCATAGTCGAAAACACATCTGACACAGATATCCTTCAGAAGGGCCTCACAGAAACGGATAACTGGTGCCAGAGCCATGGCCTAAAGTTAAATGCCAAGAAAAGCATAGTCATACCCTTCGGGAAAAACAAGGTTACCCCTAGCTACCATATAGGTGGCAATCCACTGAGCACAGAAGAAGTCATCAGGGATCTGGGGACCCAGGTTGACAGTAGCCTTCGCTTGACACTCATGTTGCTAAAGTAGTTAGGAAAACCTTCTACATTGCCCACCTGATCATGAAGGGATTCACATCTAGATCAAGGGAGGTCATCGTCCCCCTGTACTCATCACTCATTAGACCTATGATTGAGTACAATGCCCCATTCGAATGTATCTGACCCGACACCTGCAGCAGCTGGAAAGGCCCCAAAAGTTCCTCACCAAAAGGATGAAGGGTCTCAAAATATGTCTTATGCTGCCCGACTGAAAGAACTCCAGCTCTATTCAGTCTCATACCGCTTGCTCAGAGGTGACCTGTGCCTGACATATAAGGCCATGTCAAACCCAGATTTGATGAATATGCTTCACCTCAAAAATCTAGATCCCTCAGAACCACAAGGGCGGGAGACTTAAACCTTGACACGGTTATTAATAGAACGTGCTGGAGGGACAGATTCATCACCCAGATACTCCCTATGCTGTGGAACAAAATCCCGGTACATGTGAGGCAGAGCACCTCGCTGGCCTTGTTCAAGAGGAATCTTGACCAATGGATGGGGGATCGCAGATATACCCCAGGGATTACTTCAGTGTCACTGCTTGACAGAGGCACAGCAAAATAATAGGCATAGTTTTATTCAAACTAAAGGGGTGGCGAAAGCCAAATAACTATGGGCTAGGCTTATAAATGCCCTTGGGCAGATAGCCTAGTATGAACCTATGAACCTAAGATATAGGTGGTATGATGATGTGAGGTATTGCCATCTATGCCAGGAGAGGTAGGTCAGTGGATGGATAACATATGCCAGCATAGTTAGCTTGAATTTTGTAAAGAATTACATGTCATTTGTATATCAAACTGATTTGTACAGGTGCTTGTGATGAAAATGGATTTATAAAGCTGCTTGTGTTCAAAAATGTACCAGCAGTGGGTCCTGCTGGACAGAAAAAGAAATACACTTGTATGTCAGACTATATTGTAACTGTTGAAATTAATATTGTAGTAGAAGATACTGGAAGAGAAGAGAAGAGGTTAATCTCAGTCCAGCTAACTTTGAAAAATAATTTGAAATTAAATTACCTGGTTTAGGCCATAGAGATTATATCTTACAGTTCTCATTGCAACCAGAGACAAAATGTCTGTGAAAACAAGGACTAGGAATCCTGCTGTATTTTCCTTAGTAGTGAACTAATTGCTACCCTGGAAGGGTGGAAGTGTTGAAATTTTTTTTATGGCTTCCAGTTACTATAACACATCTTAGCAAAACTCTGTCTGTATGTATGGTAACCCATATGTGTGAGATTCTGATTCAGTTTCTAGTAAAGTGGGGTAGTATGGGAACCAGAAGTCAGATGACCAGATGTATGTGATGTCATTCTGTAATCCAGCACTGAAATTATGTTTTAATACTAGATGAGACAGAAGTCTTAGAGCAGTGTGTTTTTTTTTCAAATCTGACAAGAAAGACCTCTCACCTACATCATCTTGCCTTGCTTTAATAAGTAACCAGGGAATAGTAATTCTTTAGATCAGTCAGGAAAATATAGTGAGATTGATTAAGTAATGTTTTTCTGTATCTGTTTGAATCTATTCATCTGTGTTATTTTTAATATTTCCTGTGATTGAAACTCTGGTCTTTATTGTAAATAGATATTTAGTATTTTCATATTCTTGTATTATTTATTATTAAATATATTTAAATGTTCATTGTGGCTGGTCTTTTAGAGAATATTTTAACCTTTGGGAGTACTTATATTTATTTGGTGACAATGTGACTGCTCCTGAAAGCCTTGCTGTTTGGGCATCATTACAGTTTGTATTAATATTAATTGTATTCAGTATAATTGGGTACTCTTGTAAGAGCCTTAGAGTAGTTGGTTTTGGAGTGTCCTGGTGGCAATATCTATCTTATAGTCTGGGCAGAGGGGCATAGCTAGTAAATCTGTGCTAGCCTTTCATAGGTGTGTGTGTGTGTGTGTGTGTGTGTGTGTGTGTGTGTGTGTGTGTGTGTGTGTGTGTGTGTGAAAATCAAATCTCAAAGAGTGTGTATGTCAGCTACTTGGAGCAGGGGCACAGAGCACTGGTTTCACAGAGAGGGTGGTGGCGGGCTTAGCCTTGGACACTTGGCTGAGGAATCAACTCTATAGCTGTGCCAGTGAGGAGTTTTACTGGGAGCCTGGAGAGAGAGAGAGAGAGAGAGAGAGAGAGAGAAGGAAACTATACCCTGGACTGAGTGTGTTACCTGTGCGCTCTTAAGGGAAATTGTGCTTGGTGCAGAAAGCTGCACCTGGAAATATTGAGTGTATCTATTTTTGTTCCAAGTGAATGTACCTCACCAGTGTTAGTGGTGATGATTCAGACTCCTTCATTCCTGGCCTAGAGGATGGAAATCACAGGTGGTTTTGATATTCCAGTGATTATCTTGCTTCCAGCTTCTGTCTGATTAAATGGAGTATTTGCAGCCAAGAAATTCAGTAGTAAAACTTGAATGAGAGAACTTTGAAAAACTAGTGTGCTATAAGACTTGTAAATGTACCTGTGAGGATGTAGTAATTGGGGTCCGTGTGTTTGGTGGTTTTTATAGATATATAAATGTGTACCATTAGGTGTTAACCATCTAATCAATTATGTAGGCCTACTTGTCTAAACACATACTACACTGTCTGTTGTCTGTGTAATTGGATAGAGAAACTGTATTTGGGAAATCAGGAAGTAAAATCTGACTGGGTGAAACACTGAAATTCTGGTCTGCTATGGGTCTTATAACAAACAACATTGCCCCTGTCCACTATCTGACAGTTTAAGCTAACTAAACTTCTGGGTGCTCACAGTGCTTCATTTCTAAGTTTTCTTAAAATCTGGAATCACTTCAGGGCAAGGATTCTATTGAGAGTGTTAACTTTACCCGGAACTTCATTATAACTCATTGATACCCCTGGCATTAGTGAGGTTATCAGTTCTAACTGAACATACTTTGGGGGAAATGCGGAATTGAAACAGATGGTAGCAATGCTCCAAGGTTCATTAAAACAGAAGTTTGCAGCTTGACATTTCTATTAGAAAAGTTAAACACAGGCAATGTTTTTTAAATACTTTCCCTATTCTAATGGCAAACAATTTACAGTGGTTCAGGACCTTTTCATCTATCATACACCTTTTTCCTTTATTTGAAGCTCCAGCTGCAGATTTTGGTTTTGCAGTTATAAATTAGGTATTAGTAAAGTCACAATTTTTCCTGTTCCATCTTTATTTTCTGGTTTTAGTTAAAAGTAAAAAAAATCTTGAGTTATTGACAAGATTTAAACCTTTTCCTTTTTTCCAAATATTTTTATTAAAAAAATTGTTAAAATTGAATACACTCCAAAATATCTTAATAATATATATATATATATATATATATATATATATATATATATATGTATATATGTATATATATATATGTATATATATATATATGTATATATATATATATATATATATATATATATTTTTTTGGTTAACAACAAAAATAACATTATTAAAAGGAACTTAACACAGCAACATATCAAACTATTTACACGGGTGTCAGAACTGATGAATACAAATCATGTTTACAAACAGTAAAATTATTTTATAAAGTATGTCAGTCGTTTCTCTCTAGTGTTTCTACAACTTTCTGCCATGAGATGTAGTTAGACGTTTTTCTTTCTGTTCTTCTCTTGATAGTTGATATCTACATTTTACAAACATTCAGTACCATATTTCTGAATTCTCTAAATGTTGGCGGTGAAACACTTTTCCAGTTTATTGTTATTATTTTTCGTGCAATGGCTAGGAGAGTCCATAGAAGTGAAAACTTTGCTCTAGAGACACATTTTGGTATGGGAGCATTAAACAGTTTAAAACTTTTCCTGAAGCCTCATTTATTACTAGATGATTTCCCCACTTTTTATTGTTTTCTGTGTGTAGAAATCTCCCATTTCTTTCGGTTCACAGTGTTGTACCTACATTGTTAAGTTCTGTAACTGTTGGAACCCCTAGCATGCTGCTATGAGTTAGTGCATCTTTGGAACAGCTTGTCCTTGTTTTAAGTCAATTTAAATGGCAACTGCAAAATGCATTATCTTGTTTCTGTTATTTATCTACTGGAACAATTCGGTAGTGGTGCTGCGGTAGCGTTGTCGCCTCACAGCAAGATGTTGTCGCATTCGATTCTCAGCTAGAGCGTCTTCTGTGTAGAGGCATGCGTGAATGGGTGTGCCTTCATTGAAGGTTGTGCATCAGGGCTGGTAACTGGGCACGTAAAAATCAACTACCAAACATTAGCGGACTGGAGTTCCGCTGTGGCGACCCCTAACCGGGATAAGCCGAAAGACACAATAACCTACTGGAACAATTCTGTGGCCTAAAGAAATATTATGCACATGCTTCAGTTGCCAAAGCACTCACAAACTCATTGGATTTCAAATCACAAGGCTGTCATTCATTGCACTGGTGTGACACTTTTCACTTCATGATGTACCTATACTTTTTTGTTTTGTCTCTAATCAGTGAAAAGTCCCTGTCATTGTCTAGTTAATGCTTTCAGTGAAGACCGCTCCAGGTGCCCACACTGTTTCTTTTGCAGAAGCCACAAAAGTAAAACCGAGTAGTTTGTTTGCTGGACCACAGTACAACATTTAAACTAGTGGTATAAGCAAAGTAGGCAAGACCCTTTGAAGATGTACTTCCCAAGTGGATTATTCTGTAATTATTTAAGTGCTTCAGGAGACTGCTGTATTGCAATTTCTTTGTCACATGTAGTCTTGCCAGACATTATTTCAGTTTTCTTTCTTTTTTTTTAATAGTAATAAAGTATGTCATGATGTTTAGCAAGTGTGGAATTGCTTCCCTCTAAGTAACCTATGAGCCTTTCTTCAAAAAAGTGGAATTTGACCACATTTTTGTGGTGTTTTCATTTTTGTTTTGTGAACCTAAATGTGTTCTTTCCTTACTGCTCAGCCTTTTTCTTCTTCCTCTTTTAACTTCTGTTAGCTATTAATATGTGAGGGTAATATGAGAAAGTGAAAAAGTGGTTAAATGCTTGCCTGGTGAACTAGTAATCTGTATTTGCTTCATTCGTAGATATGTGACTATTTTGTCATTCCCTGGAGTACGCTGCTTCTTTTTAGAAATTTCTTTCATAACAGCTGCATTATTTATAAGTGGTTTATGTATGTATGAATGTGATATAGTTTTCTCCAAATTGTGTATGCTGTTTTCAAAAAATTCTATCACATGAGATCCCTTAAATTCTACATCTTTCAAAATGCCCATGGATTAAACTGCAAACTTTGGCTGAAAATGTAACATTCCAGAGTGTTCTATATAGCTGCCCATGACTGTTCAGACCACTTTGTCAGTTTCTATTGTATTATTGTTTTGTCAGGCCTATTTACATTGGGCCCCTGCCATCAGTCTGAACCCTGCAGCATAGCAAAAATTCCTGCAGTTCTCCACAGTATCTTATTATTACTGTTGCCTGAGCACTGGGGAAACCATTTAGCATTATCCACCCCCCACCACCACCCCTACCAAAGTCAGCAACACAGAGGTTGACTTGCAAATGTTTCGTTATTTTCAGAAGTACAAGAATAGACAACCAGAGCCAACATGCTCAGCTTAGGGAGCAAAAAAGACACAAGAAGCTTCAGAAGGTAAAATTCAGTACAGTTTAGTTTTCATTCGTCATGTAGTTTAATTTTTGCTTTTATTGCATGTTTTTGTAAAATCCATAACATTATAAGTTTCCATTAAGTTTCCCTTTGTTTTCTTTATATATTAAAGGTCACTCTACACTGTTTGCTTGTTATTACATTAGATTTTAATGCCACATGAGTTACTGTGGATCACACCAATAATAATAATACAATTAATAGCACAAATAAAAACAGGACATTTTATAAATATGATTTTTGCAGGAGATTCCAGAAGGAGTACACACTGTTACAGATCTTACATTTACTCCACTTCTGTATTATTTACATAGCTATTTCCTGTGCTGCTGTGGTGACTGCAGTGATAGAGTACTAAAAACAGCTTCTTGCTGTTTCAGTTACCAGACTTCCAGAGTGGAGTGGCACAGCAAATAGGGTTGTCTCCTCACAGCAAGAGGTTCCCTAGTTTGATTCTCAGCTGGGGTGCTTTCTGTGTGGAGTCTGCATGTCCTCCTTGTACCTTCATGCCTGCATGGGTTTCCTCTGGGTTCTCCGATTTCCTCCCACATTCCAAAGACATATAGTAGGTGATTTGGACACTATAAATTGGCCATAGGTGTGAGTGTGTATGTGACTGTGTGGTATGGAAGAACAACAATGGCAGAGCTAGCCACCTGGCGGTGTAAACCTTGACTGTATATGATTGTCACTGTTGAAGTCACACCTTGACTCCATATGGGAAGAAAGGATTGTGGATGGATGGATGGATGTATGGATGAATGTTTTTGAAATGTGAGACTTGATGGTGAGACGTTTCAAAAGAGGCTGGCAGAAAATTGATTGTAGTGCTTCAGTAACCGTATGCTTCACTTAATATTTGAGGTTTGAGTTTGGTGCTGCTGTAGAGGAGATGAAGGTAGAAATATGGTAACCATTTGAAATGTTGGGATTTGCATTGCTGAGTCTTCATATGTTGAGACTGAAAGAACAAAAATCTGGAGTTATATATACTAAGCCAGAGTTTGACATTTCTCAAAATATTCACTTTTCTCAGAGGTATAGTAATCTCAGAGTTGGTATATATAAGTTTAGGGGTGCAGGGGTGCTTCCCCTTTAAAAAAGAAAAAAAGGAACTTTAAAGGAAAATTAATGGAAAAAAATGATGCTTAGTATTCGCTCTTCTCCTGTACATTTGGCCTTTTTTTCCCCCTCTGTTTTTGGGACTCAGCCTTCCGTTTCCTGAGATTTCTGTTGGAAATCAAAAAATATTACCAGGTTTAGTAAAAGCTCTTTTTTTGTGCCACATTGGCCAAATTATATTGGAAATGAACTTGGGTACCTAGATGAAAGATATCGCCCACTGTGGTAAATTCAGGGGATGGTCTGTAGAGGGTTGTATGCCCATCTCACATTATGTCTGTGAGGAGAGGTGAAGCAGATGGCAGGCTGTATTTAAATAAAAGAGGTAGCAGGCTAGTTGTCATTAAATAATATTGATTAATCTTGTATCTGTTAAAAATGAAGTTATATTATTTTACCATAGTTTAATATAACCAATGCTTTGTTTAAAAATAACAACAAATGTCTGTTTGAATGGCTGTTAATTAAAGCATGTGTTCAGTTTCCATTAACAAGTCTCTAAGAAGTTCACAGAAGCTTTCCATGAAACCAGTTTTAGAAGAGTTTCTAAGCTATTGTTTACCTGTTTGACATGAAATAAATATCGTACTCTATTCTTCATTATAGCTGTACACAGTGCCATAAATGATTAATGTTCTGATTCATTGTCTCTCTGTCTGTCTGGTAAAGACTATAGCATTCCCTTTGCAGAATAAGGAGGTTCTCAGTGGTGTGAAATTATTGTATTTTTTCAAACCTGAAATGGAAAGATGAAACAATAATTTGCTTCAGATGGGTTGCATTTGCTATGATTTTCTTCTTCTTTTTTTTTTTACTTTTCAAATTCTTCTGGCTTGCATCTCCCTGTATAGTGACATTTCATTATGTCTCTTTTGGGACTTAACTTATTTGTTCTGTAGACCACAATTTTTTAAGTAAATTGACTAAATTAAATTGAGTTTTAGGAAAATTAATGTCAGGGTGCAATTTTTAATGACAATAGCACAGTTATTTCTCAGAAAATTATTTGGAATTGGTGTATGTTTTATATTCTGTAGTTGTAATAAATTTACAGCAGGTTAAACAAATTCTGCACAGAAAATAGCAAATACATATTTTACTTTATCCCTTACAATATGCATTTCCCTTCACTTATTTATTTATTCACTTATTATTATGGTGCATGTTGGCTTGTAAATAATAGTACAGAAGTAAATACACACATTTGTAAAAATCATTTTTCCTTCCATCATTCCAATTCATTACCCAGCAGAAAAAAGCAACCTCTATTGCATCATGCATGTTTTAGATTGTTAACCTATTTTAATTCATAACATAAAAGGTCCTTAATCCAGCTTATGTACCCTTTTCCACAAATCAATTAATTAAAAATCTACATTATCCAGTTCAAGATTGTGGAGAGCTAAAACTTATCCCAGAGGAAACAGTCCTGGATACGAGAGTAGCCCATCACAAGACAAGTCACTTACACCTTGGTCCTTTTAGAGTACTACAAGTGCATACAATTGCATTCCTTTGAGTTATAGAAAGAAAGTGGAGATCCACCGAAAAATCCCATAAAGGTATAGGATGGACATGCAGAGTCTGCATGGGTGACAACCTTGCCAGAAACTGACCTTGGGAATTAAACACTGTGAAGCAGCAATACAACCACTGCATTAATTTAAACCATTGATTGAAAAATACTTTTCTTGAAAAGGCAAACTTTTTTCTGGGTAATGAAATTTGTCCCTAAACAAATATAAATAATAAAAGCATAAAATTGCATAGGAAGATTAGGAAGTCAACAAACAAGTTTGTACCATAAACAGTGATTTGATAAAGTAAGATAAACATATATAAAATTAGTTGTAAGCAAGCCTAACTACTTGTGTTTGGAGTGAATGTTTTAAAGCTACCAAGAGATTGGGACCCTGACAGTATACCAGGTAACAATTTCCAGAGATACAGCCCCCATTGAGCAAAAAGCAAAAGTACCAAATTACTTCAGTACCATCCACACATTTAGACCAACAGCTACACAGACAGTGGCAAAAGGTGGAGGAGTCTTTTATCTACATTACTAACAAGTATACTTCTGGGTTGGTCGAACAGGATGATGCCCTAGAGTTTATCCATGTGCAAATCACCATAGACAAAGTCGCATACCATATCCTAGGAAACTATAGGTCACCCTCTATGTCCCAAGAATCCCATAACTCATACCTAGACCTACTGGAGACAATCACCATTAAATCAACTAGCCTGTTCATGGTAGACTTTAACTACCCCTCCATAGACTGGGAAATATACACTGCCTCAGACTTGTAGACACAACATTTCTGGGACTTAGTTAACATAAATACCATTTTTTTTCTCTTTTCAAAACCCGACCCTTAACCGGGACAAGCCGAAAGACACAACATTGAATTATCACTTGTGACATAGGCAAATTTACATTCATATAAAAGTAATCAAACTGTATTAACATAACTAATGATGTTAAGTTGTCAATCTCGCCTTCATTCTTGCTGGATGGGTTCGGAGCCGATCCTCGGCTCCGACTCGGCCACTCTAAAAGCTCGAGAGCTAGTTCCACCGGCTCGAGGCTCCCCTATATCCCACAATGCTAGGCGGTAACTCCCCAGATCTTGTTTGCCGCTACAGCGATCGAGGTGTGTTCCTACCAGCTCAGGTTAGTTTTTGGTAAAGAACTAGTTTCTTAGCCTTTTTTCCCCTGTTAAAGTTAGTTTTTTATATATATAGTTAGTTTGGAAATAGTCTATCCCATTCCCATTAACCCCCCCCCCTTTTTTTCCACAAATCTCTAGAATTTTTCCCTCGGGCCCTAGGCCCAGTCCCTCCCTTCCTAGTGAGTGACTGTGTTTTGTAGGGATTTTTATTTCTAGTTACTATAATTTATTTTAAATTAGTTTTAAATTACTCCTAAGTGTAATCGGTGTGTGTGTGTGCTTGTGTGATTACTTTTCCCTTAGATATGTCTAAGGAATCAAAGGTCTCAGGCTTTAAGAAGTGTGACTCGTGCTGTCAGAAGATGTCTCTGACAGACGGTCACACTTCTTGTGTGTACTGCCTGGGACCTTTGCACCTGCAGGACTCATGTGCTGTTTGCCATGGCTTCAGCCCTAGAGTCCTGCAGGAGCGAAAAAACAAACTTATTTTAAGGGGCTTACTTAAGCCTGAGGGTCCCTCGACTCAGTCATCGGGGAAACCCTCTAAGTCTTCCAGACCTTCGGCTCCAGCATCTGAGCCGTCTTCTGGAGGCCCCAAAGCCATTCGAACTTCGGCTCCGGCCGGAGCCGATGAATCTCGAATACAAGCCCCGACATCTAGAAAAAGGTCCCAATCTCCATCTATTGGCTCCGTTCATTCGGCTCCAGCATCACCCTTGCTGTCTGAATGGAGCCATAGATCCCACTCTTCTAGGTCTTCCAGGTTATCGGACCATGACCTTCAGAGAGTAGTGAGTCGACTTCTTAAGTCTGAGGCATTAGCCCAGATGCTTCAAAGTCCGACTCAACAGTCGAGACCTACTCCTATCACTCAAATTCCTCCTCTGACTCTTTTGAGTTCGGAGCCGGGGCGGCTCGGACCCGAGACTGTGGTAGCGTCGGAACCGATACCTTTGTCTTCGGTTCCCTCGTCGGCTCCGATGTCTTCCTTGGAAGAATCTCGGCGCCGGACTTCCCTCGTCGGCTCCGAGGGGGCGAGTGGCATCGGACCCTTGTCCGACCCCGCTCTCCCTCTCGGTGCTTCGGCGCTGGTGAGTTTGGCTCCGACATCGGCCTCGGAGCCATCACTGTCGGTGCCGGGGGAGGTTTCCAGTTTTTCGGAACGGAGACCTCCGGCTCTGCCTGACAGGGGTGCCTTCAAGGTCATGAGGAGCGTGTTGGAACCAGGTTCAACTCCACAGTCGGTTCTTTCTGCCCCTCGCCCTATGGTGCCTCCGGTGATTTCTACTCACTCACATCCCGACCGTGAGAGCCGGCTCCTCAAAGTTCCCCTGTGGGGATCTCCTCCTCTTCCGAGGCCTCTCCTGACCCTGTAGGAGGGCCCCCTAGGAAGAGGCAGTGCAAGAGGAAGCACATTGACTCCCCTGAGTCTGTCACCTCTGACACTGATTTAGAGGATTCTGAAGGTTCCCCCTCTGAAGATGTCTCCTTTGTAGACATCCTTGAAATCTTAAAACAGAGGGGGAATTGGCCATCCCTCAACCCTTCAGAGGATGAATCAGTGTATCTTGAGGCGTTTGGCTCTCGCCCTTCCACCTCCTGGGTGTCCCCTCCCTTTGACCCCCTTATGCAAGTGGTGGCAAAGAAGGCTTGGGCGGCTCCTGACTCAGTGGAACCCACCCCCAGGAGACCATCAAAGTTCATCACGGCCCCCAAGGATAAAGAATTTCTGACCAAAGGCGTCTCTGTTGATGCTATGGTGGTGGCTGCAGCTACCAAGAAGGAGTTAGCTGATCCTTCGGTGCCTGTTCATCCTCCTAACAAGGAGTCTAGGTCGATGGACAGGTACGGGAAGTGGATGTTCTCGTCAGCAACCTTTACTATGAGATCGCTGAATTACCTGTGTCATTTTACTCATCTTCAGAGGGATTTACTCAAAGAAGCGAGTGAAATGTTGAAGGACCCAACAGCTGCAGGTTTTCAGGATAGGATGAACTCTCAGCTGGCTACCCTTAATTCTATAACTAACTCTTCCATGCGCCTCCTTTCATATGCGGCGGATGGAGCAAGTAGAGCGGCAGGTACAGGTGTAGCCTTGCGTAGGCACGCCTGGATGCGGCTTTGTAACTTTGCGGACCCTTTTAAGGCGTCCTTCACTAATTCCCCCTTTGAGGGATCATCCCTTTTTGGTCCTCAAGTGAAGGAAACCCTGACTAGGTGCGAGACTGATGGCAAGACTCTTTCTGCCGTCGGAGTCCGTTTTTCTACTCCTTCTACACCTTACCCCAAAGGTCAGAAGGGGGGAAAGATGTGGTTCCGCAAACAATCTCAAGGAAACTTGCCTGACGCACAGAGTCGTTTCCCCTCTAGAGGCAGAGGGGGGAACAACAATGGTAGACGCCGTCCCAGGGGCAGAGGGGGCCCGCAGAATCAGGGCAGTCGAGAATCCTTTTCCGACAAGCCCTTTCAGCACGCCTGAGGTGTTGCCCGACTGCCCACCTTCGGAGGCAGTCGGGGGAAGATTGTCACTGTACCCAAAAGCCTGGCTATCCCTAACTCAAGACAAGTGGGTACAGTCTATCATTTCCGAAGGCTACAGAATCCCTTTCCTTTTCATTCCGAAGCAGTCCAAAAAATCCCTTCCAGACGTTCCACCCAGTCAAAGGGAGCAAGCAGCATTAGAAATTTCAAAGCTGCTCACAAAAAGAGCCATTCAACCAGTTCCAGCAGACCAAGTAGGATCCGGAATCTACTCCAAATTCTTTTTGGTTCCAAAGAAAACAGGGGACTGGAGACCCATTTTGGATCTCAGCAACTTGAACAAGTTTGTCAAGAAAACAAAGTTCCGGATGGTCACGCTGCAGTCCATTCTTCCCCTTTTGGGGCGGGACAACTGGATGTGCTCGATAGATCTCCAGGATGCGTACTATCACATCAAGATGAGTCGACACTCCAGAAGATTTCTCCGCTTCAGGCTGGGAACCAGTCATTTTCAATTCAGAGCCCTGCCCTTTGGTCTCACTACAGCCCCCCGAGTGTTTACCAAATGCATGGCAGTGGTAGCCTCTCACCTGAGACGACAAGGATTCCAGGTGTTTCCTTATTTAGACGACTGGCTCCTTACAGCCCCCACCAAGCATCTTTTACTTCTCGCCAGAGACTACACTTTTCACACATGTCAGGCACTAGGCATATCAATAAACTACGAAAAGTCTGTCTTGTCGCCTTGTCGTGTTATTACCTTCATAGGCGCAAATCTAGACACAGTCAAGATGTCAGCCAGACTCACAGAGCAGAGGATAGCAGACATACACAAACAGGTCTTTCTTGTCTTGCAGAGCAACAAAGTCAAAGCCAGACTGATCCTGAAAGTCTTAGGGATTATGGCGGCCATCCCTCTCCTACCATTAGCTCACTTCCATATGAGAATTTTACAATGGATGCTCTTCACACAATGGTCTTACCAAAGTCTCCCAATGTCCCATCCTATTCGGATAACTCAGTCGTGCAAGAATCATCTCTATTGGTGGATCACATCTCCTCAGCTCCTCCTAGGGAGACCTTTCGTCCCTCCCCCTCCGGTTGCTATAGTGACAACGGACGCCTCCCTGATCGGGTGGGGGGGGCATTTCCAGGGCAGGACAGTCCAGGGCATGTGGCAACCGTTCGAGTGCCACTTGCACATAAACGTCCTAGAGATGAGAGCAGTGCTTCTAGCGTTGCAAGCCCTACAAGACTCTCTTCCCAAAGGAACTATAGCAATTCAAACAGACAACATGTCTGTAGTGTGGTACATCAACAAACAAGGCGGAACCAGATCTTTACCCCCTATGTCGAGAGGCACTCAGACTGTGGCAACGGGCGATTTCTTCTCAGCGATTTCTGTTAGCAACGCACATCCCCGGGAAGTCCAATGTGATTGCAGACAAATTGAGCAGAGCTATTCTTATGCCTCACGAGTGGTCTCTGAACAATTCAGTGTTGGAGAAAGTTTTTCGAAAGTGGAGCAGGCCTTGCTGCGACCTTTTCGCTACTCCCCAAAACAGCAAGTGCGACAATTTTTTCACCCTCTTTCTCCAACCAGGCCACCCCAGCAGAGACGCTCTAGTGCACGTTTGGCCCCAGGGACTTCTGTATGCCTTTCCTCCCTTCCCACTGATATCCCAGCTGATACAGAAAGCCATCGCTCAGGAAGCTTCCATGATCCTCATTGCCCCTTACTGGCCTCGACAGGTTTGGTTCCCTTTTCTCCACTGTTATCTGTTGGAACAACCTTGGCATTTGGACCCAGTTCCAGACCTCTTGACCCATCAGTCGGGTCAGTTGCACCACTCCCTTCCCTCTCTGAACCTCACAGCGTGGTTCCTCCAATTCCGACTTTAGCCAGGCTTCCTTTGATATCTCACTCAGTTAGAGATATCTTGATAGCTTCTCATAAATCTTCCACTCGGAAGATTTATCTTAGCAAGTGGAAACGGTTTTCCTATTGGGCGCAATCAAAGAATATAGATCCTTTCACTGCTTCTATTCAAACAGTTCTAGACTTTCTAGCCAAACTTTTCCACTCAGGTTCGTCCCCATCTACCATTAGAGTTCAATTGGCAGCAATATCGAACTTTCATGTTGGAGTCTCAGAGTCCTCCATTATGTCTCACAAACTCTGCAAGGCTTTTTTAAAGGGAGTTTTTTTCCTCAAACCACCCATCAGAGATCCTCCTCCTCAATGGGATCTCAACTTGGTTCTGACATCCTTAATTCTTCCCCCTTTTGAACCTGCGGCTTCATGTTCTATAGTTACTTTATTGGAAGACACTCTTTTTAGTAGCTATCACCTCAGCTAGAAGAGTCTCCAAACTCCATGTTCTGTGTAGTCGACCTCCTTATCTGGTATTTCATAAAGACAGGGTGTCCTTGCGTACTAACCCGTCTTTTTTGCCCAAAGTAGCTTCATCGGCAAATTTGAATCAAACCATTGAGCTTCCTGTTTTCTTCCCAAATTATTCTAATAGGTCAGAACAAAAGTTACACTGTTTAGATATTCATCGCCAACTTAGGTACTATTTAGACAGGACCAAACAATTCAGGAAATCTGACCAACTGTTTGTTTCTTATGCAGAAGGTAGAATGGGCCTTCCAGTTTCTAAAGTCTCTCTCTCTAGATGGCTTACTTTGTTGATTACCCTAGTGTATGAGATAAGACATCAACGGTTGCCATCCAAACCCAGGGCTCATTCAACTAGAGCTTTAGCCACTTCTATAGCTTTCCAAGATAGGCTGCCTATTGATTCGATTTGTTCTGCAGCTACTTGGGCTTCTCCCCATACCTTCATTTCTCATTATAAGTTGGACTTGGCCTCTAGAGACCGAGCCAACTTTGGTTCCACTGTACTCAAGAGTCTATTCCGATAGGCCACCCGGGATAAGGTGCTAGGGACGTGGTCCCATCCAGCAAGAATGAAGGCGAGATTGACAACTTAACATTTAGACGTTCCATGTTAGTTGTCTTCTTCTCGCCTTCTTTCTTGCGTCCCACCCTCCTTCCCCCTAGCCAGGACAGACCTAGAGGAGTTTCCTTGGTTCCTTATGGAATTTTATTGCTGGCCTTAGCTTTCAAATGAGATCTGAGGAGTTACCGCCTAGCATCGGGGGATATAGGGGAGCCTCGAGCTGGTGGAACTAGCTCTCGAGCTTTTAGAGTGGAACCCATCCAGCAAGAAAGAAGGCGAGAAGAAGACAACTAACATGGAACGTTATGGTAGGTACATAACTTCTAATTATACTTTGGTTTACCTTCATAAAGTCACAATGGTCGACCCCGCTTCCATGAATACCAAAGTGCGAACGCCCCGAACGTCGAATTCCACATATCCAAATGGCAAAATCTCTCTCCCCCTTTTTGACCCATGGTAGCACTGGTTCGGAGGTGTGGCGCGGCCGGAAATGTTGAAATTCGACATTTATTCAACTTTTTAAAAGTTTTGCAGTTCTGGTTTCATGGAAACGGTTCGACAATGTGGCCGGTCGATCATATGTGATCGACGATATGAAGGTAAACCTTATACTTCACGTATATTCACATATATTACTATGTCATATAACCTAAGCAATATTACATAAATTATTCAATTCCTGCCTTTTTTTTTAAACAAGACACATCTTTATTAAGCCATCACTTACTACATAGGCAAACATACATTTATATAAGTTAAAACAAACCACACCGGCACAATCCTCATTGCAAGCATTTTACATCTTAAACCATACTGACACATTCCCAGTTGCAAACATTATACATCACTTACAATCTACCCAATCTTTCTTACTCAAACATTACATAACTCATTTAAGTCCTGCTGCCTTTTAAACCTCATTCCTCCCTTGTATGTATTGTTCCCGCAATTCCCATTGTTTCCTATGTAGTTTGCTCCTAACCTTTTTTTAAGATCTCAGTTCCAGTTGTTTTATCTCTATTACTATATTCACTACTTCCAGTATAGTTGGTTTAGATTTTGATTTCCATTTTCTAGTAATTGCTTTTTTGGTAGCCACCATTATTAGACACAGCAAGGCCTTACCATGTCTAGGCAATTCAGATTCTGTATCATAGCTCAAAAAATCATGTCCCTCGTCAGCCAATCTGCCCACCTAGCATCTCCGACAGTGCATCCCGCAGGGAATCCCTAAAATCCGCCAACTCAATGCACCCGCAGAAAATAAGTTTCCAGTTACCTCTTTCTTCCCCTTCACACCTCTAACATTTGCTGTCTGCCTGAGGAAAAATTCTTTGGAGTCTACTTGGGGTATAAACATATCAATGTAAACATTTCCAGGCAAAAATCATAAATCTTCTAAATTTTATTGCATATTTGGGAGACATACATATATCCTTCCATTGTTTCTCTGTGAATTGCTTATCTAATCTCTCTTCCCAATCCTTTCTAATCTACTCTGATTGATTCTTATAGTTATCATGCAATATTTCGTAGGATCATAGGAAGTTACTAGGCTCTTGGCCCTGAGGCCCTTACAAGCCTAGCTAAGAATTTAGCCCATATTCTGATAAGTCAGCACCTGATGTCCCTGTCTAGCAGGGACACAGGTGGAATCCCAGAGGCGTATTTTCTGTTCCCCATAAAAAGTACACCTGTCCCTATTTTGTGAACCCAGGACCATCACAACTGCAGACCACTGCATCAACCCAGCAAGCCACACAGCTGTTATATGCTCTACTAATTATTCCTTTTTTAATGGCAGATTCTTTTCTAGATTCTATTAAAAATTCTACTAGTGCTGTTCTTTCATTTAGAACCCCTGTATTTCTTTCTCTGCCTATACTCTGATATCAATCCCTGATAGTGAAGGCAATCTCTAACCTGCAGCCCAAATAAATTCTTGTCATCTTCCCATTCTATCATATTTCCCTCTCTAGTTATTTGATCCCAATACCTTGGTTCTTTTGCCAGTTTTCTCCAATAAATTCCAGCCCCTCCTTGCCTATTGTCTATATCCCTAATTCCAATCATCCCTATTGGCAGAATCTCCTTTCTTCATTCTCGTGTTGATTTAGTTCTTAGAATACTTTCTGCTACTTTATAGATATAGTATCCTTTGTGATTATTGTTATTCTCCTTAAAGGCCTGCATCCAAAATCCTAGTATCTCCTTGTTTCTTGAGCTTCCCCCTGTTTCATCATCATCCCTTTCAATTTTGAATTATAGTTTTCTGCTTGTGCTATGTGTAGGAGTCTTAACTGTGTAGCTCTGAATACCACTTCAAACTGGGTAATCCCAATCAACCCTGTTCTACTGGAAGAATCAGCTTATCCCACTTGACTCTTGCCGTCTTCTCTTCCCAGACAAAGTCTTTCAGCTTTTTATTAATTAACATAAATACCCTAGAGCAGACAGTGCATATACCCACCAGAAGTTCAAACATGCTGGGCGAACTCATCTCAGACTTCATACCCCACTCTCCCCCTGCCTCCCCTCATGAAATGCCTACTTGCATAACCCCCAACTATTAACAGGGAGCAGGTCCTGGTGGCGCTTGCTAAAGCCAAAAACACAGCCTCAGCAGACCCCAGCATTATTCTGTGATGCCTCCAAAATAGCTTAAAACATGACCTATTAGGACCACTTCAGTCAGTTTTAACTATAGCCTTGAAACAGGCTTTGTACCAAGAGAATGGAGGACTGCAATGGTTATCTCACTTTGCAAAGGTGGACCATCAACCAACACTGGAAACTGCAGATCCCTTAGTCTGACTAGTATAATATGTAAAGTCATAAAATTAATTATAATGGAAATGATCAACAAAGATATAGGCAACCTTCAGACACTGGTCCCAACCCATTTTGGCCTTGTCAAGGGAAAGTCATGCCTACCAAACCTTTAAGAAGGTCATTAACACAGTGGATGAGGGGAAAATAGTGCATACCACCTACCTGGACCTGGCTAAGGCATTTGATACCCCACTCAGGTCTAGATGTCAAATTCACCAAACTGGGCATAAACCTTCTACATACCTCACTAGATTGACACCTGGCTCACAGATAGAACTCAGGAAATCAGGATTGGTGAGACCACCTCCACTAGGAGACCAGTCAGCAGGGTGGTACTTCTGGGCTCTATGCTGGGACCACATCAGTTTGTTTTTAACTTCTCAGAGGAAAAATCTAATGTCAAGTGCTTTTGCTGACCAAGTTTGTAGAAGACTGCAAATTGGGAGCCATCATCGATGCTCCTCACGACACAAACCATCTAACAAGTTGGTCTAACACAGGTAAATGACTGGTGTTAAAGTCACAGATTAAATTTCAAAGCCAAGAAATTCATTATAGTGCCTTTTGGAAAAATGGCCACCTGAGCTAATTACTCCATTGATAATACACCCCTAAGAGTTTACCTAGTAGACAGGGATCTGGGAATATATGTAGACAGCAATCTGACCTTTGATCAACATGTAGCTAAGATAGTAAGAAAATCATTATTTGTCACCCAGCTTATAAATAATGACATGGCGTCCAGGTCCAAGGAAGTCACAGAGTCACTTTATTTGTCCCTTATCATACCCATCGAGTGAAATATTCATACCTCGCAACCTCCTAGAGCAAAAAATCTGGACAAAGCCTAAAATGATGGGGGGACAGATAGGGACAGATTTTAAGTATTGCTCTTACAAACTTAGAAAGTTGATAGAATAATAGGTTTTGCATTGGCATGAATTTTCTGAAGGATTTGGAGTCTTAAACTCAAATGTTTGTCATTATTTAATGACTTCAATCCTCAGCTGTTTGCCAGAAAAGTACAGATTTTAGGAGGAACACACCAAAAATATGAGGCAAAAATCTGGACATTCTGCAAAAATCTGTACATTTGAGAGGTATAGAGTGCTCCTTTGGCATGTACCTGACCAGACATATGCAATAGCTGAAATGCACACAAAGGTTCTTTACCAGGAGAATCCAAGGTATAAGCACATTGTTCTATATGTATCACATTAAAGCCATTTCTATATTCGGTCTCTTGCAGGTTACTGAAATGCAACCTCTGCCTGGAGTACAAGGCATACTCGGATCCAGCTCTGATAGACCTTTTGCAACTCAGCAAAATGAACAGCATCAGAACCACTAGATCTAAGGATTTAAATTTTGCTTCCGACATGAGCAGGATGTGTTAGCAAGACAAGTATGTGTCTCAGGGGGTCCCCATGCTTTGGAATGGACTCCCCATACAAATGAAGCATGATCTGTCCCTAACACTAATTAAGCATAACCTTGACCACTGAATGATAAATTGGAAATTCACCCTAGGTCTAGTGTGATAGACAGAGAGAGATAGTAAATATGCCCAAACTAACATCCTCCACATAACCATTAGAAACTTACAAACTAACATACTCCCTTCTAATAAATGCTTGTGATACATAGGGACATAATTGGGATAGGTTGCACAGCTAGGCTTATAAAGGCCCTAGTGTCATTAGCTTAGTATATATCTATGAATGTAATAATTTTATATCACTGGCACAGTCTTATCCAATTATCTGGCTTGCTGGCTTAAAAAAGTTAGCATCTCTGCAACCTTTGACATCTTTTGCAGGCTTTTATTTTTTAAAAGGCTTTTGATAATAATCAGTAATAGTTGATACTTTCATTTTAAGATGGTTTTAAATGTTTTTAATGTGTGTATGTTGGCTTCTTTATTTTTATCTTGTGAGGTACCTTGAGCTGGAAAGACAGCATATATGCACTTTTGTTTTGCAACCTCACAAATGGCAATAAAATAATTTCACTATACAGATGATAAGAATATTTCAGACTGTCTTAAAATCAAGGGGTGGCAACTATTATTGACTATCATGGAAAGCTTTATCAAAAGTAAAGGCCTTTACATATACCCTGCGCCCCTCTATCCAAAAATGGATTTCATCATTGGAATCCTTACTATCAGTTTAGTAAAATGTGAAACTCAGATTTTATTTAATGACGTTTTCTGAAAGCATGAAAGAGGCCTGTAAAGTAAATGGCATGGGTCAGATTTCAGCAAACATCTGCCTTTTGTACAAACACACATCAGTTTTTCTTTCTGAGGAATGTTCTACTACGTGCTGTGACTAGTAAAGGCATTTAGTCTGCAAACCTTAACTCATACAATAACAAAATTTCATTGTGAAATGATAATCCAAAAGAGGCATTTGGACATTCTAAGAATAAGTGAGGGAGGCAGGCTGAATCCAACATCTGAGTGTAGTCTACAGAGTTTGGCGGGGTGGATGGTTGGGTCAACAGCAGCATAGTGGAGAACATGCTATAGTTGTTGACGTATGAAGACATGGTCCTGTGTAACTATATCACATCTGTAGTTTGCTGTTAAGAATGCAATGTAAATGCTTCCTGTTTCACTGGACAGTAGCTTTCTAGTTACTATTGTTAAGATGTGTGGCCCACTGTCAGAATCAGTCACTAATGCATACCTTCAGGTCTTCAGCAACTGTTTTTTTAGGTAAGTGGCAGAAAGTGGGAAAGTGGATCCCTTTTAAAGAAGTGGATTTTTAGGATGGGAATTATATGCTTTAAATGAGGCCGAGTTATGGTAAGTGAGGAGACCTTTTTTTTACAGAAATGGATACTATTGCTAGTCCAGGTGTTTGTGTGCTATTGTGGTATATGACCAAAAGTTTGGGGGGGAGGCTCCTTAAAAAATTCAACTGCACAGAAAGTTGCTAATGTAGTGTTTACTCCCTAAAGCATACTGCATTGACTTATTTTCACTTAAGCACTGAAGATAATATAAGATGTCAATGTATTTTAGCTGGTTTCATTTCCTCCTCTGGGTCACAATGTCATGGGATCTCCATGCACACCACAACTGTAATTAGAATATAGTATATGTAGAGCACTGTAGTAAATACAAAGACTATAATGTTTTCCAGATTATTATGCATGGTACTTACACTGTGACTCATCATTTCAGTCCTGAGCCATAATAATAGTGGGGGTAATTGTAAATGCAAAGATTCATTGTTCCATAAGAAAGTGGCATACCGCTCAGTCTTTTATAATTTGAATGTATAATAAGATATGTTTCTAGTTGGTATAGTACATGTTATACGAGTAGTCATGAAAATGAAAGCTCATAAATCTGTGAAAGTTAGCATATCAAGGGTTGCAGTGTTTGTTTATTTATTTGAATTTTTGGTGGGCTTATCCTCGTACCTGTTTCAGCCATGACCTGCCTGCATTGCTCAAGTACAAGCAAAAACACGAACATCACCTTTACAAGTTATGCAGTAATACACACATTAAGTTGATCTTGACTAAACCTTGTCACCACAATAAACAGAACATGCCGGAGGGATAGATTCCTGTCCCAGAGACTTCCCATACTCTGGAATAAACTGCCTATCTATATCAAACAAAGCTCCTCATTAGCACTCTTCAAAAAAATCTTGATGATTGGATGGGAAAAAGGAAATTCACCCCGGGGATCACCTCTGCGGCTCTGCTCGACAGTGGCACAGGAAAATGATTTTCTTGGGTGGCAAAAGCCAGGGTACCTTTTTGGCTGGGCTTGTATAGGCCCCAGGGCCAATAGCCTAGTACCTACCTATGAGCCTATGAACCTATAGCAGAGCACAGCTTTGTATACTGTTGATTACATGTTGAACAAATAGTGTACTGCGGTGCTTCTGTACCCTGTAACAGAAGGAATAAAGTGAAAGAAATGTGAAGAAAAGTTAAAATGTGAAGGGTGTGTTAAGAGATGAGTATGCTGAGAAGAAGAAGGATGTGGGAGAGATGAGGAAGTGAAGGAGGGAGGAGGAGTTTGTTGTGGCTTAGAGAAGAAGACAGCAGTATCCTCCCAGTATTTGCATTTGTACTGTACCTAAAATATCTCTGTCATGGAAAGTGTTGCACAGTCACTATGTACTTTTAGCCAGGTTCGGCTGGGTGAGATGTACTATCCTCTTTTCTGTGTTGAAGGAGCATTTTTATGTATCTTTGAGATGTTCAGTCATTTTTTTCTTTAAGTTATATTCTGTGGCAAGTGATTCCAATTTGAAGGAAAAGTTTTGCTGAAGCTTCTTTCCCAGGGCTTAGTTTGTAAGGGGGATGAATAAGAGTGAAAGTGTTATTAACTTAGCTGCAGAAACACTACTGGGAGTGTTTGATTTGCAATGTGCAACTTGGAGAGGGGCAATAGTGTTTGTAGAGAAGTTTATAAAACAGGGTAGAGGGTGGTAGTTTGGACTGGGCAGTGGAAAAGAAGCAACTGGCATTTTTCAATGTGAGGCAGTGATGATCATGTCTAGGGTAGAGGTTAATGAATCTGTACATTCGATTCATGGCAGATTAGCTCATTTACATGCTATGGAATGACTAGTGGGTAGTTATAGGGAGGGCATATTTTACTTTAGTAATAAGTATGTGTTTGCCCTTCTGGTGTATGCTGTGAGATGGCTGGAAGTACTGTAGCTGGCCTTAAGCTGGCTTATTATCTTTGTTGCAATGGTTTCACTGTGTGAGTGGACAGAAAATGTGGGCTCTGTCATTAGGCTTAGTATTTATATTGGTGGGCTTTGTTTAGGGGAATGTTTGATAAAGTGTATATGTTAAGGGGTCTTGTGTCCCAAAAGTCATGACTACTATTTTAAAGTAATTAGTGGTTAATTGATTATTAGTTAACCACTGATTTAGGGTGTTGAAGTCCTTTAGTAAAACTTTTTAGTGTTGTAGTAATAGTGGACCGCCTTTAAGCAGTGTATATTATCATCAGAATAAAAGATGATATCAGTGGAAAAGTGTTGCTCTGTTAATATCATTTATAAATAGGAAGAAGAGAACTGGTGAAGGATAGAGCCCTGTGAAACTCCAGCTCTGAAAGAGACTTCTGGGGCACTATTGCCTGAATGGACTCAAAAGGTTCTGTTACTGAAGTAATTAGAAACCCTGAAATGACATTAAGTTGAACCACTGAAATTTGTTAAGGAATATTTGATGGTTGACATTTTCAAAAGCCCTGCTCAAGTCTATAAAGATTACTCCTGAATGGTGCCCTTTCACAATAATGGTAAGAATGCTATCCATTACTGTGTAAATACCTGTGAGAATATTATGACTGCTTCTGAAGCCGTGCCAGGAATCTGAGAAAAGGCCATATTTGTTAAGGTGTTCCAGAAGATGTTTAGTCGGGAGTTTCTCAAATACTTTGGTTAAAGGGCAGCAAGTAAAAATAGGGCTGAAGTCTTGAGGTAAAGAGGTTGGGGATTTTTACGGATGGGAATTATATGAGAGAGTGTTTGTGTTGGGTATAATGCCAAAGGTAAATGACAAGTTAAATATATATGTTAGGGGTTTCACTAGGATGCATGCTCCAAGTCTCAAGAACGCAGGTGGATGCTGAAGGGGTTGGGGACACATTTTCTGTCGATTTTCTTCTAGGGTTTCCTAACTTCCTTTGGTGTGATTTCTCTGAAGTAGAAGGAAGACACGGGACAGGAGCTTGGAATAGATTGTGTGTGAGTGGGAGGAGCATGGTTTTGGATTTTTGGGGAAGTAGGTTATTGGATGTTGATGGAGAGAGTGTATTGTAAGAATATGATTTAAGATAAGACTGGCGTGCTAATGAAATTGTGAAATTCCAAAAATTTATTTCAATCCAGCTTACTGTCTTAGTTGTTTGGTTTGTTATTTTCAAAATAAGCAATATCTTTTTTTTAATTTCATAAGTATTTAGATTGTTCCACATGAAAGGAGAGTTTGGATCAAAGTGGTGGGCTTTAGATATTTTAATTTCAAATTTACATGTATTTCTTATGGCTATGTAATAGGGATTAGTGGTAAATTTCCAGAGACTCCATGCTTTGTTTCTTGTTTTTTCTCAAAATTATGTCCAGAGTTAGCCATGGATACTGCTTAGCCAGTTTTCGTAAAGGGAATACTTTTCAAGAATTGATTTAGTGATGATATTAAAGACATGCAGGGTCTCTATTTGGTTGGATAGTTGAAATAAAAGGGATCAGTTAACATTAGGCAGATCAGGTTATACTGTTTTCTGAGATGGATCTGGTTTGAATAATGATAGGAGGGGTAGTCTGAGCTTTGAAGGCTAGTTTAGTCTGAATGGGTGATAGATGGTCACTTAAAGAGTTTGGGAGGCATTGCAGGTTGAAAATTTGTGTGGGATGTTTATTATATATAGATTTAGTAAGGTATCATCTATCAGTGAGGTAGTTAAGTCTGGTGGCAGAATCCAGAAATTGGAAGAGGTTGCATTGAGAAAGAAAAGTCAACACGAGATGTATTTTCTAAGAGTAGGTCTACAATGAAATCACCAACAATAATTATGTTTTGTCTTTTGGATAGTTGTACAGTAACTTTCAATGTGGCTGTAGTGGTATAGATGGAAGTGGGAGGAGAGCGGATTACACAAGAATAATAAGTAAAAGAGAGACAGCCTGGAAATCTTGGAAGCAAGAGCCCAATAATCAAACCAAATTAGAAGCACATGAAGCCTTGCAAAAAGTAGTCAAACTATAAAGTCAAAGTCATCTAATGTACAATTTCCCAAACATCTCATTTCAAAGTTTCAAAACTATTTTGGAAGACTGTAAAACAACACTTAAGTTATTCCCAGTGACTAATACTACCACGTTCCTTAATACTGACACCTTAAATGACATTAGGGAAAACATGTTTAATGATCCCATCTCCAGGTCCACCCTGTTTTCTGACCTACAGGCAAAATCCCCCACAAAAACCTCTGCAACAGCTGCCATCTTGCATTCCATTTTTCATCTCATGCCAAGAAAAAAGTTTAAAACATCTTGACAATATTCCTGTTAATTTCAACTCCAGCTACCAACAATCTATCCCGTAATATTTAAAATTGGTAGTGAAATACTTTGCAAACTGCTGGCCCAGATTATTAACCTATCACTTCCCACACAGTTTTCAGGCCTCTACCAAAAGTAACTGTACCCAAAACTGCCATAGATTTCCACCCCACAGCCTAGGCAGACACCTTTGCTAAAATACTGGCAATACTAATTTTTTAATACTAATTTTAAATCACAGAATATTTATAAAAATATGATATACTTAAAGAAACTCAACATGGCTTTAGTCCAGAATATAGTATACCTACTGCACTATAGTGCGTTACCAGTGAGCTTTACAGTAGTATGTAGAAGGGGTTACCTACAGGTGTTTTTTTAGAGATCTCAAAGAGGCCTTTTGAAATAATCAGTTATGAACTGCTCTTGAAGAAACTACAACAATGTGGATTCTCCACAAAAGTACATTCATGGCTGTTAGATTATCTCAGCAGTATGTAATTTGTTGTTTCCATAGCCAGATTCCATATTCATTTTGCAAACCTCAAGGTAAGTGTTCCAGTAGAAGTCAGTAAACAAAAAAAAAGGAATGGTCCCTGAGTAAAGGTTCTCAAACATGTACAACAAACTTCAAGTTACAAAAGTAAACAATTGAGGACTAACCACGGCCGGTATAATAAACCTTTATTAAAAAATAACAAAAGAGTAAGCGCTTTCACAACCACATGATTGCTTCTTCAGACTCAAACTTAGCAAAAACAGTTTCAAGCAATTTATATAGCAAACTGAACCAATCAACGCAACTCACTCATTAACAACATTCTTCCTACTTTGCTTCCTATATACACCTGTCTGTAAGTGCCCTAACTCTGATTTCTTTACTGTGACATCTAAAAAAATCAATTTTCTCCCTAGAAAATTTAAACATAAACCTAAGAAATGGTGTGGCGCTGCTAAAGTATGCATTATTGCATAAAAATAGTATGCACCCTAGACGTGTTCCTAAAAATGTGTTGAACGGCAAGTTTTAAGGATGATGAGATTACATAATGAAGAACATCTATTGATAGAAGCACTTCATGAGTTGAGGAAACATTTGTTATTGAGGGGGTACTCAGATAAAGAGATAAATTATTGTATTTCACATCTCCTATGGGAGAGAGGGATGAGAGGGAAACTCTACTTTTCTGAATTTTATTCACAGGATGGGGCAGGCCGTGATTGGGGAGATAAGGGTCGAATTAGGGTCCCCCTGACATTCTCTAGTAATATGAATGCCTTTTGTAACATTATAAAGAGAAATTGGAATATTCTCAAGGCATCAGATGAGTTGAGTGTTATAGTCAGTGATAGACCTTTTCTCTTTTAAGAATAATTTGTCGTTGAAGAGACAGTTATGCTACAGGGCTGAATTAGAGAGACCTATAGTCACATCACAGAGACAAGAGACTTATCCCTGTAGAAATTGTAATGGATATAGGTATATTTATGTAGCTTCAGGGTTTTTACATACACATACAGGGGTCTTTATAGAATATAAGTTCTATGCAGATTATGCATTATAGTTTTTGCATAGAGTGTAAAGCATTCTGTATAGGGAAAATGAATCGTTCCCTAAGAAAACGTATCATGGAACATCTGAGGGGCATTGGGAATGGTAGGGAGAACAATGCACTGGCACAATATATGAAGATGCATGGACCACATCATGAATTTAGGTTTCTTGTGTTGGAGATCATAAGAGAGAATGTTGGAGGGGGAGATGTCAGGAATAGGATGGAATTGACAGAATAAAGGTGGATTTTGTACTTTAATGCAGATAGGGCACCAGGCACTGATGATGCGGGCTCTTTGAAACAACTGTTATGTGCATGCACACTCCCCCATTGATTTGCAGTGTTACTTTTTTAATATGTTTGTATGCCTTTAAGGTCCATTAATGAGTGAGTTGCATTGATTACTTCAGTTTGCTGTATAAATTGCTTGAAAGTGTTTTTGCTATGTTTGAGTCTGAAGAAGTGACTATGTGGTCGTGAAAGCGCTTACTCTTTTGTTATTTTTTAATAAAGTTTTATTACACCGGCTGTGGTTGGTCCTCAGTTGTTTATCTTTGGAACTTGAAGCTCCAATAGAAGTGTTGCATGATAACTATAAGAATCAATCAGAGGAGGTTAGAAAAGATTGGGAAGAGAGAGAAACTGGAAAAAAGTTTACAAAGGAACAATGGGAGGAGATATGTACAGTTCCAAATATGCAATAAGAGTCCAGAAAGTGTAGGATTTTTGCTTGGAAGTGTTTGCATAAGTATTTTTGTACCCAAAACAGACTTCAAAGAATTTTTCCTGAAGTAGGTAGCAAATGTTGGAGGTGTGGTGAGAAAGCAAGAGACAACTGGGAACATGTTTTTGAGACTGTAATTGGTTGTCAGATGTTAAAAATCCCAGAGTACTGCATGTGTCAGAAATATTGGGGGAGCAAAATAATTAAGGAAATTATTTTTATTGAGCTGGGGCACAGGATCTGAATTGCCTAGACATAGTAAGGCAATATTAAATCATTTAATTCTATTGTCTGGCAAAAACAAAATTACTAGAAAATAGAAATCAAAATCTAAACCAAGTGTATCTGAAGTATTGAGTATTGTAACACAGATAAAAGAACTGAAAGTAGGATTTTTAGAAAAGGGAAGGAGCAAATTACATAGAAATATATGGAATTTATGGGAACAACACGTAAAATAACGTCAGGAGGAGAAGTGAGGCTTAAGGGAAGGCAATTTATATAATGTTGGACTGAATGACAATTGTTATAAAGAAAGAAACAATGTGTATATGTAATGTATAATGCATGTAAATGAACAAAAGTGTTAATATGGTTTGTTTTCTTTTCTGTTAATGCATGTGTGCTTAAAAAAGGCAGGTGTTCCACAGGGTGCAGTAATGCAGCCACTTCTTTTCCCACAATTTTTTTTAAAGATCTTCATTGGGAACTACCAGGAGTCAGCTATCTGTTAAAAACGAATTAGCAGCCCTTTCGAATTGGCTTCACAACAAAAAAAAAAGGAAAAAAAGAAAGCGCTATGCTTAAACACCTAAAAATCTACTGCATGTTAATCTGAAGACCACAAAAGTTAGCCATATCCTCTTCGCTAACATTATGTGACCCACAAGAAATGAAACTTAGCTATGATTCCAATGTATTTCTGACTAGTAATCAGTTTTGCACAAAGCTTGTGCTTCATTACCATATACCAAAAATAAATCCCTTTCTGTATTAAATCAATTGAAAGTAGCTTATAAAATCACTTTAGAAGATGGAAGATCGATCTTCATCGAGGTTTTATTCCCATAGCTAGAATATACCTTTCCAGTCATTTCATTGCTATCTACACAGACCTCAATGTTTCACAGAAAACAAAGAATGAAGTTCTAATACATACTCACCTGTGCAGTACTACTGAACATCACTACTGTTGTATTTAAAAAAAAGCTGATTGGTTTCATGTAAAGTACAAAGCAGCCTTATTATTGGGTAAACTTTAAAGTTAATTTATGAAAGCTACAGCCCTCCTCTGAAAATAAAATCCAGATAAGAAGCAGTCCATATTCACTCAGAAATCCTTCATGTACAGCACCACACAGGCCATTTTCACTGTTGTCAGTGTTTGCAAAAGCATGTAACAAAACTGAAATTCTTTCCCTGAAGTAATCAGGAGTGCTGGTACTCTGCAACAAGCCAACAGAATGTTAAAACAGCACGCAGTTGAAGCAATTAAATGTGATTGCTTCAATAAACCTGTATGAGTAATAACTGCTGCAACATCCTCCTTCCTTGAGCTGTTATTAGTGACCAGGCAATAATTTTAACTTGTATGTAGGTCTCACTTTACTTGCTGTTTAACCTGGATATAGATTTCATTGTTACATATTATGCAAACGAAACTGCATTTTATTAATTTTATCTTTGTTATTTTATGACTATAATGCTCACATATTATGTGTTTTATTTATTTATTTTACACTTGTTTACTGGGAACGTCCAACTGGACACAGGTCCATTTTCTGTGGAGGCCCGGGGAGAAAAGCTCCAGTTACAGGCATATTGTTAACATATGAAAGTACACAGAGAGTACCAGTTACAGTCAACTCAGAAGTTTAAAAACATTTCAAGATACCACATTGATCACAAATAGTTGAAGAATACAGTTCATTACATGGAAGAAGTTCACAGGTTCATTGGTGTGTACTAGGCTAATGGCCCTGAAGCCTTTACAAGCCTAGCCCATAGAAATGCCCTGGCATTGTGCTGCCCAACATTAGTTCCCAGTGCCTCTATCAAGTAGAGCCACTGGAGTGATCCCCGTGGTGAACTTTCTATCTCCCATCCACTCACCAAGATTTCTCTTGAACAGGGCCAGTGAGGTGCTCTGCTTGACATGTATGGGAAGTCTATTCCAGAGCATGGGTAGTCTCTGGGTTATGAACCTGTCCCTCCAGCATGTTCTGTTGATAGTGGTAATGAAGTTGAGGTCTCTGGAGTGTGTGGTGTGGAGGGATTGGGATTTCCTTAGATGTAGCATTTCTAACAGAGCTGGGTCAGACATGGCTTTGTAAGTCAAGCAGAGATCGCCTCTTAGTAGATGATATGAGACATAGAATAGCTGGAGTTTTTTGAGTATGTCCATGTACAACATGTGTTTAAGGCCTAGTATCCTCTTCGTGAGGTACTTTTGTGGCCTTTCCAGCTGTTGCCTGTGTCTAGTAAGGTACATGCCAAATGGGGCATTATACTCTATGATTAGCCTAATGATGGAAGAGTAGAGAGAGATGATGATCTCTTTCTTCCTGGATGCAAAACCCTTGGTAATGAGAAGTGCCACATAGAAGGACTTTCTGACCACAGTGACAATGTGGTGGTTGAAGGAGAGGTTGCTGTCAACCTGTGTCCCCAGATCTCTTATAACGCCTGCAGTGTTCAGTGAACTCCCATCAATGTGGTAATTAGTGGGAACTGAGTTTTTCCCAAAGGGGATGAAAACACTTTTTTTGTTATTAAGCTTAAGGCCATGGTTTCAACACCAGTCATTGGTCTCAGTGAGGCCTTTCTGTAGGATGTCCCATTATACATCATAATGCTACAAATACAAGTAAAATGGTAAAGAGGGTTATTTACCTACAGATGTAGTTACTACTTGCTGTTAGATTAAAATAAAATAAAGGACAGTAGTTTGTCTGGGAACTAGGAAATGCCTGTCCAGGCGAGTTACAAGAGCATTGCCAGGTGTTCGCTAGGTGTGACTTGAGGAGCTTGTTAAATTGTGAGATAGAGCTGTTGGAAGTTATTGGGGTTGGCAGCTTATTCCATATTTTAGGAATAGCATTAGAGAAGAGTGATTTCCCAGCTAAGTTGTTGGCTGTGGTGGTATCTAGAAGGTGTTGGTTACTGGAGTGAAGAGATCAAGCAGTGGTGTATGGCTGAATGAGATTATGGAGAGAAGGGGTTTTATCAGATTATTTTGTGGGCAAAGGTTAGTTCATTAAAGTATAGAAGCTGGGGAGTTCAAGCCAATTTAGCTGTTTAAGTGATGTACAGTGATGTGATCTATGTAATGCACTAGTAGCAAATCTTGCTATTTTAGTATAGCAAAATTCCAGTTGGATTAAGTCAGTTTTGCAGAGAATGGTTAATACTGGAGAGGCATAGAGAGGGTTGATAGGAGGTGTGTGTGAGTTATGGTAACTTTTGTGTTGCTTGTAAGAAATTGTTTATTTCTATACAGGAGTCTTATTTTCTTGTGAACCTTTTTTGATAGTTTGGGCTATGTGAATATCACATTTCATATTTTTGTCAATTTCAACCCAAGCAGTTTAGTGTGAGTAATTGGGGTGATCTTAGTTTTGTTTCTGGACAAGATATTAAAAGACTGGGAAGATGAGGGGGAGCTAGTTGGGCTAAAAAAAAGGAGCTTAGTTTTGTTGGAATTTAGAATGAGCTGGACATTAGTGAGACATGTTTCTAAAGACAGAAAGGAATCTTGGGTAATGGTGTGGAGGTCTTGCAGTGTGGGGATGCACATACTAGGGTGGAGTCATCGACATGTTGTACTACAGAGGTGTGTGGTGCAAAGTTGCTGAGCTGGTTAGTGAATAGAGAGAACAGTAGAGGTCCAAGGACTAAGTCTTGTAGAACCCCAAAGGTGACTGGAAGAATAGGGGAAAGTTGGTGTTGCCATTGGACGGCTTGCAGTCATCCGGCTAGGTAGCTTTGGAACCATGTGACAGTGAAATTGCTGAGGTTTGGGGTAGAGAGAATATTGATGAGTTTATTGTGATTTACCATGTCAAAGGCTTTGGATAAGTCTAGAAATATGGCGGATAAAAATCGTCCATTGTTTCTATGGTGGTTCACTATGTTAGTAAAGAACAGTAGTGCTGTGGTGGTTTTGTGAAAGGGACGGAAACCATGTTGAGTGTTTGAAAGTAGTTTCTGTGTGAGAAGGTAGTCCATTCATTGGGTGTGCATGACTCTCGTATTTTGGATAAGGGAGATAGGATGTCAATTGGGCAATAATTGGTGAGTTCAGTGGAATTACCTCCCTTGTGTAGTGGTAGAATTTGGGAGGTTTTCCATATAACAGGTACCAGGCTTTCAGATATTGCTCAGTTATGAGTATGGGTACTGGGTAGGCTGTTGCTTCAGCTGCAATTTGTAGAAATTATTTTGGAATTTTGTTAACATTATCATTTTAGTACTGTTTTGTTTTTTAGCTTCTTGGCCTAGACCGCATCTGAAAAATATTTTTAGCCCAGTACACCATCCCAGTTAAATGGAAAAAGAAAATAAATATATGCAGTTGCTATGAGCAATTTGATGTAGCTGCTAAAGGTAATAGAAACAAAGGACCAGTTGGAATCCTTTTCTGAGATACTTTTACTGTATATTATAAGTTAAGATTGTAGTTAGGTTGTTTTCTGATAAGTATCATGGTCCCATCTCTTTGCTTGCAATTTGGTCTGTTGTTCAGAAATATTTGGCATTGTTGATTAAGATATGTTGATGGACATATTGTATTTTTTAACCATGTATTTACTGCTGGATGTTACCTCTGGTTTGTGTTTGTGTACCCAGTCCAGTCTTGTTATTAATGGTTTGTGCATTCAGGTAACAGGTTTTTAGGTGCCTACGTTTGGGAATTAAATTTGTGTCGAAGGAATGGATTTGGAGGACTGAGCTAAAAAGGTGGTAGGCCAAGATTAGAATTTATATCCCATGCAATAAAGTGTTTAATACATGTAGTATAAATGAAGAAGTATTTTTTCTTAATGTAGCTAAGATAGACTGTGTAGGATTTAGCAAAAAGTATTAGTCTGTTTGTGAGTTGGTTTGAATTAAGTGGGGTAGAAGATCTCAAGATGTCTGGAAGTAGTATCGTTGTCATCATCATTATCACCCCCCTTTTTCCTATTTTCTACAGTGGGTTGGGGTGTCATGTTAACTCTCACCATTTCTCTTGATTCAGTGCCACACTCCTGCCTGACTGTTGCAGATCTTCTGTCACACAGTCCATCCACCTCTTTGCTGGATGCCCTCATTTCCTCTTGCTTTCTTCCTGTCTGCCCCAAATCATCTTCTCCAATTTGTCTTCTGCTTTTCTGTGCATGTGTCCAAAAAAAACTGTAATCTGTTCTCTTTGGAGCAATTGGAGCTACTTTGGCCTCTGCTCTTATGTCCTCATTTCTTTGTCATTTGTCTGGAACTGGATTTAGAGTTGGATACATTTACAGTGTTGGTTCTGGTCAGTAAGCCAGCTGGCAACCCATCAGATGATGTAGGGATTTGTGTCCAGCTTAGTAAGTTTATCTATGATTCCAGAGTGGGGGATGGTGTCTAAGGCCTTGGCGAGGTCCAGATAGGCTGTGTGGACTGCCTTACCTTTGTCCACGGGGCTGGAGACTGATTCGAAGAAGTCAGTCAGGTTCAGGAGACACGATCGGCCCTTCACGAACCCAAACTGTGTGGGGTCCAGTATTTGAAGGTTGCCAATGTCTTTGTTTATAAGTTCCATGATAATACTTTCCATGGCCTTGCAGATCAGGCTTGTTAGACTGATTGGACGGTAGTTCCCAGGATCCAAGGTGGATCCCTCCTTGTGGAGTGGGATAACTGTAGCTGTGGCTGCTCAGTCTCCCACTTTTTCCTGCACTCCTTCTTTCTTTTGATGATTTCCTGGACTCCTGCATCCCACCACCAGCTTTCCTTATGTACCTTATTTCTATACCTGGCACAGCCACATATCTGTTCTGTAGTCCTCACACATGCTGTTTTGAGGCACTGGCATTCGTCTTTAACTACACCTATTTCCTCCTCTTCTTGGGGTGCTACAGCCTTAAGTAATTCCTTGAACTGTTTACTTTTTCTACAGTCAAATTGCAGATCTTCAGCCTGGTCTCTGTTGACCTTAGAGGCTTCTCTTACCACTGCTTGCAGCTGATGTTTAGGAACTGGTGGTTTATGCTATGGACTGACTTTTTCACTTGGGATGACATTGCAATCACTGATTCAACCCCAGTGCCCTTTCCATAATAGGAGGAAATCTACCTGAGTAGCATGTTAGCCACTTTTGTATGTGATCTTGTGAACATCTCTCTTACTGAACCATGCATTGGCTAGTATCAAGCCATTTGTCAAACAGAAGACCAGAATGGCCTCTGCTTCTTTATTCCTGCTGCCTGACATTTGTGGACCCAAGCAGTCCTCATATCCTGTTCTGTCTGTCCCGGTATGTGAATTCAAGTTGCCCATTATCAACACCAGTTCCCATTGTCCTGCTTTATTTAGTAGGTCCTGCAACTGCTGTCTGAATGTGCTCTTCTCTTCACTATCACAACTCTGCTGTGGGGCATAGGCTGATATTAGAAATACTGTCCTTTCATTAGACTAGAGTCTGATTGTCGTGAATCAGTCACTGATTCTGATGACATCCCTCACTGTTTTCTGAAGGGCTTCTCTAACCACAATTTTCACACCATTTATAGCCTGTACTCCTCCTGATTAGTAGACCCTGGATCCCAAGCCAAGTGGCTTTGCTGCATTGCCCTTCCATCTTTACTCTGGATGTGTAGGATGTCCAGCCTCCTCCGTGCCATCATGTCATCCACTTCCAAGTTCTGTGCTGTCAGTGAACCTACACTGAGTGTACCAATTCTTAGTTTATGTTTGGCAGGTTGATTGGTTTTATGCATAGCTTTTTGCTCAACAGAGGTATCCCAGGTAACCCAGACTGGGCAACTGGACACCGTCTGGCCAGTAGCTTATTGACCCAGAGCTGCTGGGCTTTATGGCAGGTGCACACTGGCCAATAGGGATACATGCACCCCTCCCCTGTTAGTATGCATTCCTGGAGTAGTTCGGAGTAGGCAGAGTCTTCAACCCACTTATAACCATGAAATACCCATACCCATTTGGCAACATGACCGAATCACCTAGAGCCATATTTTACACTATTGAGTGGCTAGTCCTGCCACAGAAAAAGTATACTAGGGATTATTTTGATTTGGTAGAAATGAAGATGAGAACTTAGGTAGAGAAGAAGTGGGTGAGGTGTAAGAGAATTGGTGGTCGACTTTTATGTGCTGTTGTGAAGTATGCTTTGTAAACTAAGATGTTTGTGGTCAAGGGCTAAAACAGTTGTAAGCATTGTGACATATACAGTTAATGCAGCAGTTTTATTTTAAATAGGATTTGATTGTAGGGTTAGGTTTTGTATGTCTTTTCTTATGTGACGGCATGTTATAGTATATAGTATATAGCCAAGAGGAGGTAGATGGAATTGTAGTAGTGTCAAAAGACAGGATAACTATGTCTTGGGATGGTAAATTCATAAGAAGGGATAGCTGTGTGTAGATAAGGGATAATGGTTGAAGACAGGTTGAAGTAAGATTGATTGTGAGTATGTGGCATGAAAATGGTATATGACTGGTGAACAGGCTAGGGGATTAGGGGATGGGGAAGGTAGAAGTGGTGTACAATGATTTGTGTTTGATGGAATAGCAGTGTTGAAAGAGATACTGAGGGCTGTGATTTGTGGGCAGGGAGTGTATGGGAAAATGTAGTATTTAAAGGAAATGATGTAGGGGTGGGTGAGCTGGGGTTGTAGTGGCCAAGTGGAAAGAGTTCCAACCCTCTCAGTGAGAATTTTTACTCCAGAAGTAGTCATTCAACAGCAAGTGGTGACTTGGCAGGAAAAGGCGAGCAAGGCAAATGTCATCGCAGTTGGGGAAAATAGAGATGAGCCACTCTCCCTACATGGGGCATGTAAGTAACACAGTGAAAGAAAAGGCAAGGTAGTAAAAGTATCACTCAGCTTAAGCACTTGAGTGTTATTCAGGCTTCTCAGTCAGGAGCATGAGAGGTATTTTCAGTTGTAATGCTGGTGCTTTTATCCTCCTTTCTAACTCTTTTTAAAATGGCCCTTGGAACTCTATTATATTTTCATAGCTTTGGAGGCTTATGGAATATTGTCTTCTTGTTATCAAAAAATTCTGTTTAGTAAATTAAAAAAGCAAATTCTGGGCTAGTTGCAGCACACCCATAGCCCTCTGGACACTTGATTGCCAAAATACTGTTTGGAATTGATAAAGTCCTATTTACTGGTGCCATTTGCATCAACATTACCCTTGTCTTCTATTTGGTCAGTTACATCATGCAAATAGGTGTGAGCCAATATACTGTGCCTTGGTTTAAAAAATGCCTGCCAAATCACTGTTTCCTGGTTCACTTTAACTCTTCTACTTCATCAGGCCCAGTGGTTAAGGGGGATCCCCTCAAGGGCCAATCCTGTCATAGGTTGGTACTAGGCTATCGGCCCTAGGGCCTATACAAGCCTAGCCTTAACAATTCCCTGGCTATTTCTTCCCACACTATTTACTTCCCTAGACACCTGTCTAGCAGGGCGACTGACGTGATCCCCGGGGTGAATTTCCTTTCTCCCATCCAATCATCAAGGTTCCTTTTGAAGAGGGCCAAAGAGGCGCTCTGCTTGACATGTATGGGCAGTCTATTCCAGAGTCTAGGGAGTCTCTGGGTCAGGAACCTATCCCTCCAGCATGTTTTGTTTATTGTGATGACAAGGTTTAGATACCTGGAGTTTGTGGCTCTGAGGGACTGGGATTTCTTTAAGTGTAGCATGTCCAGCAGTTCTGGGTTTGACATGACCTTGTATGTTAAGCAGAGATCGCCTCTGAGTAGAAGATATGCGACAGAGTATATCTGGGGTTTTTTAAGACGGTCAGCATAGGGCATCTGCTTTAGGCCTGTGATTCTTTTAGTGAGGTATTTCTGCAGCATTTCCAGTTGTTGCAGGTGTCTTTAGAGGTACATACCAAATGGGGTGTTGTATTCTATAATGGGTCTAATGAGGGATGTCCCTCTTTTTTTTTCATTTACACTAGTAAACTCCGAACTGACTTAGCATACTTTCCCCTCTTGCTCAGTGCCAGTGATATAGTTCAGTTCTGCTCCATTCCCTACTCACTCTAACTCATGCTACAGGTAGACTTTCATTCCATCGCTCAATGGACTGATGATAAAACAAGAGTTACTTAGCTAAAACTAAAATAATGACCTTAGGAACCAGGCAAAAAATCTCTACTTCCATAGTCCTATAATCAATAAGTCATAATTTTAAATATTTAGGAATTTGGCTGGACCATCTTTAATATTTCATCACTATCTGGAAATCACTCATAAGAAAATCAATGTTTGTCTTATTCTGAGCTAAAAAAAAAATCTCCATGTCTTTCCAGAGCCACCAGAAATTCCATAAGAAAATCTATTCTACTAGCTTGGCTAGAACATGGTCTCTCTGTCATTGCAGCTGCATCCAGACAAAATACAGCCACCATTTAATCCTTCTCTAACACTGTCTGCATATCCATAATTCTCTGTCCTCCAAAATTGAACACCTTTGCCAGTCCACAGGAAAAGCAAACTGAATTCCTGTTGTACAATGAACTGACTTTTCGCTTGCTGTGCAACTATTTAACCTTATTAAGAATAGATTTTTCCTCCTGTTGGTATCAAAATTATTTGGAGAGAGATTATCCTATAATCTAAGAAATGTAAACCACTCATGTCCTATCCTTCAACCCTACCACCACCAACAAGATTATAGGTTCATAGGTAGGTACTAGGCTATTGGCCCAAGGGTCTAAGTAAGCCTAGCCAACAAGGTTTCCTGGCTTACACCACCCACAAAAGTTATTTTCATGTGCCCCTGTCGAGCAGAGCCACAGAAGTGATCCCCAGGGTGTATTTCTTACTTCCCATCCACTCATCAAGATTTTTCTTGAAGAGTGCTAATGAGAAACTTTACTTGAGATAGATGGATAACTTGTTCCAGAGTATGGGAAGTCTCTCGGACAGGAATCTATCCCTCCAGCATGTCCTGTTTATTGTGGTGACAAGGTTTAGGTCCCTAGAGCGTGTAGCTCGGAGGGATTGGGATTTCTTTAGGTGCAGCATGTCCAACAGCTCTGGGTTTGACATAGCTTTATATGTTAGGCAGAGATTAGCTCGAAGTAGGCAATATGCTATGAAGTAAAGCTGGACTTTTTTGAGACGGTCAGTGTAGGACATCTGTTTGAGGCCAGTAATCGTCTTTGTGAGGTACTTCTGTGGCCTTTCCAGCTGCTGCAGATGTCTTGTGAGGTACATTCCAAAAGGGGTATTGTACTCTATAATGGGTCTAATGAGTGACGAGTAGAGGAGAACAATGACCTCTTTTTTCCTGGATGAGAACCCTTTTGTGATGGGGTGTGTGACGTAGAAGGATTTCCTGACTACTGTGGCAATGTGATTATCAAAGGAGAGACTACTGTCCACCTGGGTCCCAAGGTCACTTATCACACATTCAGCGTTAAGTAGACTGCCGCCTATGTGGTAGTTCATGGCTACAGAGTTTTTACCAAAGGGAATGACAGTGCACTTTTTGGCATTGAGCTTGAGGTTATGGCTCTGACACCAGGCATATGTCTCAGTGAGGCCCTTCTGTAGGATGTCAACATCATTTGGGGACTCGACTATGGCTCTTAGTTTGCAGTCATCTGCGAACTTCGTTAGCTAAAGGCCTTCTGTGTTAGTTATAATGCACAAATCATGTCTTCTCTCCTTTAACCCAGACTACAGGAATTTCACCTAACCTATTTTAAAGAAAACTCCTCCTGCCCCACATTCCAATCCCGTTAAATCATAAGCTCAGTGCAGTTCACTCTGGTCATATAACCAAATATCCTTCTTTTTTTCCTCTCCTTCAGGAGAATATGATGATGCTTGTAAATTCCTTGGATATATAGCTTACCCTCTCTGCTATGCTTATTCTATTTTTTTAACTACTTTGTTATAGTTTTTACTGTCTTGTTATTATATATATATTTTTTTGGACTACTTCTCTGTAATTTGTACTGTGTTGTCATTATATTTTCTGCCATGCTACTATGTATAAAGTTTTACCTTTGCATTATCTATTCTATCAAGTATCTTCATGGAGCTTTTCTCCCCAGACCTCCACTAAAAATGGTCTCTTCTTGGCCCAGTGGACTATCCCGGTAAACAAATGCTAATAAATAATTAAATAAACAAATAAATAAATATATTTCTAAGTTTATCATGTAAAACTCCTCTCTGACTGTTGACCTAATTACTATATTGCTTTCCACTGTTTTTCCAACATATTTATTTTGCCTCTATATAATGCATTGTACATATTGTTGTTTATAATCTCTGCTTGCATCTTCATATACATGTATATATATATATATATATATATATATATATATATATATATATACACACACACACACACACACACACACACACACACACACACACACACACACACACACACATGGATTCACTTGAGAATCTCGAAGAACTGAAATACCGAATTTCAGTTTTCCAAAATTCAAATCCTGAAAATTTACAAGCCCGAAACACCACAAGCACGAAACTTAAACACCCCAACTCAGCGGTAAAAGAACGCCAACCTCCGCTCACCCTGAGCACTTCCACAATCCAAAAAACCTTTGTCCAGAAAGAAGTTGCAGAGTGAATTCACCGCAAAAGTGGTAAAAGTAACAATTCCATTTTATTATAACAAACAAGTTAAGCACTTTCACTCACTTGAATGTGAGCTTCATCAGAACCAAGCACGAAACTTGAAATCCTGAACACCCAGTACAAACACAACACACACACACACACATACACACACTCTCCACCCACAATCAAACATACAATCCTAAAATACAACTAAGCAGGGGGGCAAACCCTCCTTCACCCCCCATGTGGGGGACTGCACCCCCCACACCCCCCTACTTATATATTCTAACTCCGAGACTGCACAATCACACACACAAAGGTAACTCACACCCACACATTTCACAGCCCCTTGCACACACACATCACAACCAAAACACACACTAACATACACTACAGCCCATAACCTACACACTCATACAGACTTACCTGCACTTTCATCCATTCATACACCGCAACACCAGAAGCTCAGAACTTTGGGATTTTGAATTTCGTGCTTCTGGTGTTTCGCTATTTCAAGCTTTCGGGCTTACAATTTTGGAAAACTGAAATTTGGTATTTCAGTTTTTCTAGATTCTAAAGGGAACCCATATATATATATATATATATATATATATATATATATATATATATATATATATATATGTTATTTGTAATTATGTTTTTCTTTATACTCCTGGGCTGAGACTGAAATAGGTCCATTGGGATCAGGGCTCTACACTGCTTATCATATTCAAAATAAAATGTATCCTTACCTTGTATAACTGTTAAAGAGTAGCTGGGGTTTAGCAGCATTGTATGAGGACATAAGGGTTCTGTGAAACCCAGAAAACAGGTAGTAAGGGGGAAATGAATGAGTAAAGAAGGAAGAACTGTAAAAATAAAGGGTTCAAACTCATTTCAAACAAGCTACTGTCATTATGTGGCATATTGCTTTACATGTTCATAGGTGACTGCTAGGCTAATGATCCCAGGAAGCCTATTTAAGCCTAGCCATGCTTCCCAAATGTATCTGATAAGTTTTGTTAACCTAGGGTATCTCAAATGGAATATTTAGAATTGGGCATGGGTAGACAAGCAATTACAGGCTACCTCTATCTACTAGAGATAGAGGTGACAGACCAGATATAAATTTGATTCCCCATCCACTGGACCAAGTTACATTTGAATTGAGTTAGAGAAGAACCGTGTTGGACATGGATGGGAAACCTGCTCCAGAGAACAGGTATTGTCTAAGTCACATACCTGCCCCTTCAACATGTCCTATTTATGTTGAAGAAGTGGTTTACGTCCCTAGATTGTATAATTCTGATGCTGTTTGTTTTGCAGATGTGCAAGATCTCCATCAGAGCATGATCAGATGATGCTTTGTAGGCTAGGCATAGATTGCGTCTCAGCAGTCTGTAGGAGACTGAGTATAGGGAGGGGGCTTTGAGGCAGTCTGCATTGGCCACATTGTTTACCTCCCATATTCTTTTTGTGAGGAGCTTCTATGGACATTCCATTTATTGCATTTGCCTGGTCAAATTCGTACTGAAAGGGCATTGTACTCACTGATTGATGTGATGATGGCTAAGCCCAGCAGAACAATGACATCCTTGGACCTAGATACCATTTCTTTGGTTATAAGTTGTGCATATGCTCAAAGGCCAGATCACTATCTACATAGCTGTCTCAAATCCCTGACAACTGGGTCTATTCATAGGGGTGTATTATCAATGTGGTAATTTCCAGGGGTAGCTGTCCTACCAAAGGATACTGTCATGCATTTCTTGGCATTGCATTTTAGACCATAGCTCTAGTGCCAGTTATTATTCTGTGTCAGGCCTCCTTGGAGAATATTTGTTTTTTTAGGAGATTCTTTGACTCCACCTAGTTTGCAGTCATCTGTAAACTTGATCAGCCAGAGAGGCCCTTGACATTGGCCTTGACCACAGAGCAGTATATGCCAAAAAAGAGCTGCCCCAGCACTGAGTCTTGAGGGACACCTAGTGACTAGTCTATCTGTGGAGGTGGTCTCCCCTATCCAAAATGTTTGGGACCTATATGTGAGCCTAATGGCTATGCAGTGGATGACATAGATGTTTATATCTAATTTGGTAAGTTTGTCTAGAATGTCCAAGATGGACATTGTGTCAAATGCTTTGGCCAGGTCAAGGTAAGCAGTATACACCATTTTGCCATCATTGACTGTTTTGGTGGCATTCTTGAAAAAGTCCACCAGGCTGAGTAAGCATGACCTGCCCTTGACAAAACTAGACTAGATTGGATCCAGTGTCTGAAGGTTTCCTATGTCATTGTTTACCATTTCCATGATAATTCTTTCCATGGTTTTGCATATGAGACTAGTCAGACTTGTAAGTTCGTAGATGGCTCACTGTTGTACAGAGGGATAATGATTAAAGTTTTCTATTCACTTGGAACAAAGCATGTGTGGAAACTGTGGGCTAATGGTCCTGATAGGTTCTTTTTCATGCTTTTAAGTGGCATCCTGGGATATTATCAGGGCCCATCAGTGCAGCATTCTTGGTCTTAGAGAGTGCTCTGAGGATCTGCTCCCTAGTGATAGTTGGGGAAGTTATGGTTGAGGGTATTTCCTGAAGGGGGTCTGGGGGGAGAGGGTTACAACTGGAGCTAAATTTTCAGCCAGTAGATTTGCTGTATCTTCTGATTTGGTATCAGTGACGCCATTTACAATTAGTTCGGCACATTGTTGAGTACTGCCTTTGAAGTTGTGGACATAGCTGATGAATGCCTTGTGATTGTCCTTGAGCTGGAAGGCTATTTTTACCTCAGATTTGTTTTTGGTAGACTTGATTAACTCCCCCACCCTGAATTTCTTGTTAAGATTGATGAGGGCATTCTTACCTTGTTGGGTATTGCATTTTCTAATTTCTGCCATGATTTTCTTCCTTTTGTTATACAACCTATTGAAGTTGTGATTCCACCAGTGACTCATTTTCTGAGTTTGTCCTGTGCTTATTAAGGGTAGTTACAGTTGTCTGCATACAGCCATTAACATTATTGTACAGGATTACTGTGAACAATTTCATATAGGCAGTGCTATTCAAATGTTTTGGTGGGGTTTGACATTTTGCCAGGGTTTCACTTAATAGTAGAATGTTTGCTATGGTAATTTGGATGAGGAGAAGCTCAAGTGTGTCATACTGCTTGGCAGCCTTGAGGTGTGTTTGCTTTTGATGTAAATTAAATCACTTCTACCTTTTCTCCCTTCCTTTACAGTAGCTGGTCTAAATGTGTGGAAGCCAGTGTGCTCTCATCTGTTTTAAATCATGTCTCAGTAACTGTATATATCTACATTCTCCAGAATGAGAAGAGCTTGCAGAGAGTGGAGTTTCTTATTAGACTTCTGCCATTGAAGTGTAACATCTTTAGATTTTCTCTGGTTGGTTTTGCTATTTCAGAAGGTTTATAAGGTTAGCAGTGCCTAAAAAAGACACTGTGGGGGTGGACAAGGTTTTAGCCAGTATTCAAAAGTCTATAGGGCATTGGTGCAGACCATGCCCGGCAAAACAGTATGATCTGTTAATCATATCCTCCCATGCTGACAAATATTTTACCCCTTTGAGTGATGCTGAAAACTAAGCCAGTTATTAAAGTCAATTATCTTCTTTTCATATTATGGCACCATGCTTGCAGAAGATAGAATGCTGCTCTATGCTAGGCTCATATCAGTCAAGGACACACAGTTGGAGAGCTCCATCCTGTCTCTCTTCATATTGTCCATGGAGGTATGTCTCAGGCTGTTTTGGACTATGACTGAATCATACTGGTACTTGTGGTGAAACGACATGAGTGGTGATCTGGTGGATCCCCCACCCCTGATAGGAAGCTGATTGTATCTCTCACGTTACTTAACTTGGTGAGTGGAACATCTGTGTGTCTCACAATAGAGTCTCCTATGACTTAAATATTAAGTTGTGTGTTGGTTTGCTTTATAGTCTCAGAAGTTAAGATGCCATAAGATGTGGCCACATGTGCCGTGGTGGATATTGTTTTGGTAGAGTGCCTTTGAGGTTACTCAGGATACTTTTTGTAACTGCAACATCTGGGAGGCCTTTGGGGTTTAAGAAGATTACATTTAAAAGCCTCAGCATATTTGGTCTTTGTATCTGGTCCAAACTATTTGTCGTTGGTGTAGTGTGTATGTTTCTGACAATCTGTTTGGTATTATAAGTGCTTCTATGTGATAGCCTTGCTTCCAGTGACATTGCATAACTACACATATCACATACCATATCATTTTCCGTAAGAATTAGGTGGTTGGTAGTAAATATGAGACAACTGCTGCATTACCTGAAGATGTCCAAATCCACCAAACTGGCTGCAGAGATAATAGGAAAGTGCATATCCATAGTTACAGATCTTTATTATGAGATGTACAAGGGACTGCTAAAAGAGGGGTTTACAGCTTGCCAGCTTGGGTGCTGTAAGAGTATAGACTACAGTCAAGGCTATCTAAGGCTAAACTATAGGGGCACTACTCCTCAATGCTCTTCCTTCAATGAAAATAAAAGTGCATAGTGTTTAGGGCTGTGCAATGAATATATTTTTCAAAACAACCATTAAGAATATTTCAAGTCACTGGATTCCATATGAAAAAAATACCTGTATGAAAGGAACAAACTGTCTGAAATGGAAGAAGCCTGACCATCTCAGTTTGGTATATTTGTATGGTATTTTTGTTTGTATGAAGTTCTCAAGAACTGAGAAAACTTAAGGATTTTATAACTATAATCCACTTAACCAGAAATGGCTAGAATGTGTAACTGTAAGCCATTTAACCAGAAAACCCTCCTGAGCCATCCCTTAAAAATAGGGCCAAATCGTCTTATCTCAACAAATGAAGAAGTAATACTTAAAAGCAGCAATTTAAACATTTTGCTTATATACATGTAGATATGTACGTTTTGGGTCAATTCCTATCTCTTTCAGTTTCCCTGCTTTAAAACCCACATGTGCGCGGTTTTGCACGATTTTGCGCATAGTGCAGCATCGGGCAGCGCCGCTTAAACGGGTTTAAACTATTCCCGGCTCCACAAATTCTGCTCTTCACTTCTTCCGTTAGAACTGTTCTAAATCTCAAAGTAAGCACTCTATTTTCATTCTAAAGCCCTGCAGTTGCTCGTATAAGTAATCTTATAAGTAAGCACTAATAAACTAAAGCACTACACCCTCTTATACTCCCTTTAAGTACTTGGCTCCCTATTGGTCCTTTTTGATCAGTCAAAAAGTAGTTCCTTATACTATTCTGTCATGTCCAAAAGTCAGTTTTGGGTTTACTCTCCAGTCCAGCTGGTGAATCTGGGAATCTTGAGGCAAAGTTACAACTGCCTTATGTACACAGACCACCCTCTCCTCCTCCCAACAAGCTCAAATATATGTGAGAGATGCAACTATATAGCCAAACTGGAGGCTGAGCTCTCTCAACCCAGTACTGGCGCAGTCAGTCAGGAGGAGAAGGTAACCACACACACCACAAATCCAGTCTCACATAGACCTATCACAACAGCAAACCAAACACATAAATACACAAAAACATACTCGAAGGCTCTAAATAAAAATCTGCCCAAGCAGCAGAGACCTCCAAAGCAGATATCCAAGCAACTGCTACCCTACAACAATACCCGCGTATTACATAGTTCACAAAGTCAGTGTGCCACACAGCCACAGCCCTTAAGGCTAAACAACACACCTAATACACTTGTAATAGGTGACTCTGTTGTCAGACACACTGATGTCCCACTCACCAGGCTGAACAAGAAGAAGGTCACTGTAAGCTGCCTGTCGGGTGCCAGGATCCGCCATATAACACAACCACTCAGGTCACTCCAAAGCAAGTACAAATATGACTCTGTCATTGTCCATGCTGGTGTGAATGACCTGAGATGTACCTCCCTGGACTACATGAAAAGAGACATAGAGGAGCTCTCTGATCATGTAGTCCAGGCCAGTATGACCCTGGCCTTGAGTAGCATTTTACCCTCACCAAGAATGTTGCCACAGTATAAAGACAAAATAATCAATTTTAACAATTGGCTAAAGTGTTGGTGTCATTCAAAGGGGATCCAGTGTCTGTTATCCTGGGATGACATGCTCGACAAGCCACGTTGCTTCGCCAGGGACGGCTTGCACCTGTCACCCCTGGGCTTTCGAATATTGGCTAAGACTCTTGCCACCCCCATAGTGCCTTTTTTAGGCAAGGCTCAAAAGACAAACCCACCTCCATAGACAACACAAGGAAAAAGAAACTAAAGGTAATGCTGCTCAACGCCAGAAGTCTAAACCTCAAGATGTACGCACTCGAGGCCCTCCTCAGTATGGAGAATATCGATATCTGTGCAGTAACAGAAACCTGGTTCAAGGCTCCCGAGAGCACCCCAGCACTACTAGGTTATACCTCATACCATGCTTTTCGGCCGAAACACTCGGACCGAACCACAAAAGGAGGGGGAGTATCCATATTCATCAAAGATACCCACACCTCCAGGTTAGTGGCACTGCACGAAGCATCGGAGGCCATCCATGTGCAACTAACAGTGGGCAAAACTGCCTTTCAGTTTGTAGCCTGCTACAGACCACCCTCCCTAACTCAGGAACCCCACTCAGCTTTCCTGAGAACACTGGAGAATATGAAAGTCTTTCCAAACACCATCATATTGGGTGACTTCAACTACCCAAACATACACTGGGAGCACTACTCAAGCCCCAGCACCCTCGCCCAAAGGTTCCTAGAATTTATAAACTCAAATGCTATGGAACAACTGGTCACCACTCCCACAAGAGGGGAAAACATATTGGACCTGATCATCACCAACATGGGGACTCTATGTTCCATACCAGAGGTATACCCCTCATTGGTAAGATCTGACCATAAATTAATCTCACTGGACATCCATACCCCGTCCTCACCCCCAGCCAAGGAAACCACAGTGAAGAACTTCTCAAAAGCAAACTTCACACTTCTCAAAACCAAGGTGGAATCCTTCAAAGCCCCCTGGCCAGTGGAAAATGCAGCCCAAACCGCAGAATCCTTTACAAACACATTCTATGGACACCTACAGGAATGCATGGATCGTGCTATCCCAAATAAAACCAAGACTCACTCCTCCAAAGGCAGGAGACCTGTCTGGTGGTACCCAGCCATAAATAAGCTATACAACAGAAGGAGGAAGCTACTACATGACAGAGCAAAATCCCAAAAAGAGAAGGCATCTCTGATCAATACTAGCAAGAAACTACGATCCCTCATAAAATCATCTAAGGCCAGCTTCGAAAGAAAAATTGCACAAGACGCTAAAGATAATCACAAGGCCTGCTTTAGTTGTGTCAGGAACCTGGGTGGCAACTCCCAGATATGCTCTGAGTTAGTGCAAAATGACAAAAAATACACTGAACCCACAGACATTGCCAACATCCTGACAGGCAGGTTCAATGCAAACTTCTCCCCCCCTTCCCCCCAAAAGAACAAATGTCTGTCCCAACAGAGTGTAGCCTCCCTGACATCACAGATGCACAGGTGAGAGCTGCCCTCTCCAAAGCAAAAAACACAGCATCAATGGGACCGGAGGACGGTGTCCCAGGCTGCGTCTTACATGAGCTCCAAGAAGAACTGAACCCTCACATAAAGTCACTGTTCAGTCTCAGACTTACTATAGGATATGTACCCAAGGAATGGCGTACAGCAACAGTGGTCCCACTCCACAAAGATGGTGCCACAACGGACCCCGGAAACTATCGTCCTATGAGCCTGACTAGCCTATTCTGCAAAGCTATGGAGCGTATCATCATGGAACTCATAAACAAAGACATTGGGAACCTCCAAACACTGGATCCTACCCAATTCGGCTTTGTTAAGGGCAGATCTTGCCTTTTGAACCTGGTCGACTTCTTTGAAACAGTCACCAAGGCCATAGATGAAGGGAAGGTAGTCCACACAGCCTACCTGGACCTCGCAAAAGCCTTTGACACAATACCCCACTCGGGCATCATAAATAAGCTCACCAGCTTAAATATCAACCCCTATGTCACAAGATGGGTTGCAAACTGACTCAGGGATAGAACCCACATGGTCACAATTGCAGGTGCCATGTCAGACTCTAAACCAGTTACAAGTGGCGTCCCACAAGACTCAGTCCTGGGACCTCTCTTGTTAGGTATATATTTCTCTGAGGTACAGGCTAACACAGGAGGACTATGGCTGACCAAGTATGCAGATGACTGCCAACTGGGTGCCATAATCGACTCGCTGACTGACACAAGCATCCTCCAAAAGGGTCTCACAGAGATGGATAACTGGTGCCAGAGCCATGGCCTAAAGCTAAATGCCAAAAAGTGCATAGTCATCCCCTTTGGAAAAAACAAAGTGCCCACAAATTACCACATAGGTGGTAATCCATTAAGTATGGAAGAAGTAATTAGGGATTTGGAAACCCAAGTAGATAGCAATCTCTCCTTTGACAATCATGTTGCCAAAGTGGTTAGAAAGACCTTCTATATAGCCCACCTTATCACGAAAGGGTTCACATCTAGATCAAAAGAGGTCATTGTGCCCCTCTACTCATCACTCATCAGGTCCATAATTGAATACAATGCCCCATTTAGGATGTACCTTACCCGACACCTGCAGCAACTGGAAAGACCCCAAAAGTACCTCACCAAGAGGATCAAGGGACTCAAACAGATGCCCTATGCAGTTAGGCTAAAGAAACTCCAGCTCTACTCAGTTGCTTACCGCCTACTCAGAGGCGATCTGTGCCTGACGTTTAAAGCCATGTCCAAACCAGAATTAATGGACATGCTCCACCTCAGGAAATCCAAATCCCTTAGAGCTACACCCTCCAGGGACTTAAACCTCAGCACAGAAATAAATAGGACATGCTGGAGGGACAGATTCATATCCCAGAGGCACCCCTCAGTCTGGAACAAAATCCCAATCCATGTTAGGCAGAGCCCCTCAATGACCCTCTTCAAGAGAAATCTTGACGAGTGGATGGGAGATCGTAGGTTTACCCCTGGGATCTCTTCTGTGTCCCTACTAGACAGAGGCACAGTAAACTAACCTTAAAAGGGCTATCTTCTGTGACCTACTATACAGAAGCACAGTCAGCTAATCTAAAAGGGTGGCGAAAGCCAAACGCATTCTGGCTAGGCTTATAAATGCCCTAGGGCAGATAGCCTAGTATCAACCTATGAACCTATGAACCTATGTATCCATTCACTTAACTATGAGGAGGAGTCACAAGAGAGAGACATTTGTATATGCTGTGATATTTTTATCTGTTTGTATGTATTACAGGAGTTACTAGAATTAGACAGTAAGCAAGCATTTAAAACAAAGAACAAAAAAGCACCTAAAACACGTAGGTCATGCTGAACAACTCTAATTATTGTCTTTGACTGGATCACAAAGACGGGATGCTGCTGGCAATGTCTGGATTATAGAAAACTTGGATGCCATTCCACATGAGAGCATAGTAAACAGTCTGGTAGGGTATGACTTAGAGAGCAAATTACAGAAGAAGTCAAGACTAACTAGACAGAAACAGGTAAATGATTTTATTTATTTTCTTTTTTAGTAGAATAATACTAAGTGGAATCCATACAGTGTGACTTAAAACTGTCAGATTTACTCATTACTTTGCCTTTTATAATACTGAGAAAAGAATTTAGAGAAAGATGCTCATGTTTGCAAATGCTCCACATTTTAGGTGCTGATTTATGGGGCTTAGTCTAGACATTATCTAATATTCAGGAGCATAGAATCAGCAGTTTGGTGAAACATAAGGGGTCAAGATCCCAAAAGTAGAATGCAGATGTCATTAAGTAAACAGTAATCATGTGTGATTTTGAGATTCTTGCAGAAGATCATTAAAAAGAGCAGCACAGTACAGTGAAGTAAACAGGCATGCAGAATGGAGTATTAGATTTACAGGCACAGAATCGCCTACAGGAGGGTGAGGAGAAATACTGTTTTTAAAGGTGTTTGTTTAGATGGATTGAGAACATTCCTATGATATTTTTTCTCAAGTGCCATTTTTTTTTTTGCTTTTTCCATAATAGCCTTAGTCTCTGTTGTACTCTTTTCTACGTTATTTCCTGGCTTACTTGCCAGACCATGCCTATATGTGTGGAAGGAGTATCAGTGCACAGAGTAGGGTTATTGTAGCATATCCACATATGAAATATTTTTATGTAGATATTTCAGAGTACATAACATACAGTATTACTGATTTTTTTAAACAAGAATCATCTTTATTAAATTATCACTTATGATATAGGCAGTCATGCATTTATATAAATGAAAACAAACCATATTGACATATTTTAGTCGCAAACATTATACATCACTTATAATCAATCCAGTCATTGTCAGTCAAACATTACATGGCTCATTTGCAGTACATGCAAAATAACATTTTGGAGGAGGAATGAAGTTTGAAAGTATTATTGAAATGTTATTAGTACCCTTGCATCACAATGAGCTTCATTCTGTCAAGGGTTTGAGTCCCACAGTCTTCACTTATATACTATATAACTGAGTACATTATTGATGCTCCCTATTTCTTGCTGCAAAGAAAATATTGTATGTCATATAAGAAATAAATATATAAATAAGAAGAGAAAAGCACAATGAGAGTTTTCATCAGCTTTTCCTTAAAGTTGTAGTGGCTCTTCATTTCTCCCCAAAATGCATCATTTAGTTTGGCCAGCAGATGCAGTACCATAGCTAGGGTGGGGTGAAGGAAGCATCTGTCCAGAGAGCACAGTGTTGGAGGGCAAGATCAACTGATCCTGATCACTGTTTAATGCATGCCAACTTGGAATAGCCAGTACTGCATTTGTGGTCAAAACTGACCTCTGTAGTGCTCAGTGTACGTTCTAAACTGTAATAACAATCAGTTTGCTACAAAGCTTTTTTTTTAAACTAAAATCAGAGTTCTGTAGTGGTCTGTGTAGGATATAAATTGTATCAGTTGCATGCAACATTTGTAGCAGGAAGTTTGTTACAGTTTAAAAGAAATAAAGATTTTTTTCTTGCTGTTGAGAGCAGGATGCAGAAACAGGACCTGATTGGCTATGGTGATGAGGGGGTATGACGTGTATCTGGCCACCTGGTTGGTATGCCAGTTGAAGGAGCTGACATTTTTTTTTTCTTGCTCTTCACATGAAGAGCTGGGGAGCACGGATTGGGTAGTGTCTATAGGAGGCCAGCCAGTTGACATCCTGCAGCAGTTTTGCAGAAGCCTTTTCTAGTAGAGCTAGTTCGTTGAGCCAGCTACCCTTCTGAACAAATGTCTGTCAACTCCTGCTTGAGGGTATGTGCTATAGTTTTAGCAAATGTCTAACTTCAGATCCTGTATTCTGTAAGTAATTAAACACATGACTTTTCAATGTGGTTTATAAAATGAGAAGGTTGAAAAGAAAGTAAACAGCAACTATGGCATCTTTATAGTGGTATCTTAAAACTAATTTCTTAAAACATAAGATGCTAACAAAAATGTAGGTTTCTAAGACTGAAAGTTAGACATCTTTTATAATACTAACTATTATGCTGACTTCTTAAAATAAATGCAGATGATGTTGGTCAAGCATTTTGAAGTAAACATAAATGTATTCTATACCTTGTAAAGAATTGATGTTTATAACTGAAATTTAAGTGCAGTCAGTGAACTACAAAACAAACACAGGATGTAAAGTCCAAAAATTTCAGGTATAACACTTAGAATTCAGCATGGATAAGTACAATCTATATTTTTGTATAATTTGAAAAAAAAATAGACAGGGATTCAGTATGTAAATAGTTGCGTAAGAGATATCTGTACCTACCAGAAATAAACATATGACATCCTCCAAAAACAAGCCACCCTGATGGAATCCCAGTGTAAATATTTTTCTCCAAGTCTTTTGGGTTTTAGTCAGTTTAATTTCTTCAGGTCTTTTGGGTTTCTTTTATCTTGACAGTAATGGACCCCATTCCTAAGTCAGGGTATGAGTAAACATCATGAAATGAGTAGTGTTTCAGTGTTTGACATTAGCCAAAAGTGCTCAGTGTCGGAGAAGCTGGGTGGGCAGCTTGGTCTGACTAGGGAGATAATTTTTCTGAGCTGTGATACAGAATTAGAATTGCATAGATATGGTAAAGCCTTACTGTGTCTATTAATGGTGGCTGTCAAAAAAGCAATTACTAGAAAATAGAAATCAAAATCTAAACCAACTATGCTAGATGTAGTGAATATAGTAACAGAGATAAAACAACTGGGATTGAGATCTTTAGAAAAGGGTAGGAGTAAACTACATAGGAACAAAATGGGAATTGTGGGAACAATACATACAAGGGAGGAATGTGGCCTAAAAGGCATCAGGACTTAAATGAGCTACGTAATGTATGAGTGAGAAAGATTAGGTAGGTTACAAGTGATGTATAATGTTTGTGACTGGGAGTGTGTCAGTATGGATTGTGATGTAAAATGCTTGTGGCTAGGATTGTGTGGGTTTGGCTTGTTTTCATTTATATAAATGTATGATTGCCTGTGTAGTAAGTGATGGTTTAATGAAGATGTTTCTTGTTTAAAAAACAAAACAGGAATTGAATAATTTATGTAACATTGCTTAGTTATATGATATGTAGCAATGTATGTGAAGTATAATGTTTGTTATGTTAATATAGTTTGATACTTCTATATGAATGTGTAAAGTGATAATTCAATAAAGGTGTTTGGAAAAAAAAAGTTCTCTTCTCGGCAACTGCAATGTGCGGTTGCTGCGAAAACAGGAAGGGCATTGCCCAGTATGATGATAACTTCCTCATCAACCTGAACAAGCAACTTAGGGAACTAATCAAGTCCACAAATCCAAATTTTAAATAAACATAGCCTCACAAGCAAAGGACAACCATAAGGCTTCCCTCAGTTATGCCTGTAATCTTAAAGTCAGCATCCAACAATGTGCAGAACTAATGGTGAATGAAACCACCTGTATCGAGCCAGAAGATATAGCAAATCTTTTGGATGATAAATGTAGCTCCAGTCTTAATCCCCCTCTCACCCCCAGTGACCCACCAGGAAATACCACCCACCATTTTGCTATCAACTGTTATTAGAAAACAGTTTTCACTGCACTCTCTAAGGCCAAGAATGTTATTTTGATGGGTGCTGATATTATCCCTGGATGCTTCCTGAATAAGAAGAAACATGACCTGTCAGTCCCTTGAGAATCTCTGTTTAACCATAACCTTCAGACAAGCTTTATGCCAAATGAATGGAGGACTGCAGTAGGTATCCCACTATCCATGCACCTAGCGAAGTACAGACCCAAAACATTAACTAGTCTCATAAGCAAGGCCTTGGAAAGAGTTATCATAGATCTGATGAACAATGACATAGGAAACCTACAGATACTGCACCCTATCCAGTTCAGTTTTGTCAAAGGCAGGTCATGCCTACTTTACCGGGTGGACTTCTTTGATAAGGTCACTAAAGCTTTGGATAAGGGCAAAAGAGTGGACACAGCCTACCTTGATCTGCCCGAGGTATTTGACACAATACCTCATTCAAGCATCATAGATAAACGTACAAAATTAGGCATAGACCCATATGTAACCCTATGGATAGCCAGCTGGCTCACTGATAGGACTGAAGAAGTCAGGAGAGAGGAATCCACCTCCCAAAAAGGCCATTCACTAGTGGAGTCCCACAGGGATCAGTGCTGGGGCTTCTCCTTTTTGTCATTTACTTCTCTGAAGTCAAGGCAAATGTCAAGGTCCTTTGGCTGACCAAGTCTGCTTTTGACTGCAAATAAGGAGTGGTCATTGAATCCCCTAAAGACTCAGATACCCTTCAAGAGGGCCTGATGCAGACAAACTGATGCCAGAGCCGTGAACTGAAACTCTGTGTGAAAAAATGAATTATAGTTCCCTTTGCAATGACGGACATCCTTGGAAATTACCAGTTTGATAATATACCCTTAAAAGTAGACTCAGTGGTCAGAATATGGGAATGCATGTTGACAGAAACCTGACCTTTGACCACCACATCTACTGTGGTGAGAAAATCATCCCATATTTCAGAACTTATAAGTAATGGCATAGCATCCAGGTCCAAAGAGGTCTTTGTCCTTCTGTAGTTGGCTCTCATCAGATCACTCATTGAGTACAATGCACTCGTCAGCATGTACCTGACCTGGCACTTGCAACAACTTGAGAGGCCACAGAGTCCCTTACAAAAAGAATACAGGGAATAAATAAAGAATCCTGTGCAGGCCATCTCAAAGTCCTATCCCTGTACTTAGTTTCCTGCAGACTGCTGCATAATGATCTGTGCTTAGTCTGCAAGACATCTTCTTATCCCACACTGATGGATTTATTGTACATCCACAAAACAAATAGCATCAAAAATACCTGTTCTAAGGCCCCAATGGCGGAGCATGTTTGTGTCTCAAAGCTTATCCATAATTTGGGTAAGTCTTCCCCTCCATGTGAAGTTTAACCCTATTGAAATTTAACTGGGACCAGTGGATGGGAAATTGCAAAAAAATTACCCCTGGTTTGACATCTGTGTCTCTAATGGACAAGGGTAGCCTGTGAATGTTTGATGTGTGCAAGTTTTTACTGTAGCCATAAAATTCCTTGGTGTATTGACAACTCAGCAGTATTTTGTAAAATTTGGGGTAAATTGTCTAGGTTTAAAGTGTCCCTTGGGTCAGTAACCCATTAACCAACTGAACCTATGACTGTGAAATGTGGAGGGACAGCAGACTGATCAGAAATGTATAGCAACACAGAAGGAAGATAAGTAAAATAGCCAGCAACTCTTTTTTTCAAGGGGACTTTATCCCCACTTGCACTATAACTAAATATACTAACACTGAAGTTGCAGTACTTTTACTCCAAGACATACCTCTCAACCTCTTAGAGCAAGAAATATGGACAAAACCATAAATAATGGGGGAACAAAGGCCCATAAATAGGGACAGTTTTTTAAATATTGCTCTTACAAACTTAGCAAGTTTATAGAATAACAGGTTTTGCATTAACATACATTTTCTGAAGGGTATGAATTCTGAGACTCAAAGGGCTATCATCATTTTCTGACTTCAGTCCTCAATGATTTGCCAGAAAAACACAAATGTATGAGAAACAGACCTAAAATAGGAGGCACAAATGTGGACATTCTGCGAAAATCTGTACAGTTGAGAGGTATGCTCCAAAATAATGTGACCTTAGAGACAGATTATTAACTTATCTATTGGTATGAGTGGCATGATGCCACATAAGGAGTATAGAGGATCAAAGTCATGCAGCAAAAGTAGATATAGCTGCAAACACGGAAAGTTTTTTATTTAAATATGTTAGTCTATATTTTGTATAGCATTCAGTTAGTCAGTTGGTCATATTTTCAACATTTCATATAACTGCATATTTGCAATTCTGTGCTGATTGTGTTGTGAACTGAAAGGAACATTGTTACTGTTTTTAGCATAGCAAAGTGGACCATTTGTTCTGCTGTCAAGCTTACTGTCACTCCATGACATTTTGAACATGCATAAATATAAACATGTCAATAGAAAAAGACATGTAGTCTATTGCAGCTGCCTGTCTCCTGATCCTGCTTTGTCCTTTCTTTAATGTGTTCCAGGTCTACATAAATGGCTTCTTGACATATCCTAACACACTGCCTTTTTTAATGTATTCCATGATTCCAGTTCCCTCATAGTGAAGTAATATCTCCATAAGTTGGTCTTAAATCGTATCTTTTCCAACAGCCATGTATGTTCTCCCACTCCACTGTCTCCTTCCTCTCCAGCTCCTTGCCAGCTCCTCTGTTTTTCTTACCACTTGGTTTAACTTTGCATTGCATACTTTGTATCATTCTGATCTCATTTTATCTGTAATGTCAGCAGAACTGAACATAGTACTTCGATATGGTTTTATAAACTTTCCTTATAGTGGGTTGCTGTCTTCAGCATCACAGGACTCCATTCCTCTATCTATGCATTGGAGCAGCCTGTTGGTCTTTGCCATTGCACTTTCATTACGCATTGCATGATTCAGCCTTGGTGTAACTATGACTCCAGCAATATTATACTGCTTTAGTTTGCCAAGGATACTTTTTCTAGCCAAGCATGTTTTCCCTGATTTCCTCCCATCAAAATGTATAACTTAGCAATTTTTTGTGTCTTAGGCATTATCTGCCATGTGTGTATCTGTGTCTCTTTTGTTTGTCACCGCTACACCATTTTTACATTTTTTGTGCCTCACATCCCATCTGCCATGTGTCCATCAAAGTTGCTGTTCCATTTGTCACCACCAGACATGCCCTCTCTGTAACAATTGTAATGAATTTGCTTAATTTCAAGTCCTCTGCATACAGACTGTAGAACACCTCAGAAGAAAAAAGATAGATCTGCAATATACAATCTAAACAAGTATGGGCATAGGACAGAGCCCTGTGTGACACGCTGACTGTAACCTTGAATTGCACCTGTCCAGATTTTTATTTATTTGACATTTGTTTATCAGGAAAGTCTGACTGGGCATGAATCCCATTTTCAGCAGAGCCCCGGGGAGAAAAGCTCCAACATACATAGTTCTGTTAATAAACTACATAATATTATCACATGAAGTGCAGTAACAAATAGTAGAATCGACATACAGGATAAAGTCAGATCAGAAAATCATACAGTGAATATTAAACAACAATCATAGGATATTGAACACCTAGTAAAGTACAATCAGTAGTGATACCCAAAGGTAAAGATGTTAAGCATTTTAAATATGGGAAAACGACTAAGAGAAAGGAAAGAGATTTTGCAGTTGGGGGTGATTAGGAAGTGGAGTTAAAGTAGGGAGCTATTGGAGAAGTAACTGGTGATTTGGCTAATAAAAAAGGGGGGAAAGGAAAGTGGGGAAAAGAAGACCAAAGGAAAGAGAAGGAAGAAGCAAGAGGGGGGGAGAGAAAGGAAGAGAAGGAATGACTAATGGGTAGTGTCAGCCTGGTGTAAGACATGTACAGAGCCAGGTGTTAAGGAGAAATCTCTTTAGAGATTGTTTGAGTATGTGACTACTTGGAATTGCTGTAATATCTGTAGCAATACTGTTCCCGACCTTGGCTACTGAGTAAGAATATGAGCACTGACCAATACATTTTTTTTGTTTTATGGATTTCAAGGAGATGTTTCTCAGATGAGTGAAGAGGACAATTAGGGAGGTAATGGTTAAGAATAGTGCTGGTTGCTAGGCAGGATGAGGATCTGTATGCCATTTTATGAGCAAGGAGGAGTTGAGTGAACTTCAGGTAGTGAGGTAACTCAAGCCAGTTTAAATATCTGAAGGCGAAGCAGTGGTGGAAGTTGTATGACTGACTGGCTGCAAATATAACTACTTCATTAAAGCAAAGCTCAGGTTTTGATCTTAGGGAGATCTGAATGTTGGTAAAAATGAGTGATGCATATAGTAGTGAAGTTGCTTTATGATACCTGTCATGTCCTATTTGTGAGCCATGCAGCTATTCATCTTATCAACAGTACATCAATATCTAGTTGTTACATTTTATTGATCAGTGTTTTGTGTATGACCCCATTAAATGCTAAAGTTAAATCTGTATAAATTACAAAATAGCACAACTTTTCAACATATGCATGCTGTTATATGATTTCAAGTCCCAACCTTTCCAATTCTGACAATAACTTATCCAAAATTACCTTCTGCATTATTTTTCCACAACACAAAATAAACTTAAGGGTGTTTATTATTCTGGGTTTGTCCTACTCCTCTTTTCCTTAAAGACAGGTTTAGCAAGTGCATATTTCCAATTTTGAGGAATCTCCCCATATTTATATGACCTAGTACCTAATAGGTATGATGGTGCTGGGAGTTCTTGCTGAAATATTCTCATATCATTAGTGCTAATTCCATCTCTTCCCTGTGCTTTGTTTAGATCCAGTTTGCATAGCTCTTTTTCAGTATACTCTAATTTGATTTCAGTATCTGAAGTTACCTGGCTATCACTAGATTCATAGGTTCATAAGTTGGTACTAGACTAATGGCCCTAGGGCCTATACAAGCCTAGCCATAACAATTCCTGGATATTTCTCCCACAATATTTACTTCCCTGGACCCCTGTCTAGAAGGGCGACTGACGTGTTCCCCGGGATGAATTTCCCATCTCCCATCCAATCATCAAGGTTCCGTTTGAAGAGCGCCAAGGAGGCACTCTGCTTGACATCTGTGGGCAGTCTGTTCCAGAGTATGGGGAGTCTCTGGGTCAGGAACCTATCTCTCCAGCATGTTGTGTTCATTGTGATGACAAGGTTTAGATCCCTGGAGCGTGTGGCTCTGAGGGACTGGGATTTCTTTAAGTGGAGCATGTCCAGCAGCTCAGGGTTAGACAAGGCCTTGTATGTTAAGCAGAGATCACCTCAGGGTAGACGATATGTCACAGAGTATAGCTGAAGTTTTTTTAGATGGTCAGTATAGGGCATCTGCTTTAGGCCTGTGATTTTTTAGTGAGGTATTTCTGCGGGGTTCCGGCATGTAGCTCGCAAGACATTTCCCTGCGAGCTACATCGCAGAAACCAAATGGCTGCATCAGCACTTTGCTGTAGTGCAATACGGCTGAAAAGCATAGCCGCTGCAGCTGTAAACTATGAACGGAAATATTATACCTGGTGGCGATCCTTACAGACAGCTGCCCGGCTGTATTCAAGCAGAGACAGACATACTAGATGTGTAACACATTCCTTATTTTCATTCAAGGAATGCATTTATTTCATTATTTATTTATTTTACTGTCTGATAGTAATGACCTCCTTTTTTTCTGGATCAAAAGCCCTTAGTGATGAGGTGTGCCACATAGAAGGATTTCCTGACTGTTGTGGCGATGTGGTTATCGAAGGTGAGACCACTGTCCACCTATGTCCCTAAGTCTCTCATCACACTTTCGGTGTTTAGTGTACTGCTATCTATTTGGTAATCCATGGGTACTTGTTTTTTCCCAAAGGGGATAACAGTACATTTCTTGGCATTAAGCTTGAGCCCATGGCTCTGGCACCAAGCATCTGTTTCTGTAAGGCCCTTTTGTAGAATATCCACATAATTTGGGGATTAATTAATGGCTCCCAGTTTGCAGTCATCTGTGAACTTTGTTAGTCAGAGTCCCTTAGTGTAGAGCTGTACTTCAGAGAAGTAGATGCCAAACAAGAGCGGTCCCAGGATTGAACCCTGAGGTACTCCACTTGTCACTTGTCTGGAGCTGGATTTGGAGTCGGCAACTTTTACAGTCTGGGTTCTGTCAGTAAGCCAGTTGGCAGCCCATCGAGTGATGTAGGGATTTATGCCCAGCTTAGTAAGTTTATCTATGATTCCAGAGTGGGGGATGGTGTTGAAGGCCTTGGCGAGGTCCAGATAGGCTGTGTGGATCGCCTTACCCTCATCCACAGCTCTGGAGATTGATTCGAAGAAGTCAGTCAGGTTCAGGAGACAAGATCGGCCCTTCACGAACCCAAACTGGGTGGGGTCCAGTGTTTGAAGGTTGGCAATGTCTTTGTTTATAAGTTCCATGATAATATGTTCCATGCCCTTGCAGATCAGGCTCGTCAGGCTGATGGGACAGTAGTTCCCGGGATCCAAGGTGGATCCCCCCTTGTGGAGTGACATAACTGTAGCTGTACGCCACTCAGTAGGCATGAAGCCTGAGGTGAGGCTATGATTAAACATGACCCTTAGGTGAGGTGCCAGTTCATTTTAGGATAGTTTATCACTGACTTTGTGGAACCAAACTGCTTTGTATAAAATTTTGTAAATATATCTTTAACCTGCTCTGTCTGAGAATACATTTTAGAATCTACAAATAATTTATCAGTTTGTATGTCTTTACTCTTTCCACATCCTGTGTATTTATAAAATGGTTTCCTATTTAGTATCTTTATATGTTTTCTTCAAGTTTTTCTTCATCTTGTCTCATACTGTGTTTTGTCTGCCCATCTTGTTTATTTCAGTTTTCAAAGGTGTAGTTCAACCTGTTTTCCATTTCTTACATTTTTTGTCTCTCCCCGTAATCATGTTATCTTGTTCTTATGGAAATATATCCTCCTGGCATTGCGTACCTAGATCCTGATGTTAAACATTTTTTTTTTCATTCAATTTCTCTTTTAAAATTTTGCACATTCCTTCTGGAGTTTTTCCACTGAATGCATCACATCAATTAGTTTTACAGAGTGACTGCTTTGCTTCCATGTAATCTGACATTAATCTTCTGTGCACTGGTTTAGATTTCAGTTTGGCAGAATTATCTAACAATACATTAACCTTGGTAACCCCATGAGCACTTCACATCAACCGTGGTAAAACTTGACATAAAGTAACATTAATTTCTTTAAGAGCAGAAACAATGTATATTATGTTCCATTCCTTGGCAGGCTTTTTTATGGTCTGAAGCACTTGTTCCTGAACATACATTGTAAATAATTTCCTTACTAAAAAAATATGAATTTCCTTTAGGTCATCAGCACTTGACTTTGGTGGTCTGTACGCTCCAACAATTGTTATATGTTCCAGGGCTGTCTTTATTGTCATAGTTACACAGTCTACGTTACTGGTTTTATCATGGAACATGTAGTAATTACAGGTCTGATAACCATCCTTATTCCCTATCATAACCTCCACCTGATTTCTGTTACAGTAAAAACATTTATACCCGAAAGGTCAATAGTCATTGTTTTACCTAGTTATTGTAGGTTTTTCTTCTCCCATGTTGCTGTTGATCATATACATTGGAGTTGCTGGCTCCACCACTTTCACAGAAGTTTGTCATTTGTATTTGAGTCTTGTTTTGTCTTTATTTGGTGCTGTTTACCCTTACCTGAATTGTACTTTATTAAAAGCCACGCCTACTCTTTGGAGCTTTTTTGTATGCTGTTGTTAACTCTATGTACATTTGATGTAAATATATGTCCTGATGGTGGTTACCAGATGTCTGTGTGTGGAATACTTGGTTATCTTATGATAGTGTTTACATTCTTATTATTGGAAGGTGAATTAGAAGCTCCAGTAGCTTAATTGCATCATTAGATTGTACCACTGCATGCTTATCTGTATACTTAACTTGGCTGTAATACATATTGGATGGATATTTAAATAATATGGTGCCAGTGTGGGTTGTCAATGTCTCTCAGATTAAAGTTTTTTTTTTCTGAATAAAAGATTAAAAATTAACAAGTTATAGCGGTATTAGAAACTATAAATATACCTGTATTGTAAACTGAAACAGCGTGACTTGTGACATCAAAGCAGGTTATTGTGGCATGGAAGAATTAAATGGTCAAGGCTAAGTGTAATGTGTGAATGTGTATTAAGCTGCAAGTCAATGTTGATAATCTGTGGATGTTCATGTAACTGTTCCTTGCATTAATACATCACTGCTCCAGCAAAAAATATCCACTTTTTATTTTATTTCTGAAGTTTATTGTGAAGAAGGTAAAAAAAACATAAGGGCTGTAGTGGTATTCTTCATCTTGTTGCTCACAGACACCTACACATAAAGTACTGTCTGAAAGTCCATGTAAGTGGCCAGTTAACTCTGAATATGTAACTGCCCTTTAACTTTGCACATAGTTGGCACCCCCTAAAAGTAACTGTGACACTGCCAGCCCAGCTATATGGAATTTTGTAAATAATCATATGTCATTTGCGAATATCAACATGATTCATATGCTTGTCTTACAGATGTAAGATAACTATATGTTATGTGCATATTAAACTACTGCTGTAGAAGTGTGTGTTGAACAGGGTTTGTACAGTACTGAGCTTCAAGAATGTGTCCACAGTGTACCCTACTGGAAAAGTACAGATATGTATATAAACTATATACCTGTGCAAATGTATGTTTTAATAGTAGAAACTGGAACATACAGAGTTAACTTACAAATTTTCAAGAAAATAAGTTGAAATTAAAGAGTTTTATGACTGTGTTGTCTCTTAGTTTCAGTGAAGCAGACTCAGTGTCTAGAGCTAGAGGTTTTTATATCATCTTGGAGAGAAGTATTTACTAGGTTTAAAATGTAAAAGTTTAATTGTTTTACGACTTCCAGTTCTCAGCAAACATCTGAGAGATATGTATTTTTAACACAGAGATGTTAGTTTCTGTTAGCCTGGGAACTGAAGGCAGGTGATAAAGAGTGATGTCATCCAAGCTCACCCAGCAATAATGTTTGATATTAAGAACTCTCTGAGAGAGAGACTTGGCATATTGTGTTTTGTCTTGCACCTAGCAAGAACATCCAGTCATCTGCATTTGGTTGGGGCATAGTATCTCTCTTAGATATAGATAGGAATATAGTAAAGATTAGTTTAGATGTTTTGTGTATTTATTTGAGACTGTCCTGCAATGTTGTTTTAAAATGTTTTCTGTGATTCTGAACTCTGCATTTACTGTGTTGTTTGATTATTGTCTTGTTCTTTTATTATTTATTATTAAATATATCTAAACCTTTCTTTGTGGCAGATATTTGTGAGTCATATTTTAGCTCTTATACTTGCATATGTATTTGGTGGCACTGTACAGGCCACTCCTAAATAGCCTTGCAAGTCTTGGTCACTCTTACCATTTGGATAATAGTAACAGTACACAGTAGGATTGGTGACCCTTTGTAAGGCCCTTCTAGTAGTTGATAAGGAGGGGTTGGTGGCAGTGAATACTAGCTTATAGTCTGGGCAGAAGGGGGGCATAGCTAGTAAACCTGTGCCAGGCTTCCCCAGGTGTGTGTGTGTTTGTATAGAAATGAAATCACAAAGTGTGTGTGTGCCAGCTACTTGGGCAGGGACACGAAGCACTGGTTGGACAGAGAGGGTGCTGGAGGTCTTGGCTTGACCCCCTCAGCTGTGATCTTAATCCTATAGCTGTGCCAGTGGGGAGTCTTATTGGGGATCTGGAAAAAGAGGGAGAAACCAGCCCCAGAGTGGCTGTGATCTCTGTGTGTGCTGTTAAGGGAAATTGTACTTTACTGTGTGTGTACTTATCATCCTCCCATTATGTACGTCCCTCACCATTGCCAGTGGTGAGGATTGAGGCTCCTTGATTACTGGGCCAGTGCAGGAATGTCACAATAACTACTTTTGATGTCTCATTGTAAAGAAAGGGAAATGCATAATGGTCACAGTAATATGTTATGGCATAAAGGACACATACTGTATTGCAGCTTATGGTTGTTGGACACAGTACTGTTCTCCAAGTTATGTCAATAATCATTTAACAGTTATAATTAGGCTGCCCTTTGTTTTTTCAAATAGCTGCCCCATAAATAGAATATCCTCTTTGTGTGTGCAATGATGTTTCATTGTGAAGAAAGAGAATGCCATAAAGACCACAGTAGTGTATTTCATCTTGTTGTGAGACACATACATATGGAGTACTCTTTCACAGTGCATATCAGTCAATGATCATGTAACCTCAATTTGCTTTTTTATGTAGCTGGCTTCTGAAAAGGTAGTAACTTTCTGTTTTCTTTTTTGATGTTTAATTTTGAAGAATGTGAAAGGCATAATGACTACAGTAACATGTTTGACTTGTTGCTGTCAGACAGGCAAACATACACCGTCCTCTGACAAGCCATATCATTGATCATTTAATAGTGATCATGTAACTGTTTTTTGTTTTTACACATAATGTGACTCCTTACCTCTATCCTCCATAACTAGCCTCCTTCTATGTATACTTGTGATGTTTGTGAGGAAAGTTAAAAGAAGAAATGGCCACAGTAACTGAATTGCTGGCCAACAACAGTACATTTTTGTTACTTTGGCATATAAGCACTACCATCCCAATCTCATATAAGCCATTTCAGAGATTTTTTGCTGCTGCTGGGCTTAAAATAACCTTTCAGTTGAGTTTGATGACATCGTCTCTCAGACTCAAGCACATTGATATGAGAAAGTAGATGCAACAAATTATGGTAATTTTTGTCATGTGAGCTTTTTGCACCATTTGTCCTGATTTGTGATGCCGTTCGATGTCGCACTGTCTTCAAAATGTCATGTCCAGCTACATCAGGCAACAGGCCTGCCAGTCACATACATTAATTTTTTTGTTAAACAGCTGTTTTTTCTGGCAGCTCAGCTGACTCACAGAGATATGCCCTTTTAATAATTAATCTACAGTTGGTGGAGGTGACAATAGGTGTAACAACCTTATATCTATCGGGGGCATCACTTTTAGTTAGGCTGTTTTAAAAAGCAGTCAGTCAACATTTTCCCATGGCCCTTTGTAGAACAGCATGCATACACAGTAGGAACTGTGAACTCTGATTTCCATGGATTAGAAAAATTTTATTTTTAGTACATAAGTGTGTAGAAAAACTGAAGAGCTGCATGACTGTAACTCATTAACAACAACCATCCCTTGTCTGAAACTTGCAACAGTATGCCATTTTCATTTCTGTAGTATTATATCTGGCATTTTTGCCCTACTTACTAGTTATAACCATAACCACTGGCATCTGATATGTCATGGATTAGTACCTAGAAATTTTCATTCTCAACCAAATCTGTAATGTACAGGATCCTTGGAATCATAATAACTGCATAATACCATATACGTTTTAACCCAAGGTAACATCCACTCTAAACAAGGAGCACTTCATGTAGAAGTCTTCCTTGAAGCTGAAGAACGTAAACACTGGAACTCTGCCATATGGGTAAAGAATCCAATTGGATACAAGAAATATGCAAATAAAATTCCTATATTCCAGCAGTGGTTAGAGAACTTGTCTGAAACCTGGTTAAATCTGAGTATACTTTCCTCAGAATTCTTTCCATCTGGCTACTGGCTAGCAGATCTCATAAAAGAGATAAAGATACTGCAACCTTAATCGGTAACGCTCTTACTTCCCTTTAAAAATATGATGGCGTTCTAACAGAAATAATCAGAAGAAAAGACAAGCATCTGTATGTAGGTTGCATCCACATACCTCATGCATATGCAGGGTCACAGTCTATTTTACTGTCATGCTAATGACACAAATGTGAATATAATCCTATTGGGAGATTTAAATACACATTGTTTAGTAAATTACACAAATTTTCAAAACTATTTACTCAGACTGTTTGGGTTTGCTCATTTAGTATCACTCCAGGAAAAAGAATATATATAGGTATAGAGGTAATGCAGAAATGCTTGACTGTCTGTTTATAGTTCATGTTAAGGGGTGAAGTTTAGTCTTAGGGATCATCATCTTAATTTTAATATTTGGGAGACACAACATCAACAAAGATTTAACTTCTAGACAGCATTTGCTCAGATAAATATTTCAGGATACCTCATTTCATTGAACATAGTCCTAAGGCTAACAAACCTAGATAATAGTGTTCAGTATTTCATTTAACTTTTCCTGTCATTTTAGATGTCATGGCATCAAGTAGGATAGCGGACGTTAAAACCTACACTCAGTAGTAGCTTACTTTTCAGCCTGAATTTTTGATGTCACAAAAGGATTAGGCCTGGCAAAAATATTTAACATACAAAAACAAATAATTCCATGCTGTATACAAAATGCTTCTCATCTACTGAAAATTCCAGTGCAACTGGTAAAAAAATCTTTACTTATCCATCAGTTATTCTAAGTACTTATGAAATACTGTTAAACAATTCAAAACAGACTAATATGCCACAGTTGAGTAAATTAGAGAAATTATGCCATTATAATTTCCCCTTTTGATGTTAATAAAACAGTGTAATTTCTTAATAGTTAATGTGATAGTGTTCAATCTCATGTTGTTCTGGCTCATGGTTGAAAAGCCGATCCTCGGCTCCGTGTCGGCCGCTTGCAAGCTCTGCATCGAGGAGAAGCTCGAGACAACCTAATACCCACAATCCCCCTCTGCCTTTACCTCAGATCTAGTTTGCCTGCTGCGCATCACTGGGATCTAGCTCGGCGACTTCAGATAAGATATAACTTATTTTGTTATATTTGAAGTAAAATTTGTTCTAAAAGTACTTTTGGTAGACATTGTGTATGTGTGTGTAAGGTTAATTCTCGGTACCGTTAAGTTTACTTAAACTGGTTAAGGTTCGGGCCTTCCACCCTTACTTAAATTTGACAACCGGACTGACTTTATATCGGATTCGACTTTTTTCTACTGGATTTGTCTCTCTACTGGACTTGACTTTTTCTCTTACCTGTAAGATGTCTGAGAAAATTAAATCAGGCTTTAAACGTTGCCAGTGTGGCCAAAAATGTCAGTTACTGACAACCATAGTTCCTGTGTCTACTGCCTTGGCCCTCTCCACTTACAAGAGGACTGTTCAATTTGTCACTCTTTTAGTGGGAGGGTCATGACAGATAGGCGCAGGAAACTCATGGACAGGGGGTTATTAAAACCTTCCTTTCAGGAGGCTCTGGATGCTTCAGACCAGGCATCCAAATCCTCGAAGGAATCGAAGACGTCGGAGCCCAGGTCATCGGCCCGAGCTCTTCGGTAAAGTTAGATCACCGGTTCCACAGACTTCGGGGCCGAGTGTTCAACTGGTATCAGTTCCTGAGCCTCGAGTCTTGGAACCGGTGATGGAGCTCCCTCCCTCGACTCTATTGAGGTCGGCTCCGTCTTCGGTTCCTTCGACCCGTTCTTCTTCTAAGCTCTCCGATGTCGATGTGGATCGTGTGGTGCAGAAGTTATTGGAGCATTCGGCCCTATCCAAACTTATTTCGGTTTCCACCCAGTTGGTGTCGAAACTTGAAGGCCTTCCATTGTCTCCATCCATTCCTCCTCCGAGACCTGTCCTGTCTTTGGAGCCGGAAGAGGTTGATCTTCTGATTGTGGAGCCCTCGGGTCCAGAACCGTCCTTTTCTCGGTCTGTTCCCCTCACCTCGACTCCGTCGGACCGGGAGTCCCGGAGCCGACGGCCTGTCCTTGGTTCGGGGGCCGAGAGTGGAACCGGCGTTCGGTTCCGACTCTTCCCCTCGGGGCCTCGGCGCGGATCGATTCGGCTCCGTCCTCGGGGTCGATGCCTTCGGTGCCTGTCTCGGGGATTCTTCCCATTTCTTCAGAACTGTGAGATTCTTCGACTGGGACCCGGGGCTTCGATCTCATGAGGAAGGTGTTGTCTACCCAGACAACCACATCAGTAGAAGCAACCTCTCCTCCCCATAAAGGGCCGTTATCCTCCTCTGCACCCACGGCCACAACCAAGCGTCGAGCACCGGTGTCTCAGCCACCCCTGGAGGGTGCCCCCTCTTCCTCGGAGGCTTCTTCGGATGCTCCCCACGAAGAAGTCCCTAGGAAAAGGTTGTGTAAGAGGAGACACTTAGATTCTCCACAAGAATCTTTGACATCCGATACTGACTTGGATGAGTCAGAAGGGTCCCCTAAGTCACCTTCAGAAGATGTCTCTTTCTGACATATTGGAGATCCTGAAACAGAGAGGTGACTGGCAGTCCCTTCCCCCTTCTGAGGATGAGTCAGTCTTGCTGAAGGCATTCGGTGCTCGCCCTTCCTCCTCCTGGGTCACTCCGCCCTTGATGAATTAATGGAACTTATTGCTCGAAGGGCGTGGGAGGCTCCTGACACAGTGGAACCAGTCCCTAGGAAGCCCAATAAGTATATCACTGCACCCCAGGACAAAACTTACTTGACAAAAGGAGTTCCAGTTGACGCTATGGTGGTGGCAGCGGCCACGAAAAAGGAGATGTTGGAATCTTCCTCATCTGTCCATCCCCCTAATAAAGATTCTAGGACTATGGACAGGTATGGGAAGCGCATTTTTAGTTCAGCGGCTTTTTCCATGCGATCCCTGAACTATTTGACCCATTTTACACGACTACAGAGGGATCTAGTCAAAGAGTTGGGAGATACCCTCCAGGGTACTACAGATGCTGCTGTCTCAGAGAAAGTGACAGCGCAGCTTAATACCCTTACATCCATTGTGAACTCGTCCATGAGGCTAATCTCACGCAGCCGAAGGTTCGAGTAGGGCAGCAGCTTCAGCGATTGCTCTTCGCAGACAATCCTGGATGCGCTTATGTTCACTTGCCGAAGCCTTCAAGTCTTCCTTTACTAACGCCCCATTTGACGGTGCCACTCTTTTTGGCCCCAAAGTAAAGGAGACCCTTACCTGGTGTGAGCAGGAGGGAAAGACTCTGTCTGCTGTCGGTGTCCGATTTTCCACCCCAACCAGACCGTACCCCAAAGGGCAACGTGGTGGAAAAATGTGGTTTAGAAAACCCCAAGGATCGTTCCCAGGCACACAGGGTGATGACCCTTCAAGAGGCAGAGGAGGGGCAGAGGTGGAAGACGCCGCCCTGGCGGCAGAGGGGGTCCGCAGAATCAAGGTGACAGGGATACACTCCCTGGTAAACCTTTCCAGCACTCCTGAGAGGAGGCCCGACTGTCCTGCTCTGGAGGCAGTCGGGGGTCGCTTAGCTTTATACCCTCAGGCCTGGCAAAACATAACTACAGACAAGTGGGTAAAAAGCGTGGTTACCAGAGGTTACAATATACCATTTCTTTCCCATCCCATTCCAAAGAAAAGACTCCCAGATGTACCGCCCCATCTGCGAGAGCCAGCAGCTATAGAAATTTCAAAGCTGCTAGAAAAAAGAGTCATCCAACCAGTCCCAGCGGACCAGAAAGGATTCGGGACTTACTCAAGGTTCTTTTTAGTTCCAAAGAAAACAGGGGACTAGAGGCCCATTCTGGACCTAAGCGACCTCAATACCTTCACAAGAAAGAAAAGTTCGAATGGTCACGCTTCAATCGATCCTTCCATTCTTACAGAAGGGCGACTGGATGTGCTCAATAGATCTGAAGGATGCATACTACCACATCAAAATGGCCAGGGCATCCAGAGATCATTTGCGCTTCCGGCTGGGTGCCAGTCACTTTCAGTTTCGAGCCCTGCCCTTTGGTCTGACCTCAGCCCCAGGGTCTTCACCAAATGCATGGCAGTGGTAGCGTCTCACTTGAGACGCCAAGGATTCCAGGTGTTTCCGTATCTGGACGACTGGCTCCTTTCTGCCACCACCCAGCGTCAACTAGTACAGGCCAGAGACTATACTCTTCAACTGTGTATTCACCTAGGAATTTCTGTAAACTTCGGAAAATCCTTACTACAGCCATCACAGAGTATCTTATTCATAGGAGCGGAATTAAATACACATCAGTTAATTCTAAGACTTCCTCCAGAAAGGATACTTTCACTTCAGACTCACATATCTTCTTCTCTTGTCCAGGAAATCCCCAGCAAAACTAGTACTGAAGGTTTTGGGACTCATGTCAGCTTCTCTTATTGCAATACCCTTGGGAAGACTGCACATGAGAGTCCTACAATGGCTACTGTTTGCACAATGGTCGTTCAACAACTACCTCTAACACGAGATTCTTATAACGAATACATGCAAAACACACCTAAACTGGTGGCTTCAGGCGTGCAACCTTTCCAAGGGAAGACCATTTGTGCTACCACGCCTACAGTTACGGTGACCACGGACGCTTCCCTGATAGGGTGGGGGCATCTTTCAGGGAGAGACAGTCCAAGGCGAATGGACCAATTTAGAGTAGAATCTGCACATCCATGTTCTAGAGGTGAGGGCAGTGTTTCTAGCGTTGCAACACTTTGCTCCCCTTCTTCCTCTGGGAACTATTGCAGTTCAGACGGACAACATGTCGGTAGTCTGGTACATAAACAAGCAAGGGGAACCAAGTCCTATCAGCTATGCAGAGAGGCCATGAGAATCTGGCAATGGGCGGAGTCCACGGGTCACTTTCTGATAGCAACGCACATCCCGGGTCATCCAACGTCATAGCCGACAGGCTGAGCAGAGCAATACTGTTACCGCACGAGTGGTCCCTAAAACAGTCAGTTGCGAAAAGATTTTTCGCGTGGGGCCAGCCTTCCTGTGATCTGTTTGCGTCTCCAATGAACGCCAAATGCAGGAGCTACTTTGCCCTATTACCTCCTCCAGGGGAAGTCCCCAGGTACACACTGATTCACGATTGGCCCCCGGGACTCCTGTGCATTTCCTCCTTCCCTCTGATATCAAAGTTTCTCCAGAAAGCCAAAAACCTACACAGGACAATAATCCTCATTGCCCCATTCTGGCCTCGTCAAATTTGGTTTCCCTTCCTCATGACACACTGCATTCGGGGACCCTGGATCCTGGACCCAGAGCCAGATCTATTGACTCACTCGTCAGGGGCTCCCCACCCTTCGCTCTTCTCCCTCCATCTAGCAGCTTGGCTGCTCCAATTCTAACTTAGCCAGGTCTGATCTTCTTTGCCTGCAGTTCAGAATATTTTAGTGGCTTCTCATAAAGCTTCCACTACTAAAACATATACTAGTAAATGGAAGCGCTTTGTATTCTGGGCGAATACACAGCAAGTGGACCCTGTCATAGCTCCTTTGAATAAAATATTAGAGTTTTTAACAGACTTGTTCCATCAGGGTGCTTCTCCTGCCACATTAAGAGTTCAATTGGCTGCCATTTCTAATTTCCATGTGGAAGAATGTGGGGCTCCTGTTATGGCCCACAGACTTTGTAAAGCCTTTTTAAAAGGGGCTTTTCATATTAGACCACCAATTAGATCTCCTACGTCACCTTGGAGTCTAAACTTATTGTTATCTAAGTTAATGCTGCCCCCCTTTGAACCAGCCTCCTCTTGCCCATTGAAATTTTTGTCATGGAAGACTCTCTTTTTGGTAGCCATTACATCCGCTAGGCGAGTATCTGAACTTCAAGCTCTCTCCATTAAGCACCCTTATTTGATCTTTCACTCTGACAGAGTTTCTCTTAGCACTAATTCATCCTTCCTTCCTAAAGTTTGTTCTATTAATAATATTAATCAGTCCATTGAATTACCCACTTTCTTCAAGAATCACTCCAATAAAATGGAGTATATGTTGCACAAATTAGATGTTCACAGACAGCTAAGGTTTTACTTGGATAGAACAAAAGATCACAGAAAATCTGATCAACTTTTTGTAGCCTTTGCTGATAACAGGAAAGGAGTAGCGGTTACCAAAAGAACTCTTTCTAAGTGGTTAACTGATTGTATCATCTATGTCTATGATTCTTCAAATCAAACTCTTTTGCACAAACCCAAAGGACATTCCACAAGGTCAGTGTCTACATCCCTGGCTCATGCAGCCCGCCTACCACTAGACGCTATTTGTGCGGCTGCTACTTGGTCTAAACCACATACATTCATTTCTCATTATAAGGTAGACAAAGTTTCTAGGGACAGGGCAACCTTTGGTTCCACTGTGCTCAAGAACGTCCTTCCGTGAGTTCCTCAAGAACAAGGAGCTAGGGACACTACCCATGTGTAAGAACAAACGGCGAGATTGAACACTATCACATATAGAAGTTATGTCCTTACCATAACGTTCCATGTGGAGTGTTCATCTCGCCTTTGTTCTTACATTCCCACCCTCCCGCCCTTAGGAAGAATGTTCAGTTTGGTGCCTGGTCTGGGGCATTATGCTTCTGCATTGCAGTTGTTGTGTATATAGTTGACATGTATATATATGTGTGTATATGTATATATATATATATAGACTCTTAGTTTCTGTGCATATGGGATATTGGCATGAGTGTGCTCTCTCTGACTACTGGTTTGCTTGCAAACTAGATCTGAGGTAAAGGCAGAGGGGGATTGTGGGTATTAGGTTGTCTCGAGCTTCTCCTCGATGCAGAGCTTGCAAGCGGCCGACACGGAGCCGAGGATCGGCTCCGAACCATGTGTAAGAACAAAGGCGAGATGAACACTCCACATGGAACGTTATGGTAAGGACATAACTTCTATTTATTTTGGGTAGGAGACTGAACTCAGGGAAAATGTTGTCCTGGCTCATTTGAAAAGCCCTTTCCAATTTGATGATCCCACTTCTTATGCAGAATCATTACTGCAAAATTCTGTGTGCATGTAAATAGATGCATACATGCATCTGTCCTTCTCAGAAATAAATACAATGCCAAATTCAAAAATAAGTACTGGCAGTGGAAAACAAATATAAACATGTGCAATAATAAAAGAAAAAAAATCATTGTATGCAAAAATAAATTTAACTCTTAAGATAATAAAAACACTCTGGCTAAACTAATCAAGGATCTCCTGACCATGATCAAATCAACCAAATTTAGCTCAAACTTCATCTCCTCCAGTCATATATTCTCAGATAAATTACCCTCATCTACTACTCTCCCCTCAAATCCAGGTAATATCTAAGGCCAAGAACACTACTTCTGTGTGGCTGGACAACATAACAGGCTGCCTACTTTTCAGCCTGAAACATGGCTTGTCAAACCCCCTACAGAGGCCACTCAATATCAGCCTCAAAACAGGCTTTGTGCTGGATGAATGGAAGAAAGCAACAGTCTTCCCTTGCACAAAGCTGGGGTTTCATTGGAATCAGATAATTTTAGACCTATAAGCCTGACCAGCCTTGCCTATAAGGCTTTACAAAGATCATTATGGAATTAATAAATATGGATAATAGCCTGCAGACTCTTGACCCAAGCCAGTTCGGATTTGTGAAAGGCAAGTCCTGCCTACTTAACCTGGTTTATTTGTTCAAAAAAGTTATTGTGGCAATGAGTGAGTACAGATCACTGCATATGTAGACCTTGCAAAGGCATTCAGCGCCACCTTACACTCAGGTATTGTATGTTGGTAAATTCTCCAAGCTAAATGTAAATTCTTGTGAAATTCAATGGATAACAAATTGTCTCACAAACAGAACCCAAAAACTAAAAGTGGGTAGCTCTTTTTCCTCCAAAGGTCCTGTCACTAGCAGTGTACCCCAAGGTTCAGTCCTTGGGCCACTCTTCTTTGAAATTTCCTTCTTGGAAATCAAAACTAATGTTGCAGGTTTGTGTTTTGGCATGACGCAGGCAACAGAAAGTAGAAAGGGTTGTTGCCAAGCTTAGGGAGCCTATAACAAGAGAAATAACAAGAGAAATAACAAGAGATCTTGAAGAGATATTACAGATATTTTGGAAATGTTATGAAAATTTGTATGAAGAAGAGAACTGTAGAAATCAGAAAAGAGCACAGATGGAAATATTTATGGAAGACTTAAATATGCCAGGGTTCGAGGTAGATGAGGCTCAAAAACGAATAGTTAAGAAAGGAGGAGATGAGATAAAAATGATGATGTATAACCAATTTACAGGAAAGTCTCCAGGAACAGATGGTATTCTGGTGGAATTTTGAAAGATAGGAGGGGAAAAAGTGATAAAAATCTGCAAGGTTTTGTTTAACAGTATTTTAAAAGGAAATTAAGGCATCAACACCCCGGAAAAAAATGTGGCATCTGTAATACCTAAAAACAGTAAAGACCCATTTGATCCAGCTTCATATATGCCCATCTCAATTCTAAACTGTGAGTATAAAGTGTTTGTGTATAATGGCTAAAAGATAATGGCTAAAAGAATGGCAAAGGTGATGTGAAAATTGATAAGTATAGACCAATGTGGTTTTGTGGAGGGCAGGCAAACATTTGACAACATTGATAGAACAGTGGTGATCCAGAGTGAAGCAGAATGTAAGAAAAGACCACTATTATTGGTGGGTCTTGATGCAGAGAGAGCATTCAACAGATTAAGCTGGGATTTTATGAGTAGGATAAGGGAAGCCTTTGTATTTCCTGATACAATAATAAGGACTTCTGAGGGATCGGAGGCAAAAATCAAAGTGGGAGGGCTCCTTTTTGATAAGCTGTGTTTGAAGAGAGGAACAGGTAGCTCTTTCCCCTTTATGTGCATTATATTTAGAATCAGAATCAGAATTTTTTGATAGCTGAATTTAGTTAGAGTGGTGTTAACGTATCAGTAGTGGTTCAAAATAGATTAGTGTTTTTTATTGTTCTTCTAGTTGTTGTATATTTATATAGATATTATTGAGGTTATAGTGAGTTAGCCAGTTATTTAGATAAGTATAGTTAATATTTAGATACCTCTCTTTATAGTTATTTTGATGTCATCAGGTTTTAAAAAGTGGTCATCATGTGGGCATACAATACCACCTCAAGACCCACACTTGCAGTGTGTCTACTGTTTGGGGCCTTCCCACTTACTTGTGCTCCATTTGTGCTGTGTTCTGCACCACAGCCTTTCAGGGATGAGGAGGGAAACTAATATTAAAAGGCCTTCTTCCCCCGCAGACAGTGTCCAGAATGTATTTGGACCTGAAGGCATCCACATCTTCCCCTTCCTCCGAGAAGAAAAGGGATAAGGAATGGGAGAGATCTAAAGAAAAAGACAGAGAAAAGGATAGTGATAAGGTGAAAATGAAGTCTCAAGACAAGAGACCTAAGGATCACTCAGAGAAAACCAAGAAAACGTCTCCCAACCTAACAGCTATTGTGAGTCCAACGTCTAAAGTCTTGAGACAGTTGAATCTGACTGTTGTTAGGATCCAGACTCCATTACCAAAGATGTCTTTTACTCCAGGGCCTATCAGTCCCAGGCTCCTTTCTCCAATCTTACAAAAAATACCTTTGAAGCCTGTTTTGTTAGCCTCATCATCTAGATTTGGTCGATCTACTAGGAGCTTCACCGAATTTGCCATCGACCAAATAATGAGGAAGATTTTGAGGAGACAAATTAATCTCGGAGTCCTTCCAGCTCTGTCGCCGAGTAAAGGACCAGGATCAGCCCCTTCCAGCCCAACTGTTCAGCTTCCTATACCATCTCTATTCTTGGAGCAGGAGTATGGCAGATTCAAGCTTCTTGTGTACCAGCTTCAGAGTCTATGGCCCTGGAGACTTCAGTTTCAATATCTCCCCTGCCTCACTTGACACAAATGCACTCGGGTTGAGTAGAGTCCTGGTGCTAGAGTGTCAGTGTCAGAGCACCAGTGGTGGAGTCCACCCACAGATTTTCTTTGCCATCCCTGCCACTCAGGGCTTTGGCATTGGACAGTTCAGTTCCATGGTCCTCCTTGGAGCCTTCACCCCTTGGAATCAAGAGATCTTCTAACTTTACTGACCTAACTTGCTCTTCATAGGTTCCATTAGCTGAGCTCTCTTTTGACACTGTGGAGAGGGCCTTGGCTGGGCTAAGATGAATGGTATGTGCTCAAGTTTGGATCCATCCAGTCTCCCTCTGAAGACTGCTTCTACTTCCTCACATTCTGTTAGACAGGGACAGATGGATCCTGTAGGCATTGAGACTACTTGGCATTTGAGTCCGACATCTGCTTCCAATGTGTCATCCTCAGGAGTCCCAAGGTACATTCCCTGGAAGAGGACTTCTAAGAGGAAGCATTTTGACTCCTCTCCTGAGTCTGTCACTGAAGACAATGACTTAGATGAGAAAGAATGTTCACCAAGCCCCCCCCCCCCCTCCGAAGAGGTCTGCTTTGGAGACATTCTCAAATTGATGAAAAAGAGAGTAGGGGTGGTCCACCAAAACTCCTTCTTCTGATGAGTCAGTGTTTCTCAAAGCCTTTGGGTATGGCCCTTCAACATCTTGGGTGCTCCCCCTATCTATGCGTTAGTTGACCTCATTTCTCAGAAAGTCTGGAAGGAGACTGATATGGCAGAGCCCATTCCAAAGAAACCAGGCAGAATTTTAGTTGCTCCTAAAGAAAGAACATTCGGGGCAAAGAGTCCCCCTGTAGATGCCATGGTGATAACAGCAGCCACTGAAAAGCAACTGTGCAAAGATAGTTCCTGCGTCCACCCCCTAACAGAGAGTCTAGAACACTAGGCAGATCGGGGAAATGGACTTATGCTTCAGGGATTTGATTAAGATACACTCAAATTCCCTCACTGTCAGAAATAAAAAAAAATGTGGATTCCAGTTGTCTAACCTACAGTTATCAGTCAGTATTGTCCTGAAACTGCTGGCTAATGCAGAAGATGGTGCACCCTGAGCAGCCTGCACAGACATTACTATGCAACATCATGCCTGGATGTGGCTCTGTGAATTTTTGGAAAGGTTTAAAACATCCTTCATAAATGCCCCCTATGATGGCTTCACTTTATTTGAACCCAAGGTCAAGAATATGCTTATCAGGAGTGAGCAAGACAGTAAGACCTTGTCTGCCATTGGAATCAATTTTTCATCTCCTTAGAGATCCTTCAGTGGAATTAGAGAGGGGGAAGAAAAATGTATTCAAAAAAATCACACGGTTTTCACCAGGACACTTTTGGGGATAGGCTTCCTAGGAGCAGAGGCAGTTCCATGGGAACTTCCTCAAAAAGTAGAGGTGGTCTGCAGAATCAAGTTTTCTCTGGATCATTCACAGAGAAACCTTATCAGTATCCCCAAACACTTTCCCACCTGCTGCCCTCTGGAGGCAGTCAAGGGACACTTCTCCTTATACCCTTTTGCCTGGCAAAATATAACTTCCGATGTGTGGGTGCTAAGGATCATTACCAGAGGTTATACAATACCCTTTTTGGAAACTCCAGAAACAAAACAGATGATTCCCAATACTCCACTCAGTCAGTTGGAATTTGCAGCAATAGAAGTTCTAAAGTTGCTAGACAAAAGAGCCATCCAACAGGTCCCCAAGACCAGCTAGAATCCATGTCTACTCAAGGTTCTTTTTAGTGCCAGAAAAGACAAGGGGACCTAAGACCAATTTTGGAAATTAGCAATTTAAATTCATTTGTAAAACAGACAAAAGTCTGGATGGTTACAGTACAGTCCATTCTACCTCTGCTCAGAAAGGTAGATTGGATATGCTCTGTACATCTCCAGCACACCTAGTATCATATAAAGATCCAGCAGCACTCCAAGAGATTCCTCTATTTCTGGCTGGGAGCCAGTCATTATCAGTTCAGAGTGCTGCTGTTCGATCTCACCATAGCCTCTGGGTAGTGTTTATTCTTTTTCTCCTTGTCCAGTTATGTCAATTGATATATGTATATATATATATATATATATATATATATATATATATATATATATATATATATATATATATATATATATATATATATATATATATATATATATATATATATATATATACATATGCACACATAATAACTTTTTTATGGTCAGTCTCCAAACTTGATCTGAGGTAATTCAGGCTAGAGAGGGGTATTGCGGGTAGGGGAGGAGTTAGAGCTGTCAGATCCAAAGCTTTGGTATAAGACACCGAGGTCGGATCCAGCCAGATCCAACAACCCACACATTGAACCAGATGAAAAGAATGCAACATGGACCTATCATTATGGTAAGTTCATAACTTTTGTTTTTCTGCTGTACCAGAGAAATTAGAAGGAATCATTTGTATTAATTTTATGAAAGACATTTTATAAGTATAAATAAGTAACTGGACTGGTATTCCAAAGTAGGATTTGTTAATGGAAAGAGTACATTGAGTGTTTGCTCCAAACCTGGCCACGAGAAAGCAGCCAAGAACTATGTTAGTAAAAATACAATCATACTAGCAGAAAAAGTTGATCCTGACAAAACGGTGGCAGATGGGAAAAGTATTAGAAATTGAGACAACACAGTGTTTATGAAAAATGAAAATTCACTGTACACCAGACAAAAGAAAAGGCATTTATCCCAGCATTCAGGGAATGTTGAGATGCAGGTGTGAGATTCAAGCTTCAGTATGCAGCTGTCTTTAGAATATTTTTTCCTGGAGAATCAAACACATTTTTGGATGCAGGATAGGCTAAGGTGGAAATAAAAAAGTTTATCCAATAAAAAGTGAGCCAGCAAACATAAGGGGACTTTGTTTCTCATTCTTTTTATAATAAAGCTCATAGAGAGACTTTTGCCAGTAAAACCCAGTGTTACAAAGGAAAATGCTGGAGAGTCTGAAAAAAAGCATAGGAGTTGACTGGGAGCATTAAGAGTACCTTGGGCTTCAATCAGAGTCTGCTGTGGGAGATGGAGACTAAGAAGATGTAATAAATAGGTTCATAGATGTATACTAGGTTAATGTCTGCCGGGGCCTTTGTAAGCCTAGCCATGGAACCCAACCCAGCAGGAGACTATAAAATATGAGTCACATTTGTGAAGGTTTGCTTTGTAAGAAAAAGTGGCAGAGAAAGACAGGACTTTTGCTGACTTTGAAAACTTTTGGTGAACTGTAAAGCATATACCACACTTTATGTCAGTAATAAAAGGGAAAAAATCTGTAAGAAGAAGAATTTTTGTTCTTACTGATATTTGTAAAAACATTTTATGATATTAACTGAATGTTACATAATAAAGCCATTTTGTATAGTGTGTATTGGGGGTATTTTAAAGGTGGGGGGTCTTTTCAGTGAGTGCTGTATGTGTTAAAGATATTAAATGAAACAAGCACTTGTTTTACTTGTAAGAAATATAGACTTTACAGTATAACAATAGAAAAAAGTATGGACAGAAGCAAGAATAAGTTAATATGCTGTGATCTTGGGATGCTGGGGTAAGGGATGGGATGTAAAAGTGCACTGAGTATACTATATGTAGAATTAAGATATTTTCTTATTTTTACAAGGGTGGATGTCTAGATTAATGCCCTTAGCATGATCTCTAAACAAGTATTCTTTGTAATCAAGTAGGCCTGAAAAAAGACAACATTTTTGTGGCTTTGATCATTAGCTTCTTTTTTTTCATTAGCAAATGTTCTCAGCAAGTCTGCAGCTGAAATCATTTTTACATAACATTTACAAAGATTCCTTCATGCATCTGCAGAGTTGTTAGCTTTTTTCTCTCTTATTGATAGCTACTTTTACATGACAAGCTCTCTGCAGATGCAAACAGTTAATCTTTACTGCCAAAAATTGTAATGCAAAGTAGATTAATAAAAAAAAAAATAATAATAGTTAGCCCATTTTCTATATGCAACGATGCCCTTCATGGTGTGGGTGGACACCTCTGGCACTGGGCCTCAGAACACTACTGTGAGTGCGTTATTTACACGATAACACATACCCTGTTGGCCATTATTGCTTGCATAATGTTCAGGAGGAGGAGTGAAGTTTAATGAAGGGCAGGAATTGTGTAATATATGTAATATTGTATTAAATGAGAGTTGTAAAGAAATAAACATATGTATAATGTAGATAAAAGAAAAAAAAATAAAAATGGCTTATATTCTATTAATGTGTGACAGTATCTTAAGTGATATTTTAATAAAGGTGTTTAAAAATGATAAATACTGATTGGCTTGTATAAACTATCCATACCTTCTTGCCTCTGTGCCTTTGTTCATAGTTTAGAAAATCTTACAAGGATCAGATTTATTAAACAAGTTAAATATGTTTAAATAAATTGAAGTTTCAGAAATCAAGACATAGAAAAAAATCAGTTTATTGTTGTTAGGATAAATACTATGTTGTGCATTAAAAATGGAAATTGTTGAAGTCAAAAGTGGTTAACAGGATCTGTATTATTATTATTAAGCATAATTTACATATTATAAAATTATTTATGCAATGTGTTTTGAAGCTGCAGTTTGCTTTTGCCATTTAAGTATTGTGCTTTATTGTGATTTGTAACTGATCACCTTCATTCTTTTTAATGAAAACACTCTAAATAAATTACTCTGTCTTTCAAAACTTAATAAAATGTCAGAAATCATGTGATTTTTATCTTGTAAAGCACATTCTTATTTCTAGTTTGATGTAATGTCTTATTTGCTTGCCCTAACTTTTTGTGAGGTCATTTCATGCTGATAGATTTCATTACCAACATATCATATAACAAAATCTGTACACTGTATTTTGCCTCAATAACTGTCACAATACAAATGAAGCTATATTTAAAAATTAAGTTGTATATAAACCACAGTTTGGTATCGTCATTAAATATAATGCTTTGTTACTTTTGCCTATATAAAAATTGAATTGGCTGTGTTATTGGTTTTGCAAGTTTAAATTAAAAATAAATTTTACATATATGTGTGTGTGTGTGTGTGTGTGTGTGTGTGTGTGTGTGTGTGTGTGTGTGTGTGTATATATATATATATATATATATATATATATATATGTGTGTGTATATATACATTTTTTTTATTACAGGATAACTGCAAAGATTGCAAAAATATATTTTATTAATTTATTCACCTTTATCTGCTGTATCCATTTCATGGTCATGGGAGAGTGACAGTCTTTTTCTGCATTGACTTGGGAAAGCATAGAGAATCAGTTGCTGGATAGGATGCCCTTCTATCTCACACACATGCACACTCTTTCTGATACTGAACATTTACTAGTTCTGGACAGTTTGAGGGATCTGCCTTTTACCAATAACAAGTATCTGGAATGTATGAAGAAATCAGATTGCCTAGCAAAAACTCACATGGACATTAGAGTAACATACATATCTATGACCATTAACACCCCCTGTTGAAACCAAACTGAAGGGTCAAGCTGTGTTGAGCATCAATACTACCTCTGCCACAGTTACTTGTTTACTTTTCCTCATAGTGTATAGTCCCTGGCTAGACAGGATTAGTAGTATTTGAAAAAACTTTTTTTCCATTTCCTTTCCTGAAGGATGTTGTATACAGCCCTCCAGATGTGCCCCCACACATTTCCTTTAGAAAATCAATGGCCATCATAGCACGTTTACCTTCAAATTACTCCTTCAGGCCCTTCAAACAGTGCACTGCGCAGGTTATGGTCTCAGTATTAAAGCCTTTCTAACATGGAAAGGAAAGTAACACAGAATGCTTGATGCTGCCAAGCTGTGACCAACCATTGAGACTCCTATTACTGATGTCCAAACCAAAGAGTAAAAAGGTCACACAGACAAACCAGTTAGTAGAAAACTTAAGAAAAACCTAGGCAAGCTAGAGATTTCAGTGCGTGATACCTTAAAGCTCCTGTAACTGAGGCCCATGGGATATATGCAAATGACCCCCTTAAGGACATCAAGTATTTCAGCTATATTGCTTCTGAATGCTCATGACTTTTAACTTTTTTCGTTTTAAGTCTTTGCCAAACCCCACCAGCTGTGGATATGGATATTTTGGCCTTCTTATGATCTCAGAACAGCATAAGTGGATTGTTTGGCTGTACTTTAGAAACACAGGTTCTTTACACCCAGCTAATGTTCGTAACTATACAGCCAGCTGATGTCCATAACTGTTAAGGCATCTGCAAAATACCTTAATGGTTATGGACATCAGCTGGGTGTAAAGATCCTGTGTTTCTAAAGTACAGCCAAATAGTCCATTTATGCTGTGCTGATGAGGTCATAAGAAGGCTGAAATATGCATATCCACAGCTAGTCGGGTTTACTTTATTGGCCTGAATATATCCACAAAGACTTAGAAACAAAAAAGTGAAAAGTCATGAACATTCAGAAGCCATATAGCTGAAACACTTGATATTCTTAAGGGGTCATTTGCATATATCCCATGGGCCTCTATTATAAGAGGTTTAAGGTATCACACAGTGAAAACCCTATAGCTTGGATAGTTTTCCTACTACTGATGTAACATGAGCTGTTTATTAAGGGGATATAGAACAGTCCCCTTAGCCAGTCAGAATCACACATTAGAACTTACAGCAGGAATGTTGTTTCCATATAATAGTCTTGCTGGAAGAGTGCCAGCTCTAATTGTGAGATCACCCAATAGAGAGGTAGGCAAATAGTCACATAAAATGACCACAATCTCGTACTGAGAAGTAAAAGTACTATGTTGTAAGAAATGCAAGAAAAATCAATACACCTAACTTTACATAATGAACAAAAATCTGTTGGTGACACAGCACAATCCAGTCCATTAAACAGTATGTAATAATTTTACAGCTCTTATCCAATATAGTAGCAGTTATATAAAACCTGTCACCTTTTTCCTCATACACATCTGTTGTAGATGTGCTTATAAATGCAGTATGCATTTCTCATTAGAACCAATAGAAAAGCAGCTTATTACTAAGGCTTTTAGCATATAATTCTACTGCTGCAAGCATGTTACATATGTAAGCAAAAGTGCAAAGAGTGTGCAAGCGCATGTCCAGAAGGGTAAAAATGTAAGCATAATAGTGATCATACCAATAAATAAAAAATGAAAAAAAAAACTTAATGTTATGATAGAAATAATACACTGAAGAAGTCAGAGTTAATGGCTGAGATTTACTTCCTCCAGGAATGAGCATTTGATCTCTAGGGCTTCACCCTCAGTATAAAACCTGAGCTGTCAGGAGTAGATTTCACAAGTCCCATCTCTCCTTAACATGGTTTCTGTGGTATTGTACCTTTCATTGTATTTCCCTTTAAATCTTCTGTGGTATGATGCTTCTCTGTGTGTTTTCCTTTAAGCCACTTCTGTGTTTAGTGTGTAATGAAATGAAAAAATAATAGAAATCTATATTTGTTAATTGATCGTGGTCTGCCAGATATTTCTCTTAAGCATTAAGCTGTTGTTCTTCCTCAGGGTGTAGCAGTCTTTTTATGACATGAGACTATTCAGACTTTGAAAATACTTAACGCTGCCTAGAGAGGGACTAATTCAGTCAATAAAAGAAATGTCAAAAAGGATTATTCATTTTTTATATATCACATTTTGTGTTAATAGTAATATGTTAAAAAGACCTGTTTGTAAAAGTTCCCTGCCTGTTGAAGGGAAAGTCTTTGGTTTATAATGAGAATTCCTAACCACAAGCTTGGCATTTAAAGTAGTCTGTCTTCAGTACTGGCACCTGCTGTGTTTGCAGTATCTCCAGGTTGTCAAAAGAAGATGCTGTTCTAATAGGTAATATAAATATTAATGAACTGAGTTATTATATCATATCTCTTTGTTTGTGGCTGGTGTGTGTATTTATGAATTCTAGAGCTGTGCTTTTTAATCCTGAAGCAGCAGCTAAATACATCTTATGCAGTTGCATGCAGACTGGTTCTGTTTTTATTTTTGGTGAAGTTTTTGCATGCTCTTCATTTAATAATTGTACCTAATAAAAACAGAAGGTTGCCACAAGGAGGCTTGATCCCATTTATTCTATGCAGATTAAGGTAATGTTTCTCCCATGGCATATTTACAGTAGTAGGAAGGCGCAAATCTTCAACTGAGTGAAAGACAAAGGTTTATTGTGATTTAATAGTCATTTGAATAGATTCATAGATTATAGATTGTTACTAGGCTAATGACCTGGGGGGGGGGGGCTATTTTAAGCCTTACCAAGTTTTCCTGAAAGAATAATGCCCTTTATCCAAATAGGACATTGAGGGCCAGGCATTTATAAGCTACCTCAGTCCATAAGGGACATGGATGTCAGACCTGGTGTAAATGTTCTATTCCCATCCACTGGTCTAGGTTGCAATTAAATTGGGTAATAGACAAACTCAGCTTCACATGGATGGGAAGCCCGTTCCATGGGAGTAGCAGTCTCTGGAACACATATCTGTCTCTCCAGCATGTTCTGTTTAAGTTACAGACAAAATTCAGGTCCCTAGACATTGTATTTCTGGTACTCAGACTTATGAATATGCAGGAAATTCATAAGTGTGGGGTTTGCAGATGCCTTGTAAGCCAGGCATAGCTCACCCTCAGCAAGCTATAGGAGACTGAGTAGAGGACAAGGGCTTTAAGGTGCTCTGTAGAAGGCAGGTTTGTTATGCCTTGTATTCGTTTTGTAAGGAACCTCTAAGGTCGCTCTAGTTATTGCATATGCCTGGAATGTTTGTATAAAATTGAGAATGTCCAAGCTGATGAGCTTTACTTGTTTGCACAGGATGATATTCACATCCCTCACTAATCACTATTTAGAACCACATAGTTTCGTTTGAGAACTGAGAATACAATGAAACAGTGGTGACAAGCCACACTCTGCCTGCAGTTTTGTACTTGGGACATTTTCAGATAAATTAATTGGTTTGCTACCATCATATTCATTCCTTTCAGTTTGTCCTGCACTTGAAAGCTGGTAAGAAGTTCATGTTTTTTGGAAGGGGGGTGTCTGTTGGAATTGTTATGCATTTGTAAATGTGGATGTTAATGTCTGAGTAGATACTTTAATAATGTGCATGCTTGTCCTCTGCCATGCTGATTTCTGCAGTTTTGTGTGTAACGACCTATTATATTAATTAATTGTATTTGTGATTTCCTGTGTATGTCCTGTTGTTCTGAGGTGCTCTGCTGATAATTACCCACTTTGTTTTTGTACTTGTTCTAGTGAGTATTTTAACTCCTAAGGATCTCTCCTGAAACAGTACATGGATTCATTCAGACTACTCACTTAAATGATTTCTTATGAATTAATACAATTCAGTAAAATTTGCTGTGGCCACGTGTCTGCTTTGCATGCAAGAGAATGCCAAAGATGTGCAGTGAAAGCCCTATGGCTGTACACATAAGCAGCGCTTATGCATGTGATTAGGTTGCATATTTTGTTTTTTATTAATCAACTGCCAATCATTAGCGGACCGGAGTTCCGCTGTGGCAACCCCTAACCGGGAAAAGCCGAAAGACACATACATACAATTGTCTGTTCTTAGACAGTTATGTACGCTGCATTCTGCTCTTCAGTGTTTTTCTTTCTGGCAGTAATCAGCACATGCTTTACTCAAATTCTGTAGATCTTGCCCCAGAGTTCCTTCCTATTTTATTATCACTCAGTAAGTGCTGTAAAGCTATTGCAAGGCTCACATTCCCATAGTTTCAGTTTGCTATCTATCCACCTTCTGTATCATTGTTTTGTTTTTCCTGTCATACATTCTATATTGCCAATATTTTTTGTTATACTTTGTTGGCTACCTGATGCCAACTCTTAATGCAGACTGTAAGACCAGTTCTTTTTGCTGATGCCTTTGTTCATTTTGAGAGGTGCCTGCCATTTGCAGTATAAAAGATGGTTAGATACTGGGAGATATAAGCCTTCACTCCCCATTTTTAAGCCACATAGTGAGGGGAGATATAAGCCTTCACTCCCCTTTTTTAAGCCACATAGTGAGGGATTGTCAGCATCTTCCCCTAACAGCATGATATGTTTTCATAGTGTTCATTAAAGTGTAGAGATGGGTTGCTGTAAAAAGCCATCCCAAGTGTGGCAGGTTACCAACCAAGATAATATACTTTTCCAAAATGTAGATGTGTTAGCTTTAAGGTTGAGAAGAATCTTACAGAGAGCTCAGTAAAATATGTTGCCATGTTCTTGCATTTTTATTTTGTATTGATTATTAAAGAGCTTTAATTTGTTATACCTGTAACCTTCATTTGTATTTTTTAGGAACCCAGAGTGCAGAGTTGTACTTCAGTTTTTTACAAGTGTTTATAGCATTTTTCCAGAGTTTTCTTTGTTGTTTTCTTGTTATCTTGCTGTGCAGTCTTACTGAGGTGAACAAGTACTATGTGCCTGAGAGCACTGACTGATGTTCGTCACCAGGATCATCACTGCAGGAATCAGAATTAGCTGAAGGAGGTCATCAGTCTCCCCGTCAGATGTTTTCATCTCAGAAGCATCGCTAGAGGTGCATGACTGCACTCACTAACCAGAGCTGTTAGGAGGAACCCAGATATAAAAGAGCTTACCTCATGCCATGCTCATTATTTGTCTGAACTGAATGGCTTATACACTGTGCTTAGCTACTTCACTGCAGATCATGCAGTTTAAGAAATGTCTATATCACTGGAGCTGTTGTCTACAAGCAAGTTTATTATAGACATTTTCAGTTTTGTTCAATGCCTTTGTCATAGGCTTAACACCTCTCTCTTTTTACATAGGACAGTCCCTATCTGGGCAGTTGTGTCCCGTGAAAAAGTATGAAACATGACAAATGTCCTGAGATTTTAGGACAAAAACGAATTCCTAAGCTTCCACCAGTAGTTGCACAAAAGATGTTTTTAATATCTGAAACACTTCAATATAATAGAACACAACATAAGCAACTAAAATTCTCAAGGAGTAGCTTTTACTGTGGCAAATAAAAGTGAAGTCCAGTCCTTTGCACTATTTGTGGGTATGGTTTATCATACAAAATCATGTGCTTCCTTAAAAACTGTCCTACTTTGAACATGTGAAGATCTTGTTATTTTCAGTGAAAGGGGAATGTTTGTGCATAAATGGGTTGTGTGTTTGGACTATGATATTTTTCCACAGTTGTATGACCATTTATTTAGTATGTTTAAGTAAGAACGGGTGGGGGCCTCACCCTGCAAAAGCATTTATGTTTGTGTTATGTTGTAAAAGATTTATTTAGTGTTTGCCAATGTTTCATTGATAGTTTTTGTAGTGATGAGTTTTCAGTTGTTTTCAGTTCTTGCTAACATTTTGTCACTGTTGGCAGTTTCATTCTTTGTGGATTCTCATGACATGAATCATCATGTTGGTTGTGCTTAGGCCCTGATTTTTGGCAGTATGAAATCAAATTTTCATTTGAAATGTGTATATTATAAAGATTGGTTATATTTGACTTAATACTGTTTCTAATGACATCCTAAGAGAAAATTACCTGAAAGTGGTCTTGTGGGTATCTGATTCTTCCCAAAGACCGTCATGTACAGTGTCTTTCTGTTCACAAGAGACAGAATCACAATATTGGTAGCTGTGAAAATTGTGGTAAGTTTATCAAAAAACTTCATTTAGGTGAGATAGGACTAAACAAGCTTTTTCAGGGCACAGTGAATTGCTGTACCAACTATTTTTCCTTCTCCTTATAGTAGCTAGAAATCTATAGCTATGACTAAACATCTAGTTAAAAAAACTTTGTAAAGAAACGAAGCAGCACACAGGGTGTCTTGTGTACATAAAAAAATTTAAAAAATTGAGCCTCCACTGGGTGCTTTATAGGGCTAGGTATCAGTGACTGAGAGTTGTAGTCCTTTCCTTTTAGGATCACTCTTCTTTTAGCAGATAGAGTTAGTACTCATTCACCCACTATGCAGGCTGAGGTGCACTGTATTCCCCCTGTACTCACCACACCTCACCATCTCATCAAAACATTCCAGTAGAGGAAGTATTCCTGAGAGAATCTGATTAGAGTTCCATTATGGTAGTCAAAAATGACATATTTTTTATTTTATTTTAAGACAGGTGGATTGGACTGATGGCCCTTTTTCAGTTACAACATTGTTATATAATTCTTCCGCTGCTGTCTTGATGAACTCATTCAAAGGTCTTGATGAAAAGATCCAAGCAGTCATGGAAGTGGCTTGTGGCTTTGCTTGCACACAGGCAGTGAGGGTGCTTCTAGTAAGGCCCTAACCCTGCCCTGATTAGTGGTATGAAAACTGTGTCACTGCAGCATCCCCTGCACTCTTCCCTTACATGAGCTTTCTTTAAAGCTCACACAGTAATGAGGGCTGCTGTGATGAGCTGGGGATAGTTAAACCCTTCTTCCCAGTCTTAGCCATTTTGGGTTATATGTGAGCCTCTGCTTGCATGATAGTGATTAGCAAATTAAAACCACCACTAAGTACTCCTAAGATGGGCAAGTTAGTATCAGTCAATTATGCACTCCCACCTTCCCCTACCCAGATGTTCCAGTGATTAAGATGCCATTTGAAGCTGAGTCATAGTCAGGACTTTAACAATATACTCCATAGAGGTGTTTGATTTACATTTTTATCAAGAAACTACATTCAGAGGACCCCATTACAGCACTTGCCTGTTGGTAGTTGTACTAACTTGACTTGCTTTAAGCTTAGAAAAAAGTAGGTGAGCTCAGTATAGACAAAAGTAGAGAGTTACACTGTTTGAGACCACAGTAAGGAAAAACTTAGTTGATTTGGGGACTGTCAAGGTTGAAATGATGGGAGATAACTGAGCAAAGGCTGAGAGATCAAGTTTTATTTTTAATAAAAATCCCTAGGAGGGGGCAATGCTTCAGGTAAAAGAGCTTTGTAGTGAAGGGTGTTGGAGGTAGTGCTGTGTGTGCTGCAGGTAAGACATCAGTTTTAACAAGAGTAGCAAAGTGGAGTTCTTAATGCGAAGATTGTGTGACAAACCTGAAGACGTCATTTAAGAGGACATGAAGCCTGTTGCAGTTAGTGTAAAAGCCAGAAGCAACCAGTAGAAGTCATACTTCATGTTATGGGGACGTAATCTTCCAGTGGTATTTCTGGTTTTGTGGATTAGCAGGTATGCAGTTTTGTGATGTACTACTAGCATACCTTTAAATTTAATACTGTGATACAAGGTTATTTGGTAGTCAAGCCATAATTGAAAGTACTTAAAATGTACAGAGCTATTTTAATGTGAGATTACAAACCAGAGAGAGGTATCTGTGAGCTCCAAAGAACATGGCTTCAATTTTTTTTTTTGTTAGGGGTAATCACATGGAGCTGAACCATTTATTGCTTTCTCAGAGGTAGACAGTAAGAGATGAGCTGAAGTACTGATGGAGATCTATCAGAGACCAGTGTTATACAATTATCAACAAATTAAAGTGCAGATATGCTGTAAAGGGTAGAGCTGAAAGCATTCATGGATATAGTGAAATATAGCAGTCCCAGACAAGAGTCCTTTAGGCCCGCTGTTTTTAACTACTCAAAGGAGTGAAGGTTCTGCCTACCCAGACATGATTTTCTTTAACAAAAAACATCTTTGTTAAACGATCAAATATGACATAGGCAATCATGCATTTATATAAATGAAAACAAACCATATTGACATAACTGTAGTTGCAAACATTATACATCACAAACCATACTGACATAATTGTAGTTGCAAACATTATGCATCACTTATAATCTATCCAGTTACTGTCAAACATTACATAGCTCATTCCAATCCTGCTTTCCTTTAAACCTCCTTCCTCCTCTGCCTCTATTGTTCCCACATTTCCCATTTTTCCTATGTAATTTGCTCCTACCCTTTTCTAAAGATCCCAATTCCATATGTTTTATTATCGTTACTATGTTCAGTACTTCTAGTACAGCCAGTTTAAACTTTGATTTCAATTTTCTAGAAATTGCTTTTTTTGCCAACCACGAAAATTAGACTCAGCAAGGCCTTACTATCTCTAGGCAATTCCAATTCTGTATCATAGCTCAAAAAATAATTTCCCCAATTACACCAATTTGCTTACAAAATATCTCCAACACAGCAGTCTGCAAGGAATCCCCAAAGTCTGCCAACTCATTCTTGCAGAAAATATGTTCCCAGTTACCCGTTTTTACCCCATCTCATCTCTAACATTTGCTATCTACCTGAGGAAAAATTCTTTGGAGTCTACTTGGAGTATAGAAAGACATATGCAAACACTTCCAAGCAAAGGTCTTAAATCTTCTAGACTTTATTGCATATTTAGGAGACATGCATATACCCCCGCTGTTTCTTTGAGAATTGCTTATCCAATCTCTCTTCCCAATCCTTTCTAACGTCCTCTGATTGATCTCTATAGTTATCGTGCAATATTTTGTATGGTCTACTAATTATTCCTTTTTAAGAGCAGCTTCTAATTTAGATTCTACTAAAAACTATACCAGTGCTGGTCTTTCACTTAGGATCCCCCTATTTCTTTCTCTTTGCCTATATTCTGATATCAACCCTTCATAAGGAAGGCAATCTCTGTCCTGCAGTTCAAATAAATTCTTGGTCTCTTCCTATTCCATTACCTTTCCCTTTCTATAATTATTTGCTCCCAGTACCTTGGTTCTTTTACCAGTTTTCTCCAATAAATTCCAACCCCCTCTAGACTGTTGTCTGTATCCCTAATTGCAGTCATCCCTATTGGCAGAATCTCCTTTCTCCATGTCCATGTTGGCTTAGTTCTTAGAATACTTTCTACTACTTCCTAAATGCAATGTTCTACATGGTTATTCTTATTCTCCTTAAGGATATGCATCCAAAATCCCAGCTTCTCCTTGTTTCTTGAGCTTCCCCCGCTTCATTACCATCCCTTTCCACTTTGAATTATAGGTGTTTGCTTGTGCTATGTGTAGGAGCCTTAACAGTGTAGCTCTGAAATACCCCATTCAAATTAAGTAATCCCAAACCGCCTTGTTCAATTGGAAGACTCAGTTTATCCCACTTGATGCTTGCTGTCATCTCCTCCCATATAAAACCTTTCAGCTCTTTATTAATTGTTATCCACAACTTCTCCTCTGGTTTATAAAAATATGCCTGATATGTGTATAAAACCAAAGGGACGAAAAATATTTTGACTGCTTGTATCTTGCTATATATATATATATATGCTGTATCCATATAACAGAGCTTCCAATTTCTCCATTTTTGTATTATTTTTTTGTTTAGTCTCTTTCCACATATCCTTTGCTGCCACACCAAAATCCTTTTTAATCCATACTCCTAAGTATTTCATTTTATCATGTCCCCATAAATATAACAGTTGCTAAACCAATTTGTCTGTATGCACATAATTTACAACTATTGCCTTTGTTTTAGCTTCATTAATTTTTTATTCTGAAAAAAATTGAGACTTCCTCAAAATGTTCCACAACACTGAAATGTCTTTTTCTGGTTTTATCAGGTATAAAATAATATCATCTGCAAACAGAGCCAGCTTTTCTTGATTTCCATATGAATTATGTCCTTGAATTTCTGAGTCTCATATTTTCTTTGCCAATGGTTCTGAATGTAGTGCTTATAATAGCCTACCCAGACCTTAAATCATCCACAGCAATAACTGTTTATCCATCTAAATGCAGTGAGAATTGGTCTGTAGCAGTTCATTCTTGAAAAAGCTATAGTTGCAGGTGGTGTTGAAGATGACCTCTAGTAATTGCCGAATCATACACCAATGCACTGTACGAACACGTACACAAATGCATGGATCTCACTATACCCAATAGAACCAAGACACTCTCCAAAAAAGGAAGCCAATCTGGTGGTCCCCTGCCATAAACAAACTACAACAGAAGGAGGAAACTGATGCGGAATAAGGTAAAGTCCCAAGACTGGAAAAACTCCCTTATCAGCCTCAACAAAAAGCTGAGATCCCTCATCAAATCCCCTAAAGCTAGCCATGAAAACAGAATTGCAGCAGATAGTAACAACAACCACAAGGCCTTCTATAGTTATGTAAAGAATCTCCACGGCAATATCCAGATTTGCTCTGAGCTACTGCACAATGATACTTCCTATACTGAGCCATCATATATTGCTAATATACTGGCCGGCAGATTCAGTGCCAACGTTAACCCCCCCACCCCCCGAAGGACCAATCACAATACCAGTAGATTGCCAGGCACCAGTATTACTGCTGCACAGGTTAAAACAGCACTGTCCAAGGCCAAGAATACAGCTTCTATGAGACCTGATAGTATCCCTGGCTGTGTTGTACAGGAACTACAGAGTGAACTGGCACCTGACCTATGTGCCCTGTTCAATCACAGCCTTACCTCAGGCTTTGTCCCCACCAGATGGCACACTGCTACAGTCATCCCTCTCCACAAAGGAGGAGCGACTGCAGACCCTGGGAACTATCGCCTCATTAGCCTGACAAGTCTGATATGCAAAGGTATGGAATGTATCATCATGAACCTAATAAATAAGGATATAGGGAATCTCCAAACTCTGGATCCCACACAGTTTTATTTTGTGAAGGGTATATCATGCCTGCTCAACTTGGTCGACTTCTTTGAGTCAGTCACCAGAGCTGTGGATGAAGGCAAGGTGCTTCATACAGCCTACCTCGATCTGGCCAAGGCCTTTGATACCATTCCCCACTCAGGAATCATAGAAAAACTCACTAAGCTAGGCGTCAACCCCTATATCACTAGGTGGGTTGCAAACTGGCTCACAGGTAGAACCCACAGTGTGAAAGTAGCTGTCTCCAAGTCAGACTGCAGACCAGTCATGAGTGGAGTCCCACAGGGCTCGATACTGGGTCTTCTCCTGCTTGGTATCTACTTCTCTGAAGTCCAGCCCAACACGAAGGGACTCTGGCTGACAAAGTTCGCAGACGATTGCAAGTTGGGAGCTATTATTAACTCCCCAAGTGATGTTGACATCTTACAGAAAGGCCTCATTGAGACCAGTGACTGGTGTCAGAACCATGGCCTTAAGCTCAATGCCAAAAAATGTGTCATCATCCCTCTTGGGAAAAGTCTGGTTCCCTTGAATTACTATATCGATGGTAGTCCACTGAACACAGAAGGTGTTATAAGAGATCTGGGAACACAGGTTGACAACAACCTCTCTTTTGACCACCACATTGCCACTGTGGTCAGAAAGTCCTTCTGTGTAATCACATCTCATTACTAAGGGTTTTGCATCCAGGCAGAAAGAGGTAATTGTCTCCCTCTACTCTTCCCTCATTAGGCCAGTCGAGTACAGTGTCCCATTTGGCATGTACCTCACTAGACACCTGCAACAACTGGAGAGGCTGCAAAAGTACCTCACAAAGAGTATCCTAGGCCTTAAACACTTGTTCTATATGGACAGACTCAAAAAACTCCAACTATTCTCTGTCTCATATCGCCTACTTAGATGCAATCTCTGCTTGACTTACAAAGCCATGTCTAACCCAGCTCTGTTAGAAATGCTACATCTAATGAAATCCCAGTCCCTCCACACTACACGCTCCAGAGACCTCAACCTCATTACCACAATCAGCAGAACATGCTGGAAGGACAGGTTCATAACCCAGAGACTCCCCATGCTCTGGAATAGACTTCCCATACAGGTCAAGCAGAGCACATCACTGACCCTCTTCAAGAGAAATCATGATGAGTTCATAGGTTCATAGGTTCATAGGTTCATACTAGGCTATCTGCCCTAGGGCATTTATAAGCCTAGCCAGAGTGTGTGTGGCTTTCACCACCCCTTAGGATGAGAATACTATACCCATTAGTTTGCTGTGCCTCTGTCCAGCAGTGACACAGAGATGATTCCCGGGGTAAACCTACGATCTCCCATCCACTCGTCAAGATTTCTCTTGAACAGAGTCAGTGAGGGGCTCTGCCTCACATGGACTGGGATTCTGTTCCATAGTGTAGGGAGTCTCTGGGTGATGAATCTGTCCCTCCAGCACGTCCTATTTATATCCGTGTTGAGGTTTAAGTCTCTTGCTCTCGTGGCTTTGGTGGATTTGGATTTTTGAGGTGGAGCATGTCCATTAATTCGGGTTGGACATGGCCTTGTATGTCAGGCACAGATCACCTCTGAGCAGACGGTATGCGACTGAATAGAGCTGGAGTTTCTTCAGTCGGGCAGCGATGACATATGTTTGAGCCCCTTTATCCTTTTGGTGAGGAACTTTTGGGGTCTTTCCAACTGCTGCAGGTGTCGGGTAAGGTACATTCGAATGGGCGTTGTACTCAATCATTGGTCTGATAAGTGAAGAGTACAGGGTACAATGACCTCTCCTGATCTGGATGTGAATCCTTCATGATCAGGTGGGCAATGTAGAAGGTCTTCCTAACCACTTTGGCAATGTGAGTGTCAAAGAGAGGTTACTGTCAACTTGGGTCCCCAGGTCCCTGATAACGTCTTCCGTGTTTAATGGATTACCACCTATGTGGTAATTAGGGGTTACCTTGTTTTTCCCAAAGGGTATGACTATACATTTTTTGGCATTTAGCTTAAGGCCATGGCTCTGGCACCAGTTATCCATTTCTATGAGACCTCTCTGGAGGATGTCTGTGTCTGATGGAGTGTCAATTATGGTGCCCAGTTTGCAGTCATCTGCAAATTTTGTCAGCCACAATCCTCCAATGTTTGCCTGCACTTCAGAAAAATAAATGCCGAACAAGAGGGGGCCCAGGACTGAGCCCTGTGGGACACCACTCGTGACCGGCTTAGAGTCTGACATGGCACCAGCAACTCTAACCCTGTGGGTTCTGTCCTTGAGCCAGTTTGCAACCCATCTTGTGACATATGGGTTTACATCTAAGCTGGTGAGCTTTTCTATGATGCCCGAGTGGGGTATTGTGTCGAACGCTTTTGCTAGGTCAAGGTAGGCTGTGTGAACTGCCTTACCCTCGTCAATAGCCTTAGTGACTGTTTCGAAAAAGTCGACCAAGTTCAAGAGGCAGGATCTGCCCTTGACAAAGCCAAATTGGGTAGGATCCAGTGTCTGTAGGTCCCCAATGTCTTTATTTATGAGTTCCATTATGATCCTCTCCATAGCTTTGCAGACAAGACTCGTCAAGCTTATGGGGCGGTAATTTCCAGGGTCCGTAGAAGCACCGCCTTTGTGGAGTGGGACCACAGTTGCCATACGCCATTCTTTGGGTACGTATCCTGTAGTAAGGCTAAGATTAAACAGCAGCCTTATGTGTGGATTTAGTTCCTCATTGAGTTCGTGTATCACACAGCCGGGGACACCGTCCGGTCCCATTGATGCTGTGTTTTTTGCTTTAGAGAGAGCTCTCACCTGGGCATCTGAGATGTTTGGGAGGCTAGACTCTGGTGGGATAGATATTTCTCCTTTTGGGGGGGGGGAGAAATTTGCACTGAACCTGTCTGCCAGTATGTTGGCAATGTCTGTGGGTTCAGTGATTTTTGTATCATTTTGGACTAATTCTGAGCATATCTGGGAGTTTCCACCCAGGTTTCTAACATAGCTAAAGAAGGCCTTATGATTGTCTTTTGTGTCATTAGCAATTTTTCTCTCAAAGTTGGCCTTGGATGATTTTATGAGTGATCGTAGTTTTTTGCTAGTAGTGATCAGAGATGCCTTCCCTTTTAGGGATTTTGCTCTGTCATGTAGTAGCTTTCTCCTTTTGTTGTAGAGTTTGTTTATGGCTGGGGTCCACCAGACCGGGCGCCTGCCTTTGATGGAAAGGGTCTTGATTTTATTAGGGATTGCTTGATCCATACATTCCTGGAGGTGCTCGTAGAAGGCATTTGTAAGGGTTGCAGCAGCGTGGGTTGTGGTTTCCACTGGCTCGGGGGCCTTGAAGGATACCACTCCAGTCTTAAGATGTGTGAAGTTTGCTTTTGAGAAGTTCTTCACTGTGGTCTTTTTTGCTGGGGTTGGGGCGGGATGTGGATCTCCAGTGAGATTAATTTATGGTCTGATCTCACCAATGAGGGATATACTTCCGGTGTGGAGCATTTTGTCCCCATGTTTGTGATGATCAGGTCTAGTATATTTTCTCCTCTTGTGGGAATGGTGACTAGTTGTTCCATAGCATTTGAGTTTATGAACTCCAGGAACCTTTGGGCTAGGGTGTTGGGGCTTGAGTAATGTTCCCAGTCTATGTTTGGGTAGTTGAAGTCACCCAATATGATGGTGTTTGGAGAGACATTCATACTCTCCAGTGTCTTCAGGAAGGCTGTGTGGGTTTCCTGAGTTTGAGAGGGTGGTCTGTAGCATGCTATAAAATTTTGCAGTGAGTTGTTTCAGCTTCCTAAACTGTCAGTAGCATGGTTTCAAAAAGGACTATAGTACACTAACCATAACCTTCTACCACAGAAATCACATATTTATGGTACAGATAGTGATAAACCTATAGGCCAGATTTTATTCATAGGTTCATAGTGGATGGGAAATAAATAATTCACCCCGGGGATCACTCCAGTGGCGCTACTCAACAGAGGCACTGGGAACTAAGGTCGGGTGGCACTATGCCAGGGTAATCCTTTGGGCTTGGCTTGTAAAGGCTCCAGGGCCATTAGCCTAGTACACACCTATGAACCTATGAATAAAATCTGGCCTATAGGTTTATCACTATCTGTACCATAAATATGTGATTTCTGTGGTAGAAGGTTATGGTTAGTGTACTATAGTCCTTTTTGAAACCATACTACTGACAGTTTAGGAAGCTGAATGTTTTAAAACCGTAAGCCACATGTGACGTGTGATAAGACAACTCACTGCAAAATTTTAGGCAGTGGGCAGAGGTCTCCAATGGGATGTTAGTAGGAGAGCAGCAGTGGATCACTCTATTTGTGGAAGACATTACAGTAGATGATGCCTACAGGTCTGAGGAGGTACCACTGGATGGCAGTGATAGATTCATGATGTGCCTGAGTGACATTACAGTGAGGGTGTCAGCCATCAGATCCACTACCACCATAGCTGGGCAGTTCTTAAAATATTTATTTCCTTATTAAATCAGCATACTTTAAAACTGGAAGGTAGGGGTGTAGTTCTTTAGATAAGTGTCCATCTGAGTAATCTTAGTATCTGTACATTTGTTAGAGGTTTGGCTTGGCAGTTGAAACTGGCGGGCAAATACATTGGGTATTTGTGCACAATCAAAAAGGATTTGACATTGGGACTGATTCCAAAAATGCCTGCTCTCATTGTAAGTGACCGCTTACACTGGGAGCAGGTCTTTTGAAATCTTGTCCCTATACAAGCTTTTATATAGGTAGGCCTTACATTGAAGTAAGTCACTTATACTGAAAGCAAGTGTTGTAAGCTTAGCATATTGCAGAACACTCTGTAGAATAATGTAAGAATATTTATGTATGTATGTATTTATTATGTTTGCATCTGTTATCAGACTGTGTAAAATACCCCTTTTCAGCAGAAGCCTGAGGAGAAAAGCTGTACAGAACGAAACACTACACAAAGTATTACACACATATTTGCAGTACAAGCATTTAGTTAAGTAGTATTTGATTTAACACTGAACTAAGGAAATGCACTACAAAACATAAAAAATAAAAGAAAATAAAGAAAAACAGATTATTGAGAAGCCTAGAGTGGCGCACTTGCAGATATGTGGCCATGGCTTGCTCAGGAGTCTTTTTTTGCACTGATTTTTGCATAAGCAAAATGTCACCTATCTGTCATGAGGTTAATTATGTTAAAGGACTTTCAAGCTTCATTGTTAGTCTGAAAGTCATTCTTTACTTTTATATTCATCCAAGAAGAAAGACCATGGTCGATGTGTTTCATAACTAGAGAGAAATAATAGTCCTGAAGCATAAGAGTAGAACACACTGTAGACTTCTAAGATGGCTGCACATTGAATAACAACTTAACTCTAGCTCTCCCACTCTGCCAGTGTGAAAACAGAAACTCAACAGAGAAGGCCAGTAGACTTTTGTGTTTATGGGTAAATTTCAGTAACTGGCTAGCAAGTGCACTGCCTGGATGCTAAGAAAAAAGATATACAGAGCACTTGGAAAAAAGTCAGCTACAAAAAGTGAGGAAGAAATATTACTGGGGAAAGTTCTGCAGCTGTTTAGCCAAAAGCAATGCAACCTCCAGATATGACTTCCAGTAACTTACAGGAAGATATACGACAACTGCACACAGACCTGGTTAAAATAAACGAAACACTGATGGAGTATATCATTGCAAATAACATAAAGCTGGAAAGAATGGAAGAAGCTTTAACAGATATTCAGATGAGGTGATAAAGCTGCAAAAATCAGATGTTGAAATGAAGGAAAGGCTGGCTGAATATGAGACTGCTCAGGAAGAGATATTTCAAAAAGTAATAGCATTAGAAGACAGAGCACATAGGGAAAAGCTGAGATTTTAAGCTATACCACAGAAGCTGGAAGGAACAGAATGTATTAATTTTATGAAAACACAAATAAGCAACTGGACTGGTATTCCGCAGCAGGAGTTGTTAGTTGAAAGGCCAAATTGTGTGTATGCTTCAAACCTGGCTATGAGAAAGCAACCTAGATCTTTAATAGTAAAAAATGCAATCCTACTAGCAGAAAGAGTTGTTTCTGACAAAACTATGGCAGAAGGACAAAGCACTAAAAGTGGGAGACAGCTGAGTGTGGATAATGATTACTCATTGTACACCAGGCAGAAGAGGAGTAAACTCATTCCATTATTCATGGAATGTTGACACACAAGTGTGAGATTCAAATTGCTCTACCCAGCTGTCTTCAAGGTATTCTTCTCTGGAGGGACAAAATAATTTTTTGACGAAGTACATGCTAAGGAGGAAATACAAAAGTTTGTCCAACAAAACGTGAGCTGTGAAACAGAAGGAGATTCTGCTTCTTGTTCTTCTGGTAATAAAGACCACATAGAGACACTAGCTTTGAAACCTTTTCCACTGTTTCAATGGAAAATGTTGGAGAGAAGAAATAGAGCACGAGAATTGACTAGTAGAATCAAGAGTATGTTGGAACTGAAGAAGAGACAGGATTTGGGAGTTAGAGATGAGCAGTAATAAGACCACTAACTTAATGTGTGATTACAGTGCAGTAATTATATTTGTGAAATATGCCAGATCAGGAAATCTGTAAATGTTTGAGTTTTTCAAAATTTGTTGGACTTGTGGGTGACTCTAAGTATATACCCAACTTCATGTCATTAATGTTTGGAAAAACGCTTTGGGGAAGGGAAGCGAGGGGAGAAATTAACTCTAAGTAAAGAAAACATTTTTTATTCAGTAGTACTATTTTTGTGGTGTATGATTTTCTTTGCATGCTATAAAGTTTTCTTATTTTTAAGCATAATGGGAATTGTAAATAGGTGCTGCTGTTCTTTTTTCCCTTTCTTTCTCCCTTCTCTCTTTCTTCTTGTTCAGTCTTAAAAAATGTAGGTACTGCAGTGTAAAAAAGCCTGGTAAAAAAAGTATGACAAAAGAAAAATTAATGTGCTTTTCCTCATTCTTGCATGGTAAATAACTGGATTAAAGACATTGGACTGATTTTGTAACAAATTTTAAGAGAAAGCAAGTAAATGACAAAATAATATTGAATATTATGTGGCTTTTTTCTAGCAAATGAATGTATGTATAGTAGCAGTTCCATATCTGGCCCTCATATCCCCATGGAAACAATTTGTTAAAGATAAAATGACTGTCTCATGTCTTCATGGAGACAATCTGATTACAAGAAATCGGCTGTCTGGTTCTCATGTCTCCATGGAGACAATCTAATAAAGAGAAATTGGTTATGGCCTGGTGGAGAGTGATTGGCTGGGGAAAAAAAGAAAAAAAGAGAGACTAGCTAGGAGATAATGCTCTCTGAAAGCATTCTGGAGTTTTCGCTGTTGGGAGAGATCTAAAGATAAGACAAAAACAATAAGAAGTAGTAGAGGCACAGGCTACACCATGCATCTTAGCATGGATAAACTTTCATTTAGGTTAACTCAAGTCTGTAAATGTGGCTGTCAAATTGGGACATTTGCTCCTATTAGGAAGGTAAAACTTCAGTATTTGAAGCTGTACAGAGTTTTGTATGTTAGTATTAAATTCATAGGTTTTGGGGGGTATTGGGGGGTTGTTTGCCTTTTTCTTTGCGGGCTTTCAACAAAACAAAATGTTTTGTAAGACGTGACATCCCCTCAAATGGATATGACAAGAAACAACTATACAAAACTTCAACCTGCCAAACAGTCTATGCATGTAACACAAAAGCTGGAACTAGACATTTAACAAAAAAGGTGTTATACATAAAAGTTGGGAATAATAAAATTTTAATATAATGATGCTTTCTGTAATGTCTTTAAATGTCAATGGTCTCACAGATAAGTATAAAGAAGAAAGAATAGTAAAGTATATTAAAAAATGTAGAGTGCAAATAGCTATGTTGCAGGAGCCATACTTAAAAACAACTTTAACATGTGAATTTCATAAAGAGAAGTTTTCAGGATGATTATTCAGTGGAATATCTGGGACAAAGGAAAAGAGAAGTACTTATATTAATTGCAAGAGGAGCTCCAATAATAAGAGAAGAGGATAAAAAGATAATAATGGCAGATTTGTAGTACTAATGGGCTACTGGCAAGGGAGGAGGATTACACTGGCATGTATTTATATTCCACCTCAAACTGCTTTAATGGAACTTAAGAAAATTCTGGGAGTAGTCAGTTTTAAGCAAGGAATATTACTTATAGGTGGGGACTGGAATTTGATTTGCAGTAGTGAAGATGTGTCTGGAGGGCCCAGAAGGGAAAGTATAACAAAGGAGGTTAGATTTTTGAAGAAATTTATGAAAATATTTGGCATGGATGGTGTGAATTCAGTAATAGGAGTTAGGAGTGAATTTGCATAGTATTCACCAAGATATAAAAACTGGGATAGGCCGGACAGAATTTATATTTGACAGGAAGATGCGCATTTAATTGAAGGTCCTGATATGCACCCAGTAACTATTTCAGATCGTTCGCCAATAATAACTACAATAAAAACACAGGGTAGTGAAATAAAAATGAGACACTGGCACTCTCCCATCTATCTGTTGAAAAGGGAGGAATTTAAGGAATGGGTAGTGGAGATTAATCCGGAGCTATATGAGAGGATAAAAATTACTTCTGAAAATATAGCTAGAGAGTGGGATGAAGTTAACGTGGAGTTTAAAAATAGGGTGGAAAGACATGAAAAGGACCCATGGTTAAGAAGTAACAAGAATTATTTAGCGAGACTGACAAATGTTAAAGTATTGCAGAATAGGATAGGGGGAATCTCACAGAACATGAAGAGGATCAACTGCAGAATGCTAAGCAGAGCATAAACGGGTTACCTTGATAATATACATGGGTTTAGAAAGATTGCTGCTAAGCAACTGTTTTTTGATAATAACACTAGAGCACAAAATCTTTTAGCACAACAACTCAGGCAAAAGAAAGTAGAAAGGGCTGTCACCAAGCTTAGGGAGCCTACAAGAAGGAAGGTAACAAGAGATTCTGTAGAGGTATTATAAATATTTAGGAAATTCTATGAAAGTCTGTATAAAGCAGAGACATATGGAAATCAAGAAAAAATAAAAATGGAAATGTTTATGGAAGAATTAAATATGCCAAGATTAGAGGTAGATGAGGTTCAATTACTAACAATTAAGCTAGGAGGAAATGATATAAAAATTGTAATGTATCACCAATTTACAGGGAAGTCTCCAGGAACATATGGTATTCCTGTGGAAGTTTGGAAGCTAGCAGTGAAAAAACTGATAAAGATCTTGAAGGTTTCATTTAACAGTATTTTACGAGGAGGAGAAGTACCAGCATCCTGGAAGAAAGCTGTGGTTGCTGTAATACCTAAAGAGGGTAAAGATCCATCGGATTCTGCTTCTTACAGGCCAATTTTAATACTAAAACATGATTATAAAGTGTTCATGTCAATAATGGCTAAAAGAATGGCAAACATAATGTCAGAATTGATAGATATGGATCAGTGTGGTTTTATGGAGGGGAGGCAAACATCTGACAACATTAACAGAACACTGATAATCCAGAGAGAAGCAGAATGAAAGAAAATACCTTTGTTGTTGGTGGCTCTTGATGCAGAGAAAGTATTTGACATAATAAGCTGGGACTTTATGAGCAGGGCAATGGAAGCATTTGCATTTCCTAAAAAAAAATTATAAGGTTCATTAGGAGGATATATGAGGGATAGGAAGTGAAAATTAGGGTTCCTATCAGCATCTCGAACGTTGCCAATATCGAATGCGATATTGTCAACGCGAGAATTCCGAAAGTGCAGAACATCGAATGGGTAAATGGAAATCTCTGTAAGGGGAGATTTCCGCTTACTACAATGTAGTGCGGTCTCGGAGTTGATATATTTAAGTAGCGGGGGGTGTGGGAGATGCAGGGGGGGCAAGCCCCCCTGCCTACACCCTTCAGTTTATTTTGTTTTTTTATATCGACATTCAAAAATGTAATAGTTTGATCATTTCAGTTCGATATTTTGTGATTCAGACTATTACATTTTCGATATGCTGATATAGACCCGAAAATTAAAGTGGGTGGGGTCCTCTCAGATCATTTTTGCTTGAGAGGAACCAGGCAAGGGTATCCTTTTTCTCCTTTGTTATTTGCATTATATTTACAACTGCTGGCAAAGAAAATAAGGGACTCAGAAGTTCAAGGCTGAAATTGGTATGATAGTCTAGAAAAGCTGTCTTTATTTGCAGATGTTATTATTTTATATCTGACAAAATCAGAAAGAGACATTACAGTGTTATGGAACATTTTGAGACAGTTTTAAATCTTTTCGGATTACAAAATTAATGAAGCTAAAACAAAGGCAAATGGTAAATTATGTACCCCCATATGAATTTGTTCAGCAATATCTATATTTATGAGGACATAATAAAATGAAATATTTAGAAGTATGGATTAAAACTGATTCTGGTGTGGCAGCTAAAGGATATGTGGGAAGTGAAAAACATAGAAAATGGAAGCTGTGTTACATGGATATGGATAGCAAGATACAAACAGTTAAAATGTTTTTAGTCCCATTAGTCTTATATATAGGTCAGGCAAATTTTTAACAGCCAGAGGAAACGTTGTGGATAGGAATTAATAAAGAGCTGAAGGACTTTATCTGGCATGGGAAAATGGTAAGAATCAAGTGGGAAAAGCTGATTCTTCCAGTAGAACAGGGCAAATTCAAAATGGAACGGGATGATGATGTTGAAACAGGGGAGAAGCTCAAGAAAAAAGGAGAGTCTGGGATTTTGGATGTAGGCCTTTAAAGAGAATAACAATAATCATACAGAATATTATAACTACAATGTAGCATAACGTATCCTAAGAACTAAACCAACAAGGGAAAGGAGAAAGAAGATTCTGATGCTAGGGATGACTGCAATTAGGGATATAGACAGTAAGCAAAAGGAGGCTGGAATTTATTGGAGAAAACTGGCAAAGGAATTAGGTATTGGAAGTCAAATAACTAGAGAGGGAAAGTGATAGAATGGAAAGACGCAAAGCATTTATTTGGACTGCAGGTTAGAGATTGCATTCCCTATCAAGGATTGATATCAGAGTATAGGTAAAGAGAAAGAAATTGAGGGGTCCTAAAAGAAAGACCAGCACTGGTAGAGTTTTTAGTAGAATCTAGAACAGAATCTGTCATTAAAAAAGGAATAATTACCAGAGCATATAAAATATTGCATGATAACTATGAAAATCAATCAGAGGAGTATAGAAAGGATTGGGAAAAGAGACTGGATAAGCAATTCGTAATGAAACAATGGGAGGATATATGTATGTCTCCCAAACATGTAACAAAATCTGGAAGATTTAGGATTTTTGCTTGGAAATATTTACATAACTATGTCTATAAACCCCAAGTAGACTCCAGATAATTTTTCCACAGGTAGACAACAAATGTTGGAGGTGTGATGGGGAAGAAAAAGGTAATTTGGAACATATTTCTGGGAATGCGGCAAGTTAGCGGACTTTAAGGATGCCCTGCAGGACGCACTGTCAGAGTTGCTGGGTAGGTAGATTGGTGTGACGAGGGAGATGATATTTCTGAGCTCTTATGCAGAATTGGAATTGCCTAGACATGATAAGGCCTTGCTGTGTCTAATTATGGTGGCTGCCAAAAAACTAATTACTAGAAAATGGAAATCAAAATCTTAACCAACTATAGAGATGAAACAACTGGAGTTAAGATCTTTAGAAAAGGGTAGGAGCAAACTGCATAATGAAAAATGGGAATTGTGAGAACAATACATACACAGGAAGAGTGAGGTTTAAAAGAAGGCAGGGCTTGAACTATGTAGTGTTTGACTGAAAAAATGATTGGGTAGATTATAAGTGAGGTATAACGTTTGCAACTGGGAGTGTGTCATTATGGTTTGTGATGTAAAATGCTTGCAACTAGGATTGTGTTGGTTGATTTGTTTTCATTTATATAATTGTATGATTCCCTATGTCATTAAGTGATGAATTAATAAAGATGTTTCTTGTCTAAAAAAGGGGGTCAGGAACTGAATAATGTATGTAATGTTGCTTAGGTTATATGATATATAGCAATATATGTGAAGAGTAATTTTTGTAAATGTTAAGTTGTTAATATAGTTTGACTGCTTTTATAAAAATGGAAATTTGCCTTTGTCACAAGGGATAATTTAATAAAGGTGTTAAAAAAGAGTAGAACATACTGTGAGAAAACACTGTAAAGTGCTGTAGTTTTTCTGATTTCTTACACAGGCCCAGTCAATGGATGCTAAATCATGTAGCATGGAGGATTCATTCTTATGTCTGAATGATCTGAATATGAACACAGAATGAGGAGCCTTAGTGGTCTTAGCAGAAAAAATGGTAGCGCAGTGATTGCTTGAAATGGGTTGGTGCAGCACTAGATTCTGTGGAAAGTGTTGTTGAGTGTTGACTCAGGTAAGATGTCCTTATTACCTTTAGGACTGGGTCAAGTGATAAGGTTAAATGTTTGTTGTAGTGAGGTGTGTGTGTGTGTGTGTGTGTGTGTGTGTGTGTGTGTGTGTGTGTGTGTGTGTGTGTGTGTGTGTGTGTGTGTGTGTGTGTGTGTATGGAATTCTGTATATGTTTTGAAGGTATTAATTTATGTTAAAATCATTAGCTGTGATAATTAGCTTCTTTAAAAGTAGTTACTGTTAAGTAAATAATGACATTAGGGTTCTTTTGTCACCTAGATATCTTCTCCCAGCTTGCATTTAAAAAAGCAGTGACTTCTTACTTTCCCCGTATGTACCACCAGTGAAGGTTTTGTATGGACATCAGTGCACATTTGTATATGTATATGGATTCCCTCTGCACACCAAGTTAAACCACACACTAACCAATTCTTCTCACAGTCTTGGTCGATGAACTTAAGTCTCTGTCTTAATTTGAATTTTAATTGAGCAGAAACTGTAATATTATATTCGGTGACTAAATTGTTTATATGATTAATACTTTTATTATTCTACCTTTTTAATGTCACTATGGAAAATACCATACATAAGTATTACATACAAAAGAATAATAACCCCAAAACATATTAATTGCTAATGTTTGTTTTGTTTGGGGTTTGACTAAAACATTGAAAAATGTCAGCATTGTAAGGAATTAAAGTGAGTCACTAAAATTAGAAGACAGAAGGGTTTAATTTCTTTTTTTAACAGATAAAAAAATCATGTCCTTAAAAAGGAAATCCAAAATGTTGTATAGAATATAGCCAGCAAAATCTGAAAATAGGGGAAAAAATTATTTAGCATAAGACAAAAAAACATTAAAAAGTAAATTTCTTCTCCCAGAGCCGTTGGCTCCCGCTGGCAAAGAAGTGAAGTCAGTCCTTAGATTTATGAGTTCAAAAGTTCATAGGTTTATAATAGGCTGTTGACCACTAGGGCCTTTATAAGCCTAAGCATGCAACCTTCAATGTATCCTAGGAGTTATTGTGCCTTAGAGGTTATTTTAAGGGGTTTATGTTAGGGCATGATTCAATGGCTGTTACTGTCCTTCAGAGACATAAGAGTCAGACCAGAGGTGAATGTGCTTGAATATAGTTAGGGAGGGACTCTGCTTCACATCGCTGGGAAGCCTATTCCAGAGAGTGAGGATTCTTCAAGATACATATGTGTTCCTCCAATGTGTCTTATTTAAATCACAAGCAAAGTTTAAATTCTTAGCTCTAGCTGTTCAGATGCTGTTCATTTTGTGGATATGCATAAGGTCGATCAGAGTGGGATCCAAGGATACCTTGCCTGAGCTTGTACCAATTAAATTACCCTTCATTTGCTTGAGACTGTACTGATTAAATTATCCAATTTATAAGTGAAGCAGGTACCCATGTGAAGGTAAAAACCCTGATTATACTAGAGAACACATTACTAGAGTCTCAGTCAAAGGATCGAATGGAGAACTTCCAATATCCAAGTTGTATGCCTTCATGGTAGACAAACTGAAAGGTTGCAGCCCACAGGCATCCCCTTTTTATTAAGCGAATAACCTCAGCTGGTCTCAACTTTTTTCAAGATTGAATATAAGATATTTGTATACCATACACAAGTTAAACATTAAATGTATTTATTAATTTATTAAAACACAGTCTCCAGGTATCTTTGGGTGTATCACAAAATTGAAAATCAAAAACATCAAACCTAAAGTGATCAAGTACAAGATCTCAAAACACAAATAATAATAAAAAAACTACATTAAACAGTTTATTGCAGTAGGGCAAACTCCGCTGCACACTCCTTACCCCTCAATTATATATACCAAATCCAAGATCACACTACACAGAGGGAAAGGGCAAATTCCCTACTCCACACTGTTCTCTGATCTTGCACATAAAAAAGCTGGTAATATGTGATCAGCTGATTTTCAATCAGTTGTACAGCATTTTTTTTCCCATTCAAAACACCTGAACTCTCAAACAACTAAATGACAACTATGTATGTGCATATGTGTGTGTGTGTGTGTGTGTGTTGTTGTTGTTTGTTTTCTGGCTTTTCCTGGTAAGGAGTCGCCACAGCTGAAATCCGGTCTGCTAATGATTGGCAGTAGATTTTTACGAAATGCTGAGGTGCCAGCTCAACGCCCAACCTTCAACGAAGGTACGCCCATTTACACACACATGTCTTTCAAACGCTACCCAACCGTGGGGAGGACATGCAGACTCCACACAGAAGACACTTCCAAACCAAGCCGAGAATCGAACGGGAGAACCTCTTGCTGTGAGGTAACAACGCTACCGCCATACCACCGTGGCATATATATATATATATATATATATATATATATATATATATAATCTATATTATATGTTCGAAGAGATTTTTATTTGACCATATAATCATTGACCCCTAAAGAGCAAATGCTCTAAAGCGGGAACGTCCACGTCCACAAATTTTTTCCTCAGGGAAAAATTCAGTTGGCCGTTATCAGGAATTGCCCTTTTCCCCAATGTAGAGCAATCTTTGAGTTGGTATATTTAATTAAGGGGGTGTGGGGGGCAGGGGGGGTTTGAAGTTTGTGTTTTTTGTGTATGGCCCCATGAATTTTTTTCCCCGAGGAAAAATTTTGCGGACGTGGCCATTCACACTTCGCATTCGCTGTTTAGGGGTCGATGATTATGATTTTCAGGAGCAGGTCAGAACATATACAGTTTTCACCAGATTGTGTATAAAACTTCCTTTTAGAGAAAAGTAATATCCATTAATCTTCTGAAAACTTTCAAAATAAAAAATTACTAATACTGCAGATACTGCAGTGGTATGTACTCTGTGTACCTAGAGTTTGCAAACAAGATCCTGTCTGATCTTTCAAAATAATGGTGAAGAATGAGGAAATTAGCTAATAAAATCATTGCTGCTTTGCAGAATAATCTCAGATGCCTAGTGAAGTATCTTTCACAGACAAATGTAGATTCATATTTAGACTAGATCATCCTTCACCTGTTACCTGATTAGTTTCCATTAAAATCAAAGTGGAGAACAAGTGCATCTCCTTTATCTAAGTAACAAGTCATATGAAGTGAATATTATGGCTGAAAGATTAGACTAACCAACATGTGAAATTTCATCTGCTGACACTAGGTTGTCACAGCTGATTTATCTCAGAATCTATCTGAAGAGTACCCTGTCTTAAGAATTTTTAAGATTTATGGAAGAATTCTAAACATCCTGATACTCAGCCACCACCTCATAGGTAATCTGACCTTTTATATAAATCTGATGTAAAATTATTTTGTTTATTATAGCTTAATTCGGATCTATGGGCTTTGACTTCACTTACCATCCATGATGAGTCCAACATATCAAAATATGTTAGGATTCCTTACCCTTCAACAGAGATTGTAGGTTGTTGGTCACGTAGAGGAACAGTAATAAAGGGTCACAACTGTCAAGATTACAAGCTGACTTTTCAAAATTCTGCTTGAGAAACTGTTAGAAATGGTTAACAGCTTGGTTGATTTTAAAGTAAAAGAAAGGATTACAGCTAGTATCAAGACATTAATTCATGGGCCTTTGATCACTGCGGTGTACTCATTTTGCTCTTAATTTTCTATAGCAGCTACGACAGGGACTTGTTTTAACTGACTATTTGCTTCAAGAATTCTTTCTGAAGATGTCATATCATATAGACATATTGTTTATCTTATTATTTTTTTAAAACAAGAAATATCTGTATTAAATTATCAGTTACCCCCATACATGTCAAGCAGAGCACCTCCTTGGCCCTCTTCAAAAGGAACCTTGATGATTGGATGGGAGATAGGAAATTCACCCCGGGGATCACTTCATTCACCCTGCTAGACAGGGGTCCAGGGAAGTAAATATTGTGGGAAGAAATATCCAGGGAATTGTTATGGCTAGGCTTGTATAGGCCCTAGGGCAGATAGCCTAGTACCAACCTATGACACAGGCAATTATGTAGTTACATAAATGAAAAAAAAAACATACTGACGTGTTTTAGTTGCAAACATTATACATTCAAACCCTGCCATCTTTTAAACTTCATTCCTCCTCTAAAACATTACTCAGCACGTATTGTTCCCACAGTTCCCATTTTCTCTTTGTAATTCTAGCTAGTGTTTCCCTCTTTAGTTCCCCTGCAAGTTGCAACAGATATTTTAAAGTAACAGTGATATAAGACTGAAGGGAGCAGTATCAAAAACAAAAAAAAAAACACAAAAAGAAGGTTCCCAACTGTCACTTTTTTGTAGGAACTACCCTTCTTCAAAAATATATCTCCACAGAAAAGCTGTCCAACAAGCCTTCCTCTTCTAGATGTCATCAATGCAAATGCATAAGGAGAAAAGTAAGCTATTTTCTTTCATATTACAGTGTTTGATTTAATTAGAGTATTGCAGTATAAAACATTTACTTAACCCTTTATATACTTTTCTGCATCATATACATTTAGTTGTTTTTTTTCTAAAATATAGTTCACTTTGAAGTATAGGCTACTTTACTACCTTTTAAGGACAAAAATGAAAAATTATCAGGAGGGTGGCCTAATGGTTAAGGTGTTTGCCTTACAAACACAAGGTGCAGTGTTTGAGTCTCACAAGGGATAATTGGCTAGGCTTAAAATGGCTCGCAAGGGCAGTTAGCTTAGTACTAATCTATGAACCTATGAATCATTCTTTAATTCTCATTTTGAAACAGACTTACTCAGAGCTTATGTTTTCTTACAGAAGTAAGTAGACCATTTTCAACATGAAATAGCTTAGCAAGGGATATATTTGTTTCAAATTTTCTGTGCATTTCATTCTGCTGGATATGTTACTTTACTTATCTTAAGTACAAGTGTGGGAATGCTTTTTGTTTGTATTTTGCAAGGTAGTTTTACACATTTGTTAAATGTCTGCTGTTTGTTAATAGAGAGCTGTATTCATGCTGTTCTCAATCTCTTTTAAATTCTAATTGTAAGAAATCTATTTTGTTTATAACTTGTAGAGATTTATGGGTGACTATGTCTATCAACATTAAGGCTACTCTGAAAGTGAGGAAAGATTAGCATGGTTATTTGATATAGTCTGTTAAGCTTTAGACATTTCTGTCCCCTCCAGAAGTATCACAGGGCATTCTTTGATGTTCAGATTGGAATACGTATTTTTATAAGTGTTCCACAACGTCACATGAAAAGCAAGACAGCAGTGCTCCCGAATTCCGAAATGTTTCATAGTTCATTTTTGTGGCATTTCATAGGTTCATAGGTTGGTACTAGGCTATCGGCCCTAAGGACTATGCAAGCCCAGCCACAACAATTCCCTGGAAATTTCTTCCCACAATATTTACTTCTCTGGGACCCTGTCTAGCAGAGTGACTGACATGATCCCCGGGGTGAATTTCCTATCTCCCATCCAATCATCAAGGTTCCTTTTGAAGAGGGCCAATGAGGCACTCTGCTTAACATGTATGGGCAGTCTATTCCAGAGTATGGGGAGTCTCTGGGTCAGGAACCTATCCCTCCAGCATGTTTTGTTCATTGTGATGATAAGGTTTAGATCCCTGGAGCTTGTGGCTCTGAGGGATTGGGATTTCTTTAAGTGGAGCATGTCCAACAGCTCAGGGTTTGACATGGCCTTGTATGTTAAGCAGAGATCGCCTCTGAGTAGACGATATGCCACAGAGTATAGCTGGAGTTTTTTTAGATGGTCAGCATATGGCATCTGCTTTAGGCCTGTGATTCTTTTAGTGAGGTATTTCTGTGGCCTTTCTCTGCATCATAATTTCCAGTTGGACTGTTTCAAAACTTAACACAAGTACTATTCACTTAAATATTATAGTACTGTTAAGATTACCATTGTTTTAGGAAATCTCTTTGTTGGACTGTTCCCAATAGAATGTCAGTCTTAATATTTCCTTCCAAATTCTTACAAACATACAAAATTCTCCTTAAAGATATCAGATCCTTTAATATGAGCCCCAAGTTTTAGATGGAATAAACTAATTGCTTAACATATTAGCTTGGACAGCTGATGTCACAATTTTTGAAGTTTCAGTGTTGTGTAATTTAGCATGAGAGGTTAGTAAAGCAGGACAAATTCTTAGATCCTGATGGGCAAACAGCAGCCATTACACAATCAAGAAATGCAGAAAGGTTCTCTTTTTACAGCTGATGCTTACCATTAGATTCTTATGCTAATTTTGGAAGACATTCATAACTTAAATGGAAAATCATTCCAGGGAATATTGAAAATGCAGTTTGCTCTCACTGGCCCTCGTATGATGCATGTCCCTGTTGATTGTTTATATGCAGCATGGATGGGCTGGCGCCTAAGTGACTTTCACTATCTCTTGTAACCGATAACACCATACTGTAAATCATTGTTCGCAATGTCTCTGCAACTTTAGATGGATTCTGTATTTTAAATTAAGTTCTTCACATCCACTTGGATACTGTTACCAAACTGATTCCCAACCCACATTGTCCCAATCCCATCCTTACAATAACTCATGTATTATACTACCGCTCTCTCCTTGGAATTTTTCTGCACAGCATTGCTATATTTCCACGAAATGCTTTGTATGAGTAATGTTTATTTGCATTTGCATGCTGTAGAGATGAATCTTTATGCATGAAATAATATGTTAACTAGTATTAGTGACAGACTGCTTTGCTGAGACTTGTTCTATATGATTGTTACATGCAAATGACTGATTGGTTAGAGATCTGCTTTTTTGGTCTTTATTGTGTAGTGTGATACTGCACTGGTATTATTATTACTGCTGGAGACATTAGTGGCATTAAAATGCATCAACATAATACTTTCTACCAGTAGTATATACAACTCAGTAAGTGCTTTTTATGGTGAACATTACTGTTGCTGTTGCTGCTGTTTCACCCTGGGCTATATGAAATTACCAGACTTACTTGAGTTAAGCATATTTTTATCAACCAGAGGAGAAGTTGTGCATAATAATTAATAAAGAGTTGAAGGAATTTATTTGGGAGGGGAAGAGGGCAAGAGTTAAGTGGGATAATTTGATGATCCAAATAGAACAAGGTGGTTTAGGATTACCTGATTTAAAGTGTTATTTTAGAGACACACAGTTAAGGCTCTTATACATAACACAAGCAAAAGGTTATAATGGTGAAAGGGGGGGTCAAGAAATAAAGAGAGAGAGGGATTTTGAATGCAGATCCTTAAGGAGAATACGAACACCCATACATAATATTATATTCATTAAATTAGCAAAAAGTATTGTAAAAACTAAGCCAGCACAAGAATGGAGAAAAGAAATTTTGCCAGTAGGGTTGACTACAAGTAGGGGTGCCGAAAATAGACAAAAGGGAGCTGGAATTTACTGGATAAAACTGGCAAAGGAACCAAGGTATTGGAAGCAAGTAACTAGAGAAGGAAAGGTGGTAGAGTGGGATGAGGCCAAGAAGACATGTGAACTGCAGGCTAGAGACTGCTTTCCCTGCTACAGACTGATCTCAGAGTATAGGTAAAGAGAAAGGGATAAGGGAATTTTAACTGAAAAACCTGCTTTGGTTGAGTTTTTAGCTCAAGCTAGATCAGAAGCTGTGTTAAAAGGCATAATTAATAGGGCGTATAAAATAATGCATGATAACTGTTAGAATCAATCAGAGGATGCTATAAAAGTTTGGGAAAAGAAACTGCAAAAGCAATTTAGAAGAGAACAACGGGAGGACATCTATATGACTCCCATGTATGCAACAAAGTCCAGAAGGTTTAGGATTTTTTCATGGAAGTATTTGCATAGGTATTTTATACCCCAAACAGACTTCAAAGAATTTTTCCTCAGGTAGATACCAAATGTTGGAGGTGTGATGGGAAAGAGCGAGGTAAATGGGAACATATGTTTTTGGAATGTAACGTGTTGGCAGATTTTAAAAAATTCATAAACAATCACTGTCAAAAATATTGGGTGAGAAAATGGATGTAAGTAAGGAAATACTTCTTTTAAGCTGGGACACAGGATCTGAATTGTCTAGACATAGTAAGGCCTTAGTTAATTTATTTCTGTTGGCTGCCAAAAAAAAGCAATTACTAGAAAATTGAAATTAAAGTCTAAATCAACTGTATTTGAAATATTAAATATTATAAATTAAATAAAAACTGGAAGAGGGATCTTTAGAAAATGCAAGGAGATAACTACATAGAAATGAAAGGAAATTATGGGAACAGTACATACAGAATAATTTTCAGGAGGAGGAGTGAGATTTAAGAGAATGCAATTATTCAGCATTAATGTAATGTTGGACTGAAGATAATTACAAAGAAAAGCTATTTGATGTATGTAAACAGAGAAATGTTAATATGCTCTGTTTTCTTTTCTCTTAATATATGTTTGCCTATGTGTTAAGTGATAATTTAATAAAAGTGTTAAAACAAGAAATTAGCAGACTTAGAAGAATACAGGCAGCTATTGTTTCAGTGTTACCTGCCTGCATTGTTTGCCTTACTCATTTTTTTCAGTGCTACTTAGCAACAGCCTTCGCTTGTTATGTAGCTACCCTTTATTACTTTTAATTCTATAAATTAAAGGGCAATATTCTCACATGTTGCTGTGCTAAAACTGTTGGCATGTTGTATATCTAGTTTAATTATCCAAGCAAATGGACTGACTTACTGCACTATGTATAGATGAGTGTTAATTAGAAAATTAACTTAAAGCTCAGTTCAGAAGATATATTTATAACTCACCAGCAACTCTCTTCTTCTTTCCTCCCTAGAACATCCATAAAATATTTCACATTTTACTTACTTCGTATTTCTCTGCATAGTATACTTTGTTGAATGCAGGGGTATTGCATCCACCACACCCCTGCTAACTTGAAATTACTAATTCCTAGACCGCACAGTACTGGGAAAGAGGAAAAAGTCTCTTCTCCCTATTATTCAGCAGTCTTGCACAAGTACTGTATTTCCACTAACACTATTTCACATTCATTTTGTTTGATCACTGTAGTTTGAATATAGTGCATTCAATAAACAGGATTCATTTGTATTCTGTACACAAGAATGCGAAAGTACTGTACATTAAAATACTATTTACAATAACAGTTTAGACTGACAGAGACACTGTTTTGGATTATTTATTTTATTTATTATTTATTTGCAATTTGGTTACCGGGAGTCCACCGGGCCGAATTTACCCATTTTCAGTGGAGGCCCAGGGAGAAAAGCTCCAAGATGCATTATACAATTTAGATAGAAATGATAGTTAATATTAAAGATCTTATGTAGGATAGTTACTCATAAATGTATTCAATATCATGCAGTTAAATTCATTAAGCTTGAAGGTAGGGATCACACAGTTTCATTTGTGGAAAACAGATATGGGTTAGGTGTGGAAACAGTTTACATACAAACATTTTAAGAAAATGTTGTTGTTGTGTCTTTCGGCTTTTCCCGGTTAGGGGTCGCCACAGCAGAACTCTGGTCCGCTAATGATTGGTAGTTGATTTTTACATGCCGAGTTACCAGCCCTGACGCACAACCTTCAACAAAGGTATGCCCATTCACGCATGTCTCCATGCAGAAGACGCTCTAGCTGAGAATCGAACTGGACAGCTTCTTACTGTGAGGTGACAACGCTACCGCAGCACCACCAAGTAGCCTGATTAAATTGTAACTGTTACTCTATGCCTTTTGGTTTAAGCACTTGGGATTCAGGCCAGTTGTTTTACATTAAGAAGGTTTGTGGTCTGCACTCTTGTGGCAGGAAAGTTAGCTTACATCCTTCTAAGTTGGGAGTTGCTGATTGAAGGCTTAGTGTCTGTTATTCTAAACGTGTCTTAGTTCTACTTTAAGCACTTGGGCTTCAGGTCAGTTATTTTACATTAAGAAGGTTTGTGGTCTGCACTCTTGTCGGAGGAGAGGGTAGATTCTGTCCTTCCGAGCTCGGAATTTCAGGTTAAAGGCTTATTGTGCCTGCTTATTTGAACTGTTTCTTTCTGAAATTGGTGCGCCTTGTTTGCTGTAGCATAGATTCAGACCTGCTGAGTCTAGCTTTGTTTGTATAACTTGAGCACTAATCCAGGCCATCTTTTTTTGGAGAATGTTCCCCTGCACCCTAGTGGCTGGAGTGTGCAGCTGGAGCTTGTCTGATTGAAGACTGCTGGAACAGGGCTCAGTTTTGAGCTTTTTTATTGATTAATTGGTTAATTTGTTTAAATCAGTTTGCTCATTTGCTACTGTTATATTAAAAAAAAAGTTCTAGCTTGTTTTCCTGCCTTTCCTGTTACTAAAGTAGTCCAGACACAGATTTGCTGTATTCAGGACTGTATTGTAGTTTCTGAGTTCTCCAGACATTTCTGTGTTAGATGGAAGCCTCTCAGCTTATCAGTGGGAGTGTTAAGTACTAGGTAGAGGAGTGGTTTCTAGCTCCCTTTCAACTTTCTGCTTTAAAAGCCCATGCTTTCATACCGTGCAGTGCCTCTAAGCTAGGGTAAACTATTACCGGTGCCAGAAAGTCTGCTCATCAATTTTTTTCCCTTAGATCTTGCTAGTTCTCTTCTCTCTTGCATTTAACTAGCTTATTCACCTAGCACTTCATCTGGTTTCTTGCAGCAGTTATTGTAACACACATAAGTGCTAACAGCACTAAACATCCTGTAAGTAAACAGCTCCAGTACTTATTAATAATGGCCATCCCTCCTGGCATGTCTAGAGGTCAGTTCCCTGTGCTTTCTCCTATTAACCTGGTGAACTTGGGCATTCTGAGTCAGTATAGCAACTGCCTCATGTACACAGACAACCATCTCCTCTTACCTCCCAACATTCAGACTTGTGAGAGATGCACTTATATAGCCAAACTGGAAGACATGCACTCTCCAGCCAAGACCAGAATAGCTGGTCAAGAGGAGAAGGTCAGCATCTGCACCACACCACATGGAACACATAGCCCTCCAGAATATCCACCATCACAGCTCTCACATAAAAACACAAACCACACACCCACCTTTGCAGAGGCTCTCAATAGAAATCTACCCAAACAGCAGAGACCTCCAAACCAGAAATGCACTTGACTACCACAACACAGAACAAATCACAAGACACATAGCTCAGCTACACAGTGTGCCCCTCAACCTAAGCCCCTAAGGCAAAACATTTTGCCCAATACACTAATCATAGGTGACTCGATAGTGAGGCACACTGATGTCCCACTCACTAGGTTGAATAAGGAGAAGGTAACAATCAGCTGTCTGTCAGGTGCCCGGATCCGACACATAACACACACACTCAGGTCACTCCACAATAAGTACAAATATGACTCTGTCATTGTCCATGTGGGTGTGAATGATCAGAGACGTACCTCCCCGGACTACAGGAAAAGAGACATGGAGGACCTCTTGGATTATGTGGCCCAGACAGGTGTGACCCTAACCCTGAGCAGCATCCTACTGTCGCCCAGAATGATACCGCAGTGCAAGCAGAAAATGATTGACTTGAAATTGGCTAAGTTTCTGGTGTCATTCTATGGGGATCCAGTATCTGTCTACTTGGGATGACATGATTGACAGACCTCAATGCTTTGCCGGAAGTAGCCTGCATCTGCACCTCTAGGTTTCCGGATACTGGCTAAGGCTCTTGCCATCCCTATAGTGCTTTTTTAGGCAGTGTTCCAAAGATCAAATTACCACCATAACAGCTATAAATATATGCAGTCTGAGGGTCATGCTCTCAATGCTAGAAGTCTAAATCTCAAGATGCACTCGCCCAAAGCACTCCTCAAAATGGACAACATCGACATTTGTGCTGTAATGGAGACCTGGTTTAAAGCAGCAGAAAGCACCCCTGCGCTACCAGGCTATAACTCATTCCACACCTTTTGGCCCCAGAAAATGGACCGAAGCTCCAAAGGCAGTGGCATCTCCATATTCATAAAGGATATGCACACCTCCAGACTAGTAGCCCAACATAACGCATTGGAGATACTTCAGGTAAAACTAACAGTGGGTAAGATGGCAATTCAGATCGTAGCCTGCTATAGGTCCCCAACCATGTCCCAAGACCCTCATTCCACGTTCTTAAGCACCCTGGAAATTACTAAGGTCCAACCCAACACTATCATGCTGGGTGACTTCAACTACCCCTCCATCAAATGGGAAAACTACTCATGCACCAATACACTTGCCCAATGCTTCCTGGAATTCACTAATTCCAGTGCTCTGGACCAGCTCATTCTTACCCCTACTAGAGGAAGCAACATCTTTGACCTAGTTATTACTAACATGGGCAACCATTGCTCAACACCAATAGTCAATTCCTCCCTGGTTAGATCCGACCACAAACTAATTCCCATGGAAATCTACATTACACCCACACCACCAGCAAAGTTAACCACCATGAGAAACTTCTCCAAAGCTGACCTTGGGGTCCTAAAAACAGAGATGGCTAACTTCATGGCACCCATGAAAATGGAAAATAGGTGCATGACCACCGAATCATGCACCAATGTACTGTACGAACACGTACATAGATGCATGGAACTAGCCATATTGAACAGAACCAAGACACTCTCCTCCAAAAAAAGGAAGCCAATCTGGTGGTCCCCTGCCATTAACAAACTATACAACAGAAGGAAGAAACTGTTGCAGAAAAAGGTGAAGTCCTAAGACTGGAAAAACGTCCTTATTAGCCACAACAAAAAGTTGAGATCCCTCATCAAAACCTCTAAAGCTAACTTTGAAGGCAGAATTGCAGCAGATAGTAAAAACAACCACAACACCTTCTACAGTTATATCAAGAATCTCCATGGCAATACCCAGATTTGCTCTGAGTTACTACTGCACAGTGGTACCTCCTATACTGAGCCTACAGATATTGCCAACATAGTGGCTGACAGATTCAGTGGCAACTTTACCCCTCTCTCCCCCTAAAGGACTAATCACAATACCAGAAGAATGTCAGGCACCCAGGATTACTGCATCACAGGTTAAAGCTGCATTGTCCAAGGCCAAGAATTCAGCTTTCATGGGACCTGACAGTATCCTTGGCTGTGTTCTACATGAACTACAAAGTTAACTGGCACCACACCTGTGTGCCCTGTTCAATCACAGCCTCACCTCAGGCTTTGTCCCTGCAGAATGGCACACTGCTACAGTCATCCCTCTCCGTAAAGGGGGAGCGACTACAGACCCAAGGAATTATCGCCCCATTAGCCTGATGAGTCTGATATGTAAGGCTATGGAGTGCATCATCATGGACCTAATTAACAAGGATATAGGGACTCTCCAAACTCTGGATCCCACGCAATTTGGTTTTGTGAAGGGTAGATCATGCCTGCTCAACCTGGTTGACTTCTTTGAGTCAGTCACCAGAGCTGTGGATGAAGGCAAGGCAGTTCATACAGCCTACCTCGATCTGGCCAAAGCCTTTGATACCATTCTCCACTCAGGACTTAATTGATAGACTCACCAAGCTAGGCATCAACTCCTATATTACTAGGTAGGTTGCAAATTGGCTCACAGATAGAAGCCACAGTGTGAAAGTAGCGGACTGCAAGTCAGACTGCCGAGCAGTCACGAGTGGAGTCCCACAGGGTCGGTCCTGGGTCCTCTTCTGTTTGGCATCGACCTCTCAGACATCCAGGCCAACACGGAGGAACACTGGCTGACCAAGTTCACTGATGATTGCAAGCTGGCAGCCATTATTAACTCCCCAAGTGATGCAGACATCCTACAGAAAGGCCTCACTGAGACCAATGACTGGTGTCGAAACCATGGCCTTAAGCTTAATGCCAAAATATGTGTTGTCATTCACTTTGGGAAAAATTCATTTCCCTCTAATTACCGCATTGATGGTAGCCCACTGAACACTGAAGGTGTTATAAGAGATCTGGGCACACATGTTGACAGCAACCTCTCCTTTGACCACCACATTGCCAATGTGGTCAGAAAGTCCTTCTGTGTGGCACATCTCATTACCAAGGGTTTTGCATCCAAGAAGAAAGAGGTCATCATCTCTCTCTCTACTCTTCCCTCATTAGAGCGATCATCGAATGTAATGCCCCATTTGGCATGTACCTCACTAAACACCTGCAACAGCTGGAAAGGCCACAAAATTACCTCACAAAGAGGATCCTATGCCTTAAACACATGCCCTACATGTGCAGACTCAAAAAACTCCATCTTTTCTCTGTCTCATATTATTTATAAAGAGGCGATCTCTGCTTGACTTACAAAGCCATGTCTGACCCTGCACTGTTAGAAATGTTACACCTAAAGAAATCCCAATCCCTCCTCACCACACACTCCGAGGACCTCAACCTCATTACCACAATTGACAGAACATGCTGGAGGGACAGGTACATAACCCAGAGACTGCCCATGGTCTGGAATAAACTTCCCATACATGTCAAGTAGAGCACCTCACTGGCCCATTTCAAGAAAAATCTTGATGAGTGGATGGGAAATAGAAAGTTCACCCCGGGGATCACTCCAGTGGCTCTACTTGATAGAGGCACTGGGAACTAATGGCGGCATGATGCCAGGGAACTTCTATGGGCTAGCCTTGTAAAGGCGCCAGGGCCGTTGGCCTAGTATACACCTATGAACCTGTTAAGGGAGGGCAGTAACTAATGTATAGTAGTCTGAAGGTGAGGGTAGAGATGAGGAGAGGGGCTTAAGCTGGAATAGCAAATCATTTACCTTTTTGAAGAGAAGTACAATGATGATCAAAAAATTAAATGACATGAAAAACTCTTTATTCAAGGAACACTGAAATTATGTTGATCATTAAACTGTACTTTGGAAACTACTCCAGCAATACATTAACGACTGTGATTATTTCATGTTAAACCCCATGTGGCTTTTTCCTTGTATCTAAAAAGCTGCTCCCAGAAGCTGTTCTGTGACGAAAAGCATTGCAATAAAAAAAAAGAAAAACACTGCAAATTGCTACATAGGTTCATAGGTTCATAGGTTTATACTAGGCTATCTGCCCTAAGGCATTTATAAGCCTAGCCCAAATAAATTATTACGCCACCCCTATAATATTAAATATATGCCCATGTTGTTGTTTGTGTTGTCAGTGACACAGTGCCAGACACAGAGATGATTCCTGGGACCCATCTCCCATCCCCATCCACAGGTCTCTCTCTCTTTGAACAAGAGTCGGTGAGCTCTGCCACACATGGACGGGATTTTGTCCACAACATAGTCTCTCTCTGTCTCTGGTGATAATCCCTCCAGCACATCCTATTTATATCCGTGCTAGGGGTTTAAGTCGCTTTGCTCTGGTTTTTGGTTTTGATGGATTTTTTTTTTGAGGTGGAGCATTAATTTAAATGTTGGGGTGGGCCTTGCCTTGTAGGCACATGTCACCTCCCTCTGAGCAGGCGCAGGCGTGTGAGATAGAGTTGGAGTTTCTTCAAATCTGCATGACTATGATTGGTTTTTATCCTTTGGAGTCCTTTTTTTTAGGGTCTTTGGGGATGAAGGGTCAGATGCATTATGCATCAGAATGGCATCCCGAATGGGGCATTATCATTGTACTTCTGTGATATTGTGATGATACAATAATAGAGACCTCACTAGATCTGGATGTGAGATCCTTCATGTGATCATGGGCAATGTAGGTGGGTTTCTAACCACTTGAAGTGCAAAACTTTAGCAATGTAGTGTCCACTCCCTGCAGGTCCCTGTCAACCTCTTCTGTGCTCTTCTGTGTGCTTAGTATATGGTTACTTGGGGGTTACCTGTTTTTTTACGTTACCTTTATTACATATTTGGATGTTTAACTTTTTTCCATGGCTCTTCACCAGCTATCTGTTTCACCAGTTATCTCTGAAGGTGAGTTCCTTCTCGAAATGCACTGTCCAATGGTTTCATGTTTTTATCGCCCAGTTTTTTTGTCTCTCTGCAAACTTTGTCAACAAAAAGTCCTTGAGATGTAGACCTGTACTTCTGAGAAGTAGATGCCAAGCCAAGGACCAAGCCCTGCAGGGCGCCAGGGAGACTGACCTTGGCCCGGCTTCTGTCAAGCCCAGCAATCTAAACACCCTGGGTTCTGTCCTTAAGCCAGTTTGCAACCCATCTAAGTTTATATGGGGTTATGGGTTTTACATTTAAGCTGGTAAGTTTTGCAAAATAAGGTATGGGGTATTGTGACTGCCTTTCTCTCATCAATGGCCTTGGCTGTATGGACTGCCTTTCCTCATCAATTGCCTTGGTGACTGTTTCCAAGAAAATGTCTGAACTGAAAAATCCAAATCTGGTGGTCCCTCACAAAACTGGATATCTTTGTTCTGCAAGTCCATGGGATATTTCTTTTTGCAGTCCCTTATGATCCTTGTTATACTTTGGGGCCGGGCTTGTTAAGAGATGGGGCGGCTGTGGAGTGGGACCACAGTTGCAACGCTTTGTGGAGTAAATGGGCAGTATCCTCTGGTAAGCTGAGATTAAACAGCAGCCTCCTGGCTGGCTGGTTTAATTCCTCATTTAGCACGCTGGTTTAATTCCTCATTCATTTAGCTCATAGCTAGCACACAGGCTTTTAGGTCGGTCATTTTGCTGCATTGTTTTTTTTGTTAGCTTGCAGGAGCAGGCTGCATTTGAGATGCTGTGATAGAGGCTTAGGGGGGGTTTCGGCTGAAGTAGTTATCTCTCCTGGGGGGAAGGTCTGAGGTTCAGTGATTGAATGTGTCTGATTGGGGCAATATCTCTCTGGGTTAATTTTTTTGTGAAGTTTTTGATACTTGGTCTGATAACTGGGGGTTTTTTGATGTGTTTGGCCTTAGTTGAATTTTTCCTTTGAAATCATTTTTTTTCTGGAATAAATTTTTTTTCGTGATTTTACAGAATTTTGATATTTTTGACTGTATACTACAGTATATATTTATTTAAGTCTGATGATAACTCTAATGCTGAGCTGTTACTACTCATTGATTTTAATATACCATAGACACTTTAAGTAACAGACAAGTTTGGTTATAACATTCAGTCAGTCATATAAGATTTCCCAAATATTGGTCGATTTTAACTGTAATCATCCTCTGTATATTTGATACACCTTAGTTAACCATGCAGATTGTCAAAAGTTGTATAAGAATGGACAATTCCTGGGATTGGGGAATATGCCCTTTTCCTGGGGATTTTACAGTCTCAGAGTTAGTATATATAATTTAGCAGGGGGTGTTGGTGGGCAAGGAGGCATATTTCCTGGAAAAACACTGTTTGTTTGCATATTCCAAAGATTAGCCTTGGAGCATACACAGTAACGTGTGGATGTTTATTTGTTATTTGTTAACATGTGTGTGCTAGTGTTTGTGAGCTCACTAGGGGATCCATATACACACACACACACACATATATATATATATATATATATATATATATATATATATATATATATATATATATGTAAATTACCACAGATGGTGCTGTCTAAAAAATGTACTGTTTGCCTACTGACCAAAACTTTAAGAATCAAGAACTTGACTCTGTGTTGGATAGAATGGATAGACCAAATCACAAGGAAACTTCTAAATACATGAAACAATGCATAGAAAAGTTACAAAACACAAGTTGATAAGTCCTACACAATAAATTCATGGAGGTAAGACGTGAATGTCATAAGCAAAATAGGCAGGCAAAATAAAAGTACTTCATAACTCTGCTAAAAAAATGGCAAACCTCAACCCTTCTGGAGCAGTCATTAATGTTATCTGTACTTAAAGAGACAGCAGTGTCAGTACAATCAAGGGTGTAGCCAGAAATTTATAGTTTGCACTCAGACATTATTCTACTGCCCTCGCCGACCTCATATTTAAAACAATGCACTCCACCCTCAAATTGCTGCCCCTATTCACTTTAGAAAAGGATACTATTTTCAAATGTTTACATTTGTAACCATAAAAGGCTAGTTTTATAAGCAGATTTGTATTATGTAAGTATGATTTGTATCACATTATATAGTGAACATTAGTTTACACTGTTCTAAAGATTTTGGGTTGTTTAATCCTTAAAGTTTCTAAGAGATGTTCAGAAAAAAATGTACTCAGGTAAGTACATCAACTAACATCTGATCAACAACAGAACGAACACAATGTTCTTATCTAACTTTCAAACTTTAACAGTAAAAGCAGTCAGTAAACATCTCAGCCAACGCAAAGACCATGGCTCATTCACTGTGGACAACATCCCCATCTCAGCATACCTCAAACATTATCACTTCACATTACATAACTACTAACGTTATTAACAGAAGTCTTAAAGAAGGAACCTGCCATTGCTGTGGAAGTAATCAAAACTCTGCCATATTCAAAACAGGAGAACAAAACAAGGTTAAAAACTACAAATGTATAGTCATACTGTGAGCATTGTCAAACAGTCCTTGAACTGACTGAACCTGTTAACCTCACAGACTACTACCCAAACTGTTGCAACACACCATCAACTCAAAATGGCTTAAAGCTGGAACACAGCTTTATGCAAACAACACTTACTCAGTACGCAGGCTAAACATCTAAAATTTGTGACAATGGCTGCATCACTGCAGTACTATTTCTCCATTTTCAAAGTCATTCAGTATTGTAAAGGACCCAATTCTGCATCGCAGACTAAAATTACTTGCCTGTAATGAGTGTTTATTGTGATGATTTAAAAGCTATTTTCCTAATAAACACAAAACAGTTGAACAGCACAGTGCAACTCCTTAGTGCCTTACATCAAATATTGGAGTCCCACAGTGCTTGTTATTAGGCCCACTACTCTTTGCAATCTTTACTAATGGGGCGTCGAGCTGGCAACTCGGCACCGTGAAATTCTACTGCCAATCATTAGCGGACCGGAGTTTCGCTGTGGCGACCCCTAACTGGGAAAAGCCGAAAGACAACAACAACAACTAATGGTATGTATCAGTATACCACCATAATACAAATCATATTGTCCACAGATGACACAACACTCATCCAAACTACCAGGTGTGAAACTCTCTTAACCAACTACTTTCACTTTTGTTCTAAAGTAAACTAGTTTTCAATGAGAAAGAAATGACTTTTTTAGAAAATCAATAATAGAAAAAGGACACATATAGAATCCAGTCCTGAAAGGTAAAATTAGTATCATTTGAAGAGTCACACATTGCAGTAGACTGCAGCCTCTCTTTGGGAACTTATAAATAACACAAGGATGTGAACTGAAAGTTTGTTGTACTTTATAGAATAAAATGATGTCTTTCACCAAATCCAAGCTAACTCTAGCTAACACTTCACATTATTCCATCACTGTTTTACATCACTTTCTACTATTTATGAGGACACTTCATTACAGGATTTGTTTACAAGCAGATGTGCATAATGTATGGTGGGTGTTGCCTCACATTTTCCAGAAAAAATATTAACTTACAGGTTTACACATGTTTGACTGTATTATTCTACTACTTCTGCTATTCTTTGGCAGCTGGCTAGTGATTCCTAATTGCACAATTAAACTTTTACTGGCAATGTCTATTGAAGTATGGACTTCTGTATGCATTTCATACAAAATTCATTATATTTTATTTGACCCCATATTTAAAATTATTTTGTGAAGTTTATATGTTTGAGATGAGCTTTTGTTTTAATTATATAGTATGTAATAGGATTTTGGAAATTTTACTAAAAATAGCCTTAACTTTCACAGAATATCTACATTTGCTGCCCATTTCCCTTTCAGAGAATGACATAGTAAAGAAACTAAACTGTGAGTCCTGAAGAAAAAATCAAATACAGTAAATCCCACTATAATGGACTTCAAGGGACCTGGCAAAGTAGTCTGTTATACCCAGCGTCCCCTATATCTAGAGGTGATCTTGTCACGCACAAAGATGTACCTACAGCGCTCCTTCCTATGATCCTGCACCTTAGCATGTGTAGTAGGTCACTATGGGCATCCGTTTATGACGTCCACACAGAAGGGAGGAAGGTAGGGCCAGTGTGGACACATGGACAGGGGGAGGAGTCCAAAATTGTCAACAAATACTATAATATTTTTACATACACAGTACTGTAATGTATTATTGATAAGCAAAGAAATCACTTAGTCAACAGAAAATCTTGCACTTGTTACTTTATTCCACCTTACATTTAAACTATGTGTTAGGTGTTATCAAGCTATAATATTTTTACACATATGTACTGTAATGTATTACTGATAAGCAAAGTAATCAGTCAGTTTTTTCGGCACTGTATTTCTTTCTGTCATTTTAGCCACGTATGCATATAATTTGTCAATGCAAGTTATCAGGACATCTGACTCGGCTGGGTCACTGGCGTTATGTTCAATGTAACTTTGCAACATTGTCATTGCCATGTTTGCTTCATGTGTTAATGGTGGAGGTGCCACTGGAACTTCGTCATCACTGGAATCGTCATCCCTTTGTGCACAATCGACACCTGCAGACTTCGCCTTACCTTATGCTATAATGTCCTGCTCAGTTAGTACAGACTATGTCTGAATCTGCTCATCAACTACAGGAAATTCTTCCAATGACATGTTCTGGTCCAGGAAGTGCAGTTTTATCAGTTGTTCAAAAATGTTACCACAGTGAGGGGCAGGTGTAAAGCTGGATGGTTCTGGTTGATCATTCGTGGTCTTGACAACTCCCACCTTCTTAAAACAGTTGCTGACTGTAGTAGCTCTTATTTCATTCTCCCAAGCTGAACATGCCCAACACATATTCTAGAGTACATCAATTGCAAAATTGTCCAGATCGCTGTTCTCAATGGCCATAATAAGTTTCCCCAAAAGTCACTTTCTGTACAGACCTTTAAAGTTCTGGATAATTCCTATGGCATATGACTGAAGCTGGCTGGTACAGTTGGGTGGCAGATGCTCCAGTTGTACTGTTTAAAGCTGTTGAGAGCAACTGGATAGTGTGTGCTAAGGTTATCATCAATCATTAGTATATGCCGTTTTTCCTTGACAAATTTTCTGTCCATGCCTAGCAGCCACTTGCTAAACAGACTGATAGTCATCCATGCTTTGCAGTTACTTCTGTACTACATGGCACTGACTTCACAATGTTGAAACATTATGGGTTGGCAGACTTACTGATGGCTAACAACGACTACTTTTCAGATCCATCCATATTCACAGCAAACAATAAATTAAGACGCTTTTTACTTTTCTTGCTGCCATGGCAAGTGTCTCCTTTGAATGTCATTGTGCAGTCCGGCAGCAGCT